>NW_017731815.1:996965-1167940 GCF_001890085.2 Hipposideros armiger | reverse complement strand
TATATATATAGAGAGAGAGAGAGCACTTTTTTTTTCTAAAATCTGGTAACGCTACTGTCGATATGTTATTCATGTGGACAAAAATAGATTTCTAACTCATTCTCTACACAAAAATCAATTATAAATGGATCAAAGTCTTCAATGTTAAAAGGTAAAATCTTGAAATATGAGGGAAAATTTTTATGATGTCAGAATAGGAAGAATTTCCTAAGTAAGATCCAAAACTGTATGCCATTTTTTGGAGTAGAAGATTTAAAAATTTGAACAGCTGAAAACAAAAATACTTTTTCTCAAAAAACCCTATAAAAAGATTGAAAAGACAAGATATAAACTGAAAGATCTTTTTGGTAACACATATAAGGAAAAGGAATTAATATATGAGAATAGATGAAGAATTTCTACAAATGAGAAAGTGTTCAATGCTAAAAAGACAACCATAAAGGTAAAAATGCAAAAGACAGAGGTAGTTTTTAAAAAGAGGAGGCACAAAAACCTAAAAATTGTGAAGATATGCTCAACATTATCAGCACTCAAGATAAGCTTAATTAGGGACACCATTTTACACTACTCGATGGCAAACATGGAAAAACTCGAACAATGTGATGTTTAGGCAAGTACGTGGAGCAATGGGAACATAAATACATTTCTGATGGCCGCAATAGCACAGTCACTTTGGAAAACACCTAACATTAGCTGGACAAGTTGAATATGCACATATACGCTACTTAACAGCAATTACGCTACTTACAGGAATTCCACTCCCATGAGCATGTGTCCCAGAGAACTCTTGAATATGTTCATCAAGATATATATATGCAAGAATGTTCAAGGCAGCCTTATTTGTAATAGAAAGGAAACCAACAAAAAGAAAATAAATTCGAATGTCTATGAACAGTAGAAAGAATAAATAAATTATGATGTCTTGTTACAAAAGACTGTATAGCAGGGGAAATGATCAACATAAAACTATTTCTATTCCCTTCAAAGTGGGTAAATCTCAAAAGCATGATGATGGGAATAACAAAGCAAGTCACAGAAGAGTACGTATGATATGACTCCATTTATGTAAAATTCAAAGTCAGGCAAAACAAAATTACACAACAGATACACTAAAATGCAAGGGAATTATTACTACAAAATTCAAGTAGCGGTTACTTCTAAGAGGCACACAAGGGAACTTAAAAAAATGGTGCTTTATTCACTTGGGGAATACATAGATATTTATTTTGTTTTTAAATTTTTACTATTCTTTACACTGTACCATGTATGTTCTAATACTCTTTTGTATGTATATTATAGTTTAAAATAAATGAAAAAGAAATGGATCAAATCACTATTTTATTATTTAGAGGGTATGACAGTATTCTTAGAAGACTCCAGAGAATTATAAGAAAAGGAGAGTTCAATGTCAGATAAGAATAGACATGCAAAAAATATTTTTATTTACTAATTTACAAAATATGACTAAAAATATTCTATTCCCCATAGCAATGAAATCCTTAATTTTCCTAGGAATAAACTTGACAAGGAAAGCATAACACTTAAATGTGCCTCAGTGGGAGACTAGTTAAATAAATGTTAGTATATTAAAGAAATTGAATTACAACTATATGTACTAACTTGGAAATGTGTCCACAATTTATTATTACAAGTGAAAATTACATTGTAGAGAAGAACATTTAGTATGGTCCCATTTGATATGAATGACAAATATAAAAGGTAGTAAGCTGCTTTTGGTCATTTCTACCAAAAAAGACATTGAGAAGGATTAACATATACCAGGACATGGTTAGACATGGTTAGGTTAAGTCAGTTATTTCCAAGTTTTAAAAATTATCCGAGGCCCCTTGTATTATTTTTTTCCCCTCTGGACCCTATATTTAGAAAAAAATTTTGCGTATCAAAGAACTTATAATTTGTTTTAATACTGATCTAAAATATAATCAATGACATATATTCATCAAGATTTGCAATCATATTATGTTTATCGTGGCTGAGTTGTTAAGAAGCACTAAAGCAAAGAGGAGATAACTGTTGAACTTCTATATGCCAAGCTTCGTGCTATTTGCTAAGCATTAGGCTAGCACATTTCCTCATTTAATTTCCCAGCACTCCGTAGCATTATCTCCATATGACAGATGAAAAAGTTAAGTTGATAAGTTCCCTAATTGTACAGCTAGGAGAGCACAAAGATGTGTGGCTCTAATACTCTTGATTTTTCTACTACACTCACTGCTAGTAACACAATTCAAAAGTGTATAGATATACTCAACTGTGATTCACTTTAATTTGGCTGTCACTTTGTATTAGGTCCCAGATCAATCACAAAATCAAAATGGGTACTGATGCAGGTAGTTCCTATTGTATCATTAACTGTCCATCTTTCCACTAATTAGCATATACTAATAGTAATACTAATAATATGTTAATAATAGGTATAATATATTGTATTAATATACTTTCTGCCCAATCAAAGACACTTGACATTTTACCTAGCCTGTAGCCTAATCCTGGGTAAATACATAATTTCTTTAATTTATATTAGGCATCTAGAAATAGTTTGCATATCCTCAATTCTGCCATAATAAAACTTCATGTTTCTCATTGCCCCAGTGAGATACCAGGTGAGATATTAGGAGAGCTTCCACTGGTCATTGAAATTCATTGGCAGAGGATACTTTTAATAAAAAAGAAAATGACATGTTATTAGCTCTCTGTGGTTTAGTTCTGTGCCATCACACTGGCTTATCAGTGAGATGGTTGTACTATAATGGAGGCTTTCTGGAGACTTGCTTACGTTAAACCTCTGATAGACCTGGCCCATATGGAATTCTGTGCAAGAGACTAGTGCGTTGTTAATTTCCACTGTCTTGGAACTTAGAAAAATGTACATGATTGGGCTTCATTCCTAGAGATTCTGATTTAAGTCTGGGTTAATGGGGGAAAGTGAGGCCATGGGTATATTTGTAAATTTCCCAAAATATTTCTTATGAGGTCCCTACTCTCTGCCAAGTGAGATTCACAAGAGAGGAAATTATTCCCTGCATCCATTTGACAAATGCTTCTTACTTACATTCAAAGTCTTCAAAGACAATTGACACGTTGTCATGACTTCCTTTATAACCTTGATGTTGAGGATTTCCATTCTCCCTTCCCTATGCTCCAGATCTGCTATTACGAAATATCTTGTAGACATTCTGGTTTGAATATCTTGTAATTAATTAAAATGTCCAAAATTCAATTTATGGTACATAGGATACTTAACATGAGTTTCTGTAAGCACAATTAGGGTTCCATGCTGTTTTAGTTATCTATTGCTACTTTAAAAAATTACCCCAAACTTAGCAGTTTAAAACACAGTTTCTGAGGGTTAGCAAATTAGCTAGCTATGTGCCTCTGCCTCAAGGCATCTCACAAGGCTGCAGTGTTGACAGGAGCTTAGGTCTCATCTGAAGGCTTGACCAGAGGAAGTTCTGCTTCCAAGTTCACTCGTGGTTATTTGCAGAATTCTGATTCTCATGGATTGTTGGACTGAGACGTCCCCAGTTCTTTGCCATGTGGGCCTCTCCCTAGGGCAGCTGTTTACAATATTGCAGCTGGCTTTCTTTAGAAAAATGAGAGAGTAAGAAAAGTTGCCCAAGATGGAAGGCACAGAATTTTTGTTATCTAATATCAGAAGAAGTTGCATCCCATTACTTTTGATGTTATATATTGGCTAGAAGTGAGTCACTTAGGTCCCACTGATACTTAAGGAAGGGGATTATACAAGGCATTGATATTGGGAGGTGAGGATCATTGGGGGCTCATCTTAGAGGCTGTCCACCATAGATGCTGAGTATCCAGGTAAACTAATGACACAAGCATGATTTAGAGTTCAAGTTGATGGAATGGGCTGGACATTACAAGGTTCAAGGGCATAGGTTGGAACAAGGTCAGAAGAAGAAGCTCGTGATCAAGTGTGGCAGAAGGGCACGAGTGTGCGCAGAGTGGGCAGAAGTTGACATTTAGGGTTCAGAGCAGCTATGAGAAAACAGGTGAGTGTGAAGTCTATACCACCATCCTGAGAATCATGGCTCAAGCAAGCACAGCACACACAGCACAGCTGGGGTTTGACTTTGATTTCAGAACAGGTAGGACAGGATACAGGCAGCCATTGGACACTGTGGGCCAAGAGACAGAAACAGTTCTGATGGCAAATTCTTCAGGTGCTAGTGATTATCGCTGAGAGATTTATTCCTCCCAGGAGGACCTTTCAGAGCTTGGATATTCATTATCTTCCCTCTCGAACATGATCTTCCTTCTTAATGTCCCCAGTTCTGTCAGTGGAACCCTAATTCTCCTTTTGGCTTCCTCCCAAACTCTGGTTCCTCTCTCTCTTACCCATACTTGTTCAGTGAAAAAGTATGAAAGAAGCAGCCAGTAATCTGTGGAACTCGGGCAGGTTATGCGATCACTCATTCCATTTATGCCAATGGTACACCTGTGCTAAGTCTAAGTGTCAGCTTGGACATGTGCTGTCTGACAGGGTAGCCACCCACTAGCCACTGGTAGCTGTTGAGCATTTGAAATGTGACTAATGTGACTGAGGAACTAAAATTTGAATTCTTTAAAAATTTTAAGTATTTTAAATTTGAAAACAAAAGCAGTGTAACACATTTTCCTGTTAAGCACAAATTTATTATTTTGGTAGGACTACATTTCACTTTAACCATTGAAAATCTAGCATTCATATTGAGATACACTGTAAGTATAAAACACAATGGATTTTGAAGATTTAATATGAGAAAAAGAATGTAAAATACCTCAATAATTTTTCATACTGACTATATGTTGAAGTGATAAATGCTTTGGATACCTTGGGTTAAATAAAATATATCATTAAGATTAATTTCACTTGTTTCTTTTTGCTTTTCAAATGTGGTCACTAGAAAATTTTAAGTTCCTTATGTGGCTCGTATTCTATTTCTGTTTGACCGTGCCGATTTAGTCAACATAATTTCTTTAGTTATCACCTTTCATTGAAATTCTTGGATAGTAATCAATTCTTACAGTTTTTCCTCTCAAAATGTTTTTATAACCTTCCCAATCCTATATATGTTGTGTTTCCTTGACCATTGACCTTAACTATCTCCAAGATGATAAACTTATATAACACTGAAAATAATTTGGAAATAAAAATCTTCATTTTAGATGTCTATACACTTCTCTAGGAACTCTCAATTTCCAGATGAATGAACACCAACAGTTTGGAGTAATATTAACATTGTGATGTTCTTTGCCACAGTACATGAATTGCATTTGACACTTCCTTCTTAAATTATCAGTGGGTTTCCAGAACCATGTGCCTGAAATTTGAACAAATTACCAGTAGATGGTGGCCTTGCAACTTTGCAGCCACTAGGACTTTTAGCTTCTTTTCACTTTTCTAAGACCATAAACTTTATGCTACCAAATACAGAATAACTATATGTTGAATGTTTACAAAATTAAGCTCACTCTGCTGTCAGATGTGAATATTGTGTTTTTCTGCTGTTCACCATGAAATCTGGGGCTTTTGAACATATACATGTTCCTTTCTTATTTCTCAGCTTGAGCAAGACCAGGCGAACCCTCTTTTCTGCCTTGGCCCCACTTAGGTTCTTCATGAGAAGGTTCTTGCTGAGCACCTTTCATATCCTCTATCTAGAACCTGTGCCTGTGTAGTTGACTTCTGCGAGCTCTGTGACAGGGTCACCTCACCTCTTATGGTGAGCCCTACGGCAGGCTTTCTGGATCTCAACTTACTATCCATTTACCATCCATCCTCTATGGAAGCATGTGAAGTTTTCTGGATTTCCACCTGAGAGATAGGGAGGTGGCTTTTTCCTTTGGCCAGACCCCTTCACTCTCTTTAAAGGCACTACTAGGCTTGCCATGCTGCCATAGCACACCCTGCTCAGGGGTTCCTCCTATGGAACCGAACAGGAAGCAGGGCAGGCCCACCTCTGCTTTCAGACCCCCGCCCACCCCAAGCGTACCTAACATCCCTTCTTCACTAGTCTCCAGGACAAATACTGGAGAAGGGACAGCAGGACGCACGTGCCCCACCTCCTGTGGCCTTTCCTGACTGACTCCTTCTCTCTCCCTGCCGCCCCGATCACTCTTCTTGCTCTCACCCACTGACTACGTGGAAGGGGCTTTTGTTTCATGCCACCATTCACCTTATATTTTCTTTTCTTTATGTCATACGATCCTTCTTCACAACCCTAGCATCACATCTGAGCCTTAAGCAAGTAGAGATGGGAGGAAGATCAACATACACCAAAGAATAGCTACTTCAGTAAAGATTTAAAAAATACTTTATTACAGAATTGTACACCTGAAACCTATGTAACTTTACTAACAGTTGTTACCCGAATAAACTTTAATTAAAAAAATATATTTTACGTGAATCAAATGTATTTTTTAATTTGTAAGTTGTCACTTTGAACATTTTTTTGGGGGGGTGGTTAAGGAAAGATAAGATTTATGTCTAAAATAGGATTAAGTAGACTTTTAAATATCTTTTTAGTATTCTCAGACATGTGATAGCTTATATAAAAATTGCTTCTCTTGGTCAGTAGTATTTTGTAGCCTCTTCATTGTATGAGGTCAGAGCTAGCCCAAAGAATCAAAAACTGTTCTGTCCAGTGTAGAAAACTAGATATTCAGCTTATCTAAATGGACTGTCTCTATCTCATAGAGATATAATTATAACAAGATCTCATTCTCTGCTTTTCTTAAGTTAAAACTAAAATCACAAGTCAAATATATGTCTACCTCTCTTAGTCTTTGTTTCCAGAATTTTTCTTTGTCTATGAAAAGGATTCTGAGGCAGGGGTGAGATGTGCATGATGGTTCATGGTCTGGGCCATGATCTCCCCTGTTAGATCCTATTTTTTCTGATTCTAGTACATGGACACATACAAACATGTCTGTCTAAGTTTGACTGAAATCTTCCATCCAAAAACAAAGTTAATTTTATTTCTCAGCATTTACTAAAGATGTCAGGGAATTTTTTTAAAAAATCTTTCTTGTGTCTGCTACATTCAAATTTATTTTAATTGAGAAATTCTTCTCTATGGTTAAAATCAGCCCAGTACCAGTGTCACAGATTGAAATGAAGCAATAGCTAATATTCAGACAGTATCTAGAATCTGGTATAACAAAAAGCTCTTCATATTGGGAATCAGGAAACAAACAAAAAACAACTCAAATATAGCTCTGCTATCATTACATATGTATCTTTGAGTAGCCCCCTTTCATTATTGCCTCACTCCAAATTCCTCCTTGTATAAAAGAGGGAGTTACATTAACTTTTCTTTTAAGGTCTTCATTTTGATAAAAATCTGTGATTCTAATATCTAGAGGAGGAAAGTGATCACATAGACTGAAAAATCAGACAAGGAAACATTCTCAGCAGCTACCCCCACTTCTAACTATGCCCTTATATGTTTCCTGCCAAACCAACAAGGGATATGGACTGTCTGGCAAAGTCACCAGGACAAAGGATTAAAGGAAGAAAAAAGGATCCAGATGTTTCCATTTGGGGTAATTGAATTTTCAGACACATCTAATTCAGATGAGCTGTATCCATGGACATTTGAGCCAAAGACATAAAAGTGAATCTTATAATTCAACTGGGTTTTTGTGATACCACTTCCCATTCAGCACTCTAATCAATATTATCCCCTCACATGTTTGTGATGACATGATAGAATCAAGAAGAAGAACACCCTTAATCAAAAAGCCAATTAAAACCTCCAGGCCCCCAGTGGTTTCACCACAGAATTTATTGCACGTCCACTGAGTGCAGAGAACTGTTTTAAGTGCTATAATGAAGGGGTACAAAAAGTAAAAATAATGGTACTCCACAAAGTCCTCAATTTAGTTGAAGGAAACATGAACACAATAAAAAAAACAACACTTTATGGCCTTTTAAAAACCTCATATAAATAGCAAATGTTTTATCTGCACATTGAATGTTTCCTTTAATCCTTCAAGGTTAGACTCTCATATAAATTTAATTAATTAAGCCAAAAAGAGAGTCCCAAAATTTGCATCCTACTTGGAAAATTTGATCTTCATCTGCCAAGTCTTTTAACTGTTGTGGTAGATTTTTAGCTTAGGGAATAAATTAGAAACAAGCAATAGATAGGCTAAGCATATAATTCATTATCCCAAACTTTTGGGAATGAAAAGGGGGAACTTTCAAGAATTACACAAATAGAGTAGGCACAAACTGGGATTGTTTGGGGTAAACTGGGATAAAGATGCTCCTTGAATTATGATGGTGGTTACATCCTGATAAACCCATTGTAAAATGAAAATATCGTTAAGTCAAAAATGCATTTCATACATCTAACCCACTGAACACCATAGCTTAGCTTAGCCTACCTTAAACATGCTTAGAACACTACATTAGCCTACAGTTGGGCAATTATCTTGAGTTTCATCTTAAGAATAATGGCTTTTCTCTTCTTTTCACCAAAGCAGGAGACACAGAAGGACATTTAGTAGACATATTGGGATTGGGAAACACAAAACATAATATCCAAAAAACACTGGCAGCACACTGCGCTGTAGAGCATTGGGTGTTGACCCTCGTGACTGGGTGGCTGACTGGGAGCTGTGGCTCCCCGCTGCTGCCCAGCATTACGGGAGGGTGTCATTCCATGTGTCTCTGGCCATGGAAAAGGTCAATCTGAAGTACGGTTTTTACTGAATGAGTATCACCTTTGCGTCATTGTAAAGTTGAATAATTGTAAGTTGAACCATTGCATGTATATGGATGCCTTTGCGATAAAGAAAATTGATATGTCTCGGGTTGGCATGATTGCTATGAGCTTTACCTTGGGTCAGAATATTGAGGCAAGAAGTGCAATGGGGTTCTGTATCTGGCTTAATCCTTCAGCCAAGCCTCTCCTCAAACCTGGAAAATTCAAGGTGACCTCTGCCTCCTATCATTGCTTTAAATAAGGTTTTGTTATTTATTGAGCACCTGCTTTGAAGGCATGGAGTGAAAACTCCTGCTAAGGAGTTGGTTACTGGCTTGGACAAATAAGACTGGAGTGTGATTGACAGTACTTAGGCATGTCACCAGGCACTATGGGATAATGAGTTGAAAATTATGCAGAGGGAAAGATCATGTTAGGATGGGGAAGAAGGTAAGGCTTTAAGAAAAGATGTAGGAATCAAGTTGGGTCTTGAGGGATAAGGAAGAAGTTGTAATTTACAGCGTGAGTGGCATATTGTGTTTCCCACTTTCTTTCCCAATCAGCAAATGACAAACTATTAAATACAGAAACTAACAATCAACAAGAACAAAAAAGCCTTGCAACTTGTGTGGCAAAGTGTTATAAGCTCTACTATATATAGGGTTTTATAAATCATTAAGAGAAGGATAAATATTTCTGTAGAAAAATGGACTAAGGACATAAAAGAGCAGTTAAAGGAAGAAATATGAGTAACCATTATGCATATGAAAATTTATTTACTTATTATATGAAAACCATGGGAAAAAACTTGACAAAATGGTGGGAATAGGTAGAAGGAATAGTCACTTAAGGATTGTTGGTAGGAGAGGGTACATTGGGATAATATTTTTGGAAATAAATTTAGTCATATGTATCAATAAGTATATATTCCTTATAACTGCATTAGAATCTTTTAAATTAAAATTATTTTGATGATGTGAAACAGTAGGACCTTGACTGTACCCTGGAGAGGATTTCATCTTCTTCATGGGGCATTTCATCTTCCCTGTCAATACTCTTCCCTTTTTCCAAAATCAGGAAGTATGATTTCAGAAATATCACTTTTAGAAACCCATCCTAATTAGACAACCACATAATTACACAAAGACATGCAAGAGCGTTCTACATGGTACCACTTATATTAATGCAAACAATTAGAACCAACTAGTACATAGTAAATATATCAATAGGGCATTTTCTCAATACATTTTGGCACATCCATACAATGAAACAATATATAGTCACTGAAAATTTCATGTGCATTGATTGATATTCATTAAGATATTTTAAATGAAAAAAATCAGGTTAAGAATATATAAGATCCTATTTACATGGGTATATCTATATACCTATATACCCATATATGTTAGATATGTGTGCATACCTATATATGTATTGAGATATATGTATATATGTGTATATATTTATACATCTTAGATTTTTAGTATTTTAGTGATTGTAGTGGTAGTGCTGATAGTTTTTTGGGGGTTGTTTAGGTTTGTTTCTTTTTTATAATTTATATTATATTGTTAGAATTTTCCTCAGTGAACATGTGTTGTCTTTATAAACAAATTATATTATTAAAACAACTAAAATTACTTTGAGAGAAAAATCTCTTGCTGACTTGATAAGCAATGTCTATGAGTAGGTACAATAACACATTTCCAAGGGTGCTCTTATAGACCTCACTATGAGCAACTGGTGTTTCCCTAAAGCATGACTTAATGCAAAAACTTCTGAGAAAGTCCATATCTTTGCATGCCTGACTTGATCCAAGGACCTTCTTTGAATGACTAGATGTGACATTTAAGCCATTTCACCTAAATATTGTTGTTTGAATTTTTGAAAAAAATACTACAGTGAATTTGAAATTATATTTTATGACAACTCCTTGGAGTGCTTGTGGTCTATATAGTTGGTTGTCCATGAAGCCTTGTGTCTTAGCATCAACTCTAAGGATAGGATTAATATAGTTTTGTTTAAGCCAAGGAACTTATTAACATTAGGAAAACATGCTTAGATAGAAGACCCCCCCCCCCTCTTAAGTAAAGAGTCCTTAGCAAGACTGAGCTTTTCTGAAGCAAAGAGTTTTGAATCCTCTTCAGAATACAGTCAAGGTCTTAATGTTTCATTTATGTAGCATCATCAAACTAATTTTGGCTCATAAATTTCTAAGGCAGTTATAAACATATGCCCATTTTGGCCGAACCACCATAAACTCTGTAAAGTATACATGTAAAAAGAATGCCTCTTAATGAGCAATGCTAATTCTTTATTTATCCTCCCAAATACACTGTGAGGCAAAGTAGCCAAATGAGGAAATGTGTTGTATGGTATAGTTATTTATAAAGCAGAAGAAAAATATTTAAAAAATAACCGTATTTTAGAATAATCAATTTGTCTATAACACTATTTTCTGGTGATAAATACATGAAAAAGTAATCTCTAAACTAATTTTTAATTTAAGATAGTAAAATGTGTTGTTTGCATAAAAAAGAAGTCTGGTCTGTTGTAGCTGGAGTTATGATCTAGTTGGGCCAACTAAAGTGTAGATAAAGTCAAGTCATATATAAAAGAACTATTTAAAAAAAAATCAAGATCTAAGTCATGTAGTACATTAGAATTTTGGAAAAATTACCAATGACAATGAGTTTTAGAAAAATCACACACACACGCTCACACACACATACACACACACACACACACACACACACACACACACACGCACACACACACCAGATTCTTAAGCTCTATCTACTCAAAATCTACAGAAAAATAATCAAAGACTTTCTAGGTGGTGAAGCCTGAGCATGTGTATTTTTAAAGCACCACAGGCAACTCTGATGGGCAGCCAGGTGGAAAACCATTCCTCCAAAGCTCAAGCCATCTGGCCCTACTTAGTGTCCCTGGCAAACAAAAGGTGGGCCTTCCATTGCAGCACTTACAAACTAATAAACGGTTGAAATAGTATTGGGTTTGGAACCAACTAACTCTTGGAGCAAACTGCCCGAAAGACTCCAAGTTTGAGGTCATTTTTGTTTTTTGGTAAAAAATTTTTTGCCTGGAAAATTTTTTCCAATTTTTTCCTTATTACAAAAATAGGATATTTACTACAAAATATTTGAAAATAAACTATAAAAGAGCACATAGGAAATAATACAATCACCTGTAATTCCATCAATCACATGTAACCAAAATATGTTCTATATACTTTCAGATTTTTTTAAATATATAAATGAAAACATATTGTAATACAGTTTAAAATATGCTTTTTAAAATTGGCAGTATAGCAGGAGCATTTTATTAATGAAATGATGTTTAGTGGCTACAGAAAATTTCATCTCATAATTATTGCTTTTCTATTTTTGAAAATTTTAACTTTTTATGATTCATAAATAATCTTCAAATGACCCTCCTTGAATATAAATCTTTATGCACATTTTGAATACTTCCTTAAGAGTCTTAGATGTGGGATTACTGAGTTAAAAAAATGACTACTCATAAGGCATTTCATGCATATTGTTGACTATCCTTTGGAAAGGATGTACTAATTTTACATTTTGATTAGAATTTACAATCCTCGAATCATTACCAATATCGAACATTTAATTATCTTTGCCAGATCATGTCTTATATTTATTTTTTTAATTAGGGGATTTGCCTTTTCCTATGATGTAAACTCTTTGTGTTTCACATGTCTAGTGTAGAGCATTTTTTTCCTAGTTCATTTACTTAAAAACGTTTCTTATGGTGTTTTTAGATGTACAAAAGTTGATAACTGCTTTTTGAAAACAAGTCATAATTCAAAGATATACATACAAAACACAGTCAACCTTGGAAAGGTCATCAATATGGCAAGAATGAGGCAGTCCCATTCTATACTGAACCACTCCAATCTTCAAACTTAGTGGTATCTCTCACCTAACAATATCTAGTTTACCAAAGGTCATTTAATTATGATATGAATTTAAGTCAATGTTTTACATCTCAAGAGGTACTCAGATTTTAAGCCCTGACTCTAGTTAATCACTGTGTCTTGTTAAAGAAATTTTAGGCACTGAGGAATAGGGTCAAAGAGGTGAAAAGCTCTGGAACTATTTATTGAACACATATAATGTGAAAGTCACTAAATCAACCAACCATCAAGCATCTGTCTGAACATGCTTCACTAAAAATCAAATTTTAAAAAAATGTATTGATGGGGCCAGCCAAGTGGCGCGTTGGTTAAGAGTTGGCTTGGGACGCCAGCTCTGAGCAGCAGAGCCCCGGTTCGGATCCCACTTGAGGACCAGTGACACTGCGCCCTCTACAACTAAGTTGGCGAACAACAGCTCGACCTGGAGCTGGGCTCCCATGAGCTACCGTGAGTGGCTGACAGCTGGCGTGAGCTGCCGTGAACAGCCATGAGCGGCCGTCCAATGGCCAGTGAGCGACTGCCTCACCCAGGAATAGTGCAATGATAATACCAATATGGGCCAGTGAAGCAACACCCTCCACAACTAGACTAAAGAACAAAAAGACAGCAACTTGTCTGTTCCCCTTCCCCAATTCCCCAATAAAATATTTTAAAAAGATGTATTGATGAAAATATATGCCTTATTTTATTTATTTAATTTATTTAATGTGTTACTCTTTATAAAGAGTATAAAATAAGATTTTGTGTTTATATAGAAATGAGACTTAGGGATCAAATGACTGGCTCAGATTCTTCAGTAGATGTTTACTGTGACCAATATTAAAATACAAAATAACCCACTACAAATTGAATGCTTAGTAAAGGAACTGGTGTATTTAAAAACCTTTTGCACATCAAGAAGCCAAAATAAAGTTAGAAGACATAAGCAAGAGAATTTCCCAAAATCTAACTGAAACTTGGGTGTGGTTGAGTATGAATGTAGCTGCAGTTTTAATAGAATTTTTGGTTTTATTTTATTTTCTATATTTCAGAGCCTACATATTTGTTTGCAATATTTTATTACTGCATGAGGATTTTATTTTGTGTGGTTGATGGGCTGTTTTTCCTGTCACAATTTCTGTTGAAAACCTTTCCATGTAATCAAAGTCTCATACACACACCCTACTCCCCATATGCATATATATATATATATATATATATATATATATATATATATATATAATTTATTTTTGAGTTTGGCCCTATGGTCAGTATGGTTGATTAATATTGCTTTCTATAGTTAATATATCCTGCATGTTAAACAATTTGCTAAACACGGAAATTTGCAGTTACAGATTTGTTTTTCTCCACCATAGAGCACCATGGAATGTAAGCGTATATATTCATGTCATTGCTTGTCTCTTTCTCCAAACTACTGGCTGTTATTTGAACTCACTAGTATTTGGCAGAGGACTCAAAGATCTGATCAAGAAGTTGGAAACTGAAACTTATAGAAACTCAAATGGGAAATTGGAGAGAAGGAAAAAAATAAAATAAAATTGGATCCTGTAGAAAACCCAACTTATCTCAGAGGAAAAATGGAGGAGGAGGGGACCTATCATGCTGAGGAGAAACCAGAAGGTGAAGGGATTGAGCACAGTAGTCATCTATCCACAAGCTGTCCCCAGAGTATGACTGTTGAAGAGTGTGACTTTGGCTTCATGGGGGAGTCAATAGGCTTGGAGAGGACTCATGTCTGACAGATGGCAATGGAAGGGTACACTCTGCTAAAAAGAACCAGATTTAATAGCAGCATTGGGCAAGGTACTCTGTGTGACTAGAAGGTATTCCATTTATAGAAGTCCTACCTGAGAGTGGACCAAAGTAAACAATCAAAAGCAATAGAGAGAGAAAAATTATTGTTGGAGATACTATTACATCCAGCCAGGATTAATGAGTGATATGGTTAATTTTTTTTCTGATATAGACCAAAAAAAAAAAAAAAAAGAAAGGAAGAAAGCATAGGGACAAGATTTAGTAGATAAAGGAAAGTCAAAGCCAAATATTTACTTGTGAACTATTTGGTAATCTTATTTATTTGTTTATTTGTTTATTTATTTATTTATTACCCCAACTACCCGTAACACTGCCTTACAAACACCCTGCATTTCCTCGCCCTTCTTGCCTGGATGTGTTTGGGTAAAAACATAGCTGCATTTACTGCAATCACTTGAAATTCATGACCACAAGTATAGAAGGGGTATTCCATCTTCACAGTCGATACTCTTTCCTCTTTCTGAAATCAACAGGTATGAGTTTGCCCTCCAACTCTATTTCTAATTTTTAAGATTGTTTGGGCTATTCTGGGATCTTTGAATTTCAATATCAATTTTAGGATCAGACAGTAGGACTTTGCTGAGATTACATGAAACCTACAGATAAGTTTGGAGAGTACTGCCATTTTAACAATGTTAACTCTTCTGATCCATTAACATGGGTTTACTTTCCATTTATTTAGTTGTTCTTTTATTTCTTTCAACAAAATTTTGAAATTTTCTAATTAAGTCTTACACTTCTTTTATTACATTTATTCCTAAATATTTTATTCTTTTGGATATTGTTGTAAATGGAATTGTTTGTTTTCTTAATTTTATTTTTGGATTGTTCATTGCAAGTAAATAAAAATACTGTTGTTTTTGTGTATTGATCTTGTATTCTGCAACCTGGCTGAACTTGCTTATTGGTTCTAATAGTTAATTTTAGTGGTTTCCTTAGGGTATTCTATATGCAAGATTATGTCATCTGCAAATAGAGATAGTTTCAGTTATTGCTTTTCAATCTGGATACATTTTATTCCATTTTCTTGCCTAACTGCCCTGGCTAGACTTTCCAGTACAATGTTGAATAGAAGTGGTGAGAGCAGACATTTTTATCTTGTTCTAGGTCTAAGCTGTTCTTTAAGTTTGATTAAGTCCTAGCTCTTTGTTCTTTCAGGTGATCCAACCACACTTCATGAAATGCTCATTTGAGTCAGATACAGTGATATTCTAGATAAAGGATCCGTATACTGATAGTTGGCATTGTCAACCAGAATTCTCAGAATCAATGGTTGAACACACAAGCGTACAGGGTACAATAAGTACTAGATTGTTATATCCTGTTCCTGAAAGTCTAGATGTATCTCTAGAACATTTGAACCAATGCATACACCTTTATTTTCACTGATTCCATCAGTTTCCACTAATTTCACCAATGAAGATCTTTTTATAACATTTATTATACTAATTAGCCAAAGATTTGGAGTTGGTTAGAAATAACGATAGCTGAAGCACTTTAGCAGTAACATCTGGAGGGTAGATTTTCTGATATAATGTTGTATAGATCCTGGAAGGTTAAATTCTGAATTAGGACAACTAATTGTTCCTAGAGTGTAGCTTGAATTAATGCGTGTGGGTGTGCTTGTGTGCATACATGCACACTTGCACACACACACATTCACACACATAGCATATTGTTGATGCTGAAATTTTAAAACAGGTAATAGATGTCATAACAATGTCAAGTAAGCATTTGACACAGAACTCATAATTCCTTATTAAAGATGCTTCTCCATAAAATTTCTCACCTCATTAGATTATGCCATCAATATCACCATCCATGCATGTGTTTTAAGCCAAAAATCTAGATGTTGCCTTGATTTTTTTATTTCTCACCTTTCACTATCTATCAATTAGCAAGTTGTTTTGATTCCACCTCTACCTTATTTTCTAAACTCATCTTCTTCTCCTCAACACTAGTGTCACCTTAATCTAAAACACCAGATTTACCTCTATTTAAAAAAAATGAAGTGATGTGGCAAGGAGTCTATTGCTGGTTTGTAGTGATTTCTGCTCTTCTTTTCTGAATGTCTGAGCTAGGCTCCTAATAGGTGTTCTTGCCTTTTCTTCATCATCTCTTCCTCCCACTCCACCTGACTCCACTCTTAGAAAAGCAGCCAGAAGGATCTTTTAAAAATGCAAATTAGATTATGTCACTTCCCTTATTGAAACCATCCAATGACTTCCAATTATACTGGAATGAATTCCAGACTCCTTTCCTGGACATGGAGTCCCCATGGTCTGGCTCCTGCTTAGTTCTTTGACCTCAAACAATCTCCATGTTGTCTACTGTGCTCCAAGCCACACTCGCCAACTATTTGGTCCCTGAAAATGACAAACTTGTTCTTGCCTTGGGGCTTCTGCACTGGCTGGCTGGCTGTCTGCTCTGCTCAGATGGCTCTCTCCCTGATGTTAGCACAGCTATTTCTTGTCATTCAGATCTTAGTACGTTTCTTATCATTCGGATCTTAGCCTAAATGTCAACTTCTCACAGAAGCCTCCCTGATCATACATTCAAATTTGGATCCATCCTGTCATGCTCCACTACATCTGCCTCTTTAATTGTCTGCATTACACATGTTTAGGTGCATGTGTCGTCTTCTAACTAGGATGTAAGCCCCATTGACAGCAGAAATATTGTTTATGTTGTGCGCCTTTGTATCTCTATCATGGAGAACAGTGTCTGGTACCTAGAGGTGCTCAAGAAATGTTTGTTGAATAAATAGATAAGTGGGAATTTCACAACAGAGGCTGCTATTTTGACAAAAGGACCATCAAAATTATTCTGCTTGACTGGAATTTTTTGTATCAAATGCTGTCTAAATAAGTGAGTTATAATCTGGTGGCTCAATATTTCTTTAGAGGTAAGAATTAATTGTATCAAATTAATTGTAATAGGGTATAATCAGGATCCACTTTAAAAACATTGTGTGCATTGTTTAATTTGTGCATCACTAAATAATTTACATCCTAATTGCACTGGGAAGTCCTGGAACTTACCTGTTTAACTTTCCTACAGTGTCTGATCCATCAATTAACGACCCTCTGGGCATGAAGCTCTTGGCCAGGATTTTAACAGAGTCAGAATCCCTTGTGATACTCCAGTAAAGAAACTCATCAGAATTCCTGATTTAAAAAAAAAAAAAGGAAAAATTCACTGCCTTAGACAAGAAGTCTTAGGTGCCAGACTCCTTACTGCTTAACCTTTTTATATTAATTTCTCTCCTAAAAAGGAAAATGTGCCTCAGGTTGCAATTAGAGGAAGGTGGGGAACTAGAGTGACAGAGATAGGGTACAGAGGATCATTGTGCCCATATGGAGTGCCCAACTTGAGGTATTAACTGGTTCTATGTTTCTTTCTTCTTCTTCTTCTTCTTCTTCTTCTTCTTCTTCTTCTTCTTCTTCTTCTTCTTCTTCTTCTTCTTCTTCTTCTTCTTCTTCTTCTTTCTTCTTCTTCTTCTTCTTCTTCTTCTTCTTCTTCTTCTTTCTTCTTCTTCTTCTTCTTCTTCTTCTTCTTCTTCTTCTTCTTCTTCTTCTTCTTCTTCTTCTTCTTCTTCTTCTTCTTCTTCTTCTTCACTCCNTTCTTCTTCTTCTTCTTCTTCTTCTTCTTCTTCTTCTTCTTCTTCTTCTTCTTCTTCTTCTTCTTCTTCTTCTTCTTCTTCTTCTTCTTCACTCCTTTTTTGAGTATATCATTTAAGGCCATGGGATATGAGTTTGCATTCACCCCAGGAGATATTTATCAGCTCAGAGCTGGATTCAAAGCAATGGTGTGTTTATAAGTGTTCAACAAATGGCTTTCTAGAAAAAAAGCCTTGATTTGTGGTGTTTGCTGGTTTCCATAGTGTAAATAACCCTAGGGTGGCTGACTGCAAGCTATCAATGGGACTTCACTGAACGTGGAGTTAAGAAGAGAAGCTAATAACTGGTTTTCATGTGCTGGTATGAGCTGGCTCCAGTATACTGCTGGATCAAAGATACAAATTATCCATTTCAAGTTCATAAAGTTTGATCCAGGCACAAGACAGAAAAAAATTGATAATAGACACAATGAGGCTGATCAATTTTACATCTCATCCTAAGATGTTAAAAACAAAACAAAACAAAAAAACATTAAGCAAGAGAGAGAGGAGAAGGGAGAAGTTTAGAAAGAAATGATATTCTTTTTATTTTCCCCAGTTTTACTGAGATATAATTCCCATATAACATTCTTTAAATTTAAGGTATACAATGTGGTTTTCATTTTCATTTCCTGCTGATTAGTGATGATGAGCATCTTTTCATGTGCTCATTGGCCATTTGTAAGTCTTCTTTGGAAAAATGACTGTTTAGGTCCTTTGCCTATTTTTTAAAGTGAATTTTTTTTTTTGCTATAGAGTTGTATGAGTTCCTTACATTTTTCAAATATTAATCTCTTATCAGATATGTGTTTTGCAAATATTTTTCCCCATTCTATAGGTTGTCTTTTCATGTTGTTGATTGTTTCTTTTATTGTGTAGAAGTTTTTTAGTGTGATGTAGTTCCACTTTTTAATTTTGCTTTTATTGCTTGTGCTTTTGGTGTCTTATCTAAAAAATCATTGCCAAGACCATGTCAAGGATATTTTTTCCTATGTGTTATTCAGGAGTTTTATGGATTCAGGTCTTACACTTAAGTATTAAATCCATTTTGAGTTAATTTTTGTGAGTGGTGTAAAGTAGGGATCCAATTTTATTTGTCTGCATGTGGGTATCCAGTTTTTGTAACATCACTTATTGAAGAGACTATCCTTTCCCCATTCAGTGTTCTTGGCTTCCTTGTTAAATATTGACTGCATATACAAGGGTTTATTTCTGGTTTCTCAATTTGCTCCATTGGTCTATGGGTATATTTTTATGCCAGTATTATACTGTTTTGATTAGGGAGAAATGAATTAGAGCTTTGTAATATAGAAATTATAGCTTTGTAATATAGTTTGAAATTAGGAAATGGGATGCCTTTAACTTTGTTCTTTTCTTTTTAGGATTGCTTTAGCTTTTTGTGGTCTTTTGTGGTTCCATATACATTTTAGAATTGTTCTATTTCTGTGAAAAATGCCATTGAAATTTTGAAAAGGATTGCATTCTATCTGTAGATGACTTTGGGTGGTATGGTCATTTTAACAATATTAATTCTTATGATTCATGAACCTGAGATATCTTTTCTATTTACTTGTGCCTTGTCCAATTTCTTTCACGAAAATCTTATAGTTTTCAGTGTACAGATCTTTTGCCTCCTTGGTTAAATTTATTCCTAAGTATTTTCATGTTTTTGATGTTATTATAAATGGGATTGTTTTCTTTATTTCTTTCTTAGATAGTTCATTGTTATTGGGTAGAAGCACAACTGATTTCTGTTGATTTAGTATCCTGCAAATTTACTAAATTTACTTATTAGTTTTAACAGTGTTTTGGTGGCTTTTAGGATCTTCTATATTAAAGGTGATCTCATCTGCAAACAGAGACAACTTTATTTCTTCCTTTCTGACCTGAATGCCTTTTATGTCTTTTTCTCACCTAATTGCTCTGGCTAGGACTTCTATTACTATGCTGAATAGGAGTGGTGAGAGTGGGCACCGTTGTCTTGTTCCTGACCTTAATGAAAAGTTTTGAACTTTTCAACATTGAGTATGATGTTAGCTGTAGGCTTATCATATATGGCCTTTGTTATGTTGAGGTATATTTCTTCTATATCCAACTTATTGAGAGTTTTTATCATGAAAGGATGTTGAATTTTATCAAATGCTTTTCTTGCATTGATTGAGATGATCATATGATTTTTAGCTTTCATTCTGTTATGAAATCACATTTACTGATTTGCATATGTTGAACCATCCTGGCATCCCAGTCCCAGTGATAAATCCTGTTTGATCATGGTTATGATCTTTTTAATGTGCTGTTGAATTCAGTTTGCTAGTATGTTGTTGAGAATATTTGCATCTATATTCATCAGGGATATTGGCCTGTAGTTTTTTCTTTTCTTGTAGTGTCCTTGTCTCGCTTTGGCATCAAGGTTATGCTAGCCTCTTAAAAGGAGTTGCGGATCTTCCTTTCTTTTTAATTTTTGGAAGAGTTTGAGAAAGATTAATATTAGTTCTTCTTTAAATGTTTGGTTGAATTAGACCAGAAACCATTTAGTCCTGGGCTTTAATTTTTGGGAGATTTTTGTTACTGATTCAATCTACTTATTATTGGTATGTTCAGATGATTTATTTCTTCATGATTCAGTCTTGGTAGATTGTATGTTTCTATTGGGTCTTTGGAAAAGTCATGACGCATGTTTGCAACAGATGGCACTAGTTCATTTTTGGAAGCACTAGAGTCATTCGCATCTATGTTATTGATATGTCATTTGACAGCTGACAGTTCTAGCTTCATTCTAAAAAAAAACTGAGTGATTTGGTTGAGTTTTGGAGATTTTACAACAGGTTGAAAATGGAAGACGAAACTACATTTTTGCCATATTTTACTGTTTTACTTCCATAAAAGGAAGAAAGCACTTCAAGCTTGAGAAAAGTTGCACAAAGTTTATGGTGACAATACTCTACAAGAACGTCAGTGCCAACAATGGTTCACGAAATTCTGTGCTGGTGATTTTGATCTCAACAATGCTCCTTGGTCAGGGAGGCCCATCGAGGTTGATGATGACAAAATAAAGGCTTTGATCGAGTCAAACCCACATTACATGACACGAGAGATTGCAGAAACATTGGACATCCATCATTCAAGTGTTCATGACTATCTGAAGAAGCAGGGATACGTAAACAAACTCGATATTTGGGTTCTGCATGAACTCCAAGAAGTTTATTTGACGGTGCATATAAACATCTGCAATATGCTCATTAAATGTGAGGAAAATGATCCTGTTTTGAAGCAACTGATAACTGGTGATGAGAAGTGGATTATTTACAACAATGTGGTGTGCAAACGGTCTTGGTCTCGAGGTGATGATTTGCCTCAAATGACATCAAAAGCAGACATTCATCAGGGGAAGGTTATGCTCTCAGTGTGGTGAGATTTTAAAGGTGTCATGTTTTTTGAGCTCCTTCCAAGAAACCAAACAATCAATTCGAATGTGTACTGTCGGCAGTTGGACAGTTTGAACGAATCCATCATCCAGAAACATCCAGAACTTGTTAATTGTAAAGGAGTTGTGTTCCATCGCAACAACACAAGACCACACACAAGTTTGATCACCTGTCAAAAATTATTGGAGCTTGGATGGGATGTGTTGCCACACCCACCATACTCACCTGACCTTGCGCCGTCAGACTTCCACTTGTTTCTCTCTCTTCAAAACTCCTTGCATGGTATAACGTTCAATTCAGACGAGGCTGTAAATCAGCACCTTGTTCAGTTTTTCGCAAATAAAGACAGGTCCTTCTATGAACGAGGGATTATGAAGCTCACTGAAAGATGGCAAGAGGTTATTGAACAAAATGGGCAATATAGCATTGATTGATCTTTGTTCTTTATATAAATAAATGACCTTTGAAAAACATAGACAAAATACGTCATGACTTCTCCGAAGACCCAATAGTAATTTATCCATTTCTCCTAGGTTATCCAATTTGTTGGAGTATGATCATTCATAGTAGTCTTATGATCCTTTGTATTCCTGTGGTATCAGTTGTAAAGTCTACTCTTTCATTTTAAATATTAATTATTTGAGTCCTCTCTCTTTTTCTTAATCTAGTAAAGGTTTGTCAATTTTTTTTATCTTTTCAAAAAACCAATCTTAGTTTCATTGATCTTTTCTATAGTTTTTCTGATCTCTATTTTATTTATTTCTGCTCTGATCTTTGTTATTTCCTCCCTTCTGCTAACTTTGGGTTTAGTTTGTTTTTCTTTTTCTAGTTTTTGGAGGAGTAAGTTTAGGTTGTTTATTTGAGATCTTTCTTGTTTCTTAATGTAGGCCTTCATTACTATAAACTTTCTATTTAGAAGTGCTTTTGCTGCATCCCATAAATTTTGATATGTTGTGTTTCCATTTTTGTTTGTTTCAAGCTATTTTTTTATTCTCCTTCTGATTTCTTTTTTTGACCATTGGTTGTTCAGGAGTATGTTGCTTAATTTCCATACATTTGTGAATTTTTCTGCCTTTCCCTTGTTATTGATTTTTAGTTTCATACCATTGTGGTCAGAAAAGATATTTTGTGTGATTTAAATGTCATCTTCTTGAATTTGCTAAAACTATTGTGGTCTAACACATGATCTAACCTGGAGAATGTTTCATGTGCACTTGAGAAGGACATGTATTCTGATACTCTTGCATGGAGTGTTCTTTATTTTTCTATTAGGTACATTTGGTCTAAGGAATAGTTCAAGTCAAATGTTTCCTTATGGATAGCTTGTATAGATGATCAGATCACTTTCGTTGTTGAAAGTGGGGTATTGAAGTCTTCTGCTATAATTGAATTGTTGTCTATTTCTCTCTTTAGATTTGTTAATGTTGCTTAATATATTTAAGTGTTCCAGTGTATGTTTATGATTATCATATTTTCTTGATGCATATAGTTCTTTATCCTTATGTAATGACTTCCTTTGTTTCTTGTTACAGTTTTTGAGTTAAATTATTTTTGTCTGATATAAATATAGCTAATCCTGCTCTCTTTTGGTTTCTATTTTCATGGACTATCT
Source organism: Hipposideros armiger (assembly GCF_001890085.2). NCBI lineage: Eukaryota > Metazoa > Chordata > Mammalia > Chiroptera > Hipposideridae > Hipposideros > Hipposideros armiger. Next base: position 1,144,740 of record NW_017731815.1, on the reverse strand, counting down.
TTTTTCAATTCTTCACTTTTAGCCTATTTGTGTCCTTAAAGCTAAAGTGAATCACTTATAGGCAGCATATTGTTGGATTTTGTATTTTTTTAATCCATTCAGTCACTCTATGCTTTTCGATTGGGGAATTTAATCTATTTACACTTCAAATAATTATTGATACATAAGGACTCACTAATGCCATCTTATTAATTGTTTTATGGCTGCTTTGTAGTTCCCCTTTCCTTTCTTCTTTTCTTACTGTCTTCCTTTGTGAATTGATGTTTTTCCATAGTGGCATGCTTTGATTCACTTCTCTTTATCTTTTGTGTATCTACTATAGGTTTTTGCTTTGCAGTTACCATGAGGCTTACATAAAACATCTTATAGAAATAACTGAGTTTTTAAAGCTGATATCAACATTTTAAGCTGATAACTTTGATTGCATATAAAAAACTCTACCCTTTCCTCCACCCCTCTGCCAGAGAACTGATATTCTTTAGCAGTAGGTTAGTATGAGTTTGGGAGAGTAGGGTGGGAAGATATGATAAAAGTTAGGGATGCTGAAGTAGAGAAAACCTGTGCCCCTCCCTGGGACAGAACACTAATCAAAGCAGTTTCCCCCAAGAGTGAGAGGCTGTAGTCCCACCTGGAACTCTGGGGACAGGCAGCCTTGCCAATGTTCCTCTTGGCACATTGGCAGAAGAACTGAAGGCAATAATAACTGTGAAGGGCATTCGAGCAGGCAGAGTGCTGCTTGTAGTCCATAGTCTTTCCCAAAGCCTCATAAGGTGCCTTCTCTTTGTTCTTGATCTTTCCTGAGCCCACAAGAGGACAGGGAAGAGCTGAGTGTGGGCAAAAAGATGATGATTCTGGGGGTTAAATGCAGAGGGCTTCATAGGACACAACTGTATAGATCTAGACATTTTCCCAGGATTGCAGGCATCTTTCACATATACACAAAAAAGAGAAGCAAAGGAGATAGAGCCAAAGGCACCCAGGAACCATGGGTGAGTCCCACCTAGAGCTGGAGGCCTATGGAGTGTTGAGGCCACAAGGCTAAAATCAGCCACTTCTTGCTCCAAATACTCATGATGGTTGTTGCCTGTACCCCTGGGGGTTTTAAATCAGCCTCAGGAAGGAGGTGAGTGAAAGAACTCTGAGAGGGTGAAAACTCCTGAATGGGCTGTGTTTTAAACTTGTAACTAAAATTTCCAATGAGTGAGAAAACCTCAGATTTAATTTTCTGTTCTCAATTGGAAATGAATTTTAAATCAAAAAGGTTAAAGTGAGTTGAGGTAGGCTGACCATTAGTATGTGGGACTTTGACTGCTAAAATCTGGAAAATCTTGGGCAAACCAGGATGATTGGTCACCCTAGTTGCAGATATAAGGAAAGTGACATTTTTCTATAACTAAGTTTGTGATTGTGAAATTCATAACCACTGACATTTAAAAAGGCAAATTTTGAAATTTCCAATCTGGGGGATTGCCACATACACACTGACCTGGAAACCAATGCCACACCCAGATCCCTCTTTAAAAAAGTCCCTATTACCCCAGCAGCTGGGAGTCCTGTTGGTGAACAGCCTCAGCTGTCAGCCCCTATAGGGTTTGCCTCAGCTGTGAAGCCACGTTACCCAAGGTCAGGCCCCTTCCTGTGGCTGCCCCCATCCTGTGACTGATCCGTATAGGAATATAAAGGCTGGCCATCTCCTCCCAGCTCAGGACAACAATAAAGAGCTCTTCTAGCTCTAAAGCTTTCCCATGAGGTAGGCTGAGGCTGTTGTTTGGCCTGCCTTGCACCCCAGCCTCTTCCTCTGCCCAGTCCTTCTTCCTACCCCTCCCTTCCACAGGTGTTAATGCCAAGGGCACTCCCTAATAAACATCCTGCGCATGAAGCTCTGTCTCAGGGGGTACTTCCTTATAACCCAACCTCAACCCAAACCAATGCTATTCTTCTGTTTTACTTTCAGTCTGTTGCCTGAGGCCACATCACATGTAAATGATGGGGAATTCACATGTCTTTCCCCGAGGCTGAGCCTCAGGAGAACTGGTTTGCCCTAGAGGTTGTCTAAGGAACTATCTTCTTTTCTTCTGAAATGTTTTCAGGACAAGAAAATGTGACTCATAACAGGTACATTGTAAACTTATTGGATGAGTAAATGATCAGGGCAGGGTCAGCTTCATGGATATATGACCTGTACACCTAGTTACACAGGACTCCATCTCTCTCAGTAGGGCACCACAATTGGTTTAACGTTCTGCTGTCAAGGTCTTGAAAGTCTTAATAATTTTGCCCACATTTTCATTTTGTACTGAGCCCTTCGCATGTTGTAGCTGGTTCTGGACTTGAGTTTCCCCAGAACTAGCTTACCCTCATTTCCCCCAGGCTTCTTTCTCACCAGAAGTAAGTGGCAGGAAAGCAGAGAGCAAGCCAATGGTATTCTTAGAACAACTCTCAGGGTGCCCCTAGAACCATACTCCCAAACCTCATTCCTTACAATCCTACCTCTCTGAGACATTTACATGTGTTTAGAGGGCAAAGCAATCATTGGTCACATAAGCTCAGGAAACAGTAACCAAAACTCCACCTGGAGATTTACAGTGAACACCAGCACAGTAAATGCTCTGGAACAGTCCCCAGTAAATAAGATACCTGCTGCATTTTGTTTAATGCTTGAATAAACAACTACATTTGTTCTGGGGAAGATTTTTTTCCCCAACCCATCTCTCAGCATCCTAGAACAATTTCCATTGAACACTAGTTTGGAAAGTGGTTACCCCAGAAACTTGGGATGAATCGACGACACCTCCCCAGTCCTGAGTGTAGGGATCTAACAGCCTAGTGCTGACTTCTTTTCTGACCCTCTTCTGGAAGAGATCATCAGTGAGTCATTAGTTTTCCATGGTATTTAGGCTCTAAAAGGGAGCTTGTACAGCCTACCTCAGATGTAGGCAAGAAAAGAGATGTCCTTAAAGGTTAGATCATTGTGTGAAAGCAGTAAGAGCTTATAGCAGCCCAGGCAGGAGGTAAGCACAAGTAACAATGACAACAGCTAACAATTACTGAATATTTATGTTTTAGAGCTGCATTATATTATTTTATCCTCACACAACATATGCAGTAGATACTGAATGCTGAATATAAGTAGTAGACATCCTGCTGGGTATATTGAGTAAATACCTGTGCTGGTTAATATGTGCCAACTTGGCTAGGCTATGGTAACCAGTTGTTTGGCCAAACACCAGTCTAGATATTGCTGTGAAGGTAATTTTTAAGTGAGGTTAAGATGTAAATCAGTAGACTTTGAGTAAAGCAGATTACATTCCATAATGTGGGTGGGTCTCATCCAGTCAGTTGAATTCTTTAAGAGCAAAAACTAAGGTTTTGTGAAAAAGGAGGCATTCTCCTCAATATTGCAACATGGAAGCCCTACCTGAGTTTCCAGCCTGCTTCTCTGGGGAGTTTGCACTCAAGACTGCAATATCAGCTCTTGCCTAAATTCTCAGCCTGCCAGCCTGCCCTACAAATTTTTGATCTGACAGCTCTGATGATCACATGAGACAATTTCGTAAAATCTCTCCATCTCCACCTCCACCTCCATCTCTATCTCTATTTATTTCTATTGTCTCTCTATCTCTACCTCTATCTCTATTATCGCTATCTCTCCACTGAGATTTTATATATACATATAATCTTCTATTTGTCCTGTATCCCTGGAGAACTCTGACTAGGACAATACGCATTCTGGGTATGCGGAGTAAGATGCCTATGCTGGGTATCCCCTTTGTCCCCTTCCCCCTTCCTCCACCCTGTCTATGTCCACTTATGTGCATCAGCTGGCTTCCTTGCCCTGTAGCTTCCAGGTGGGTTGGATCAATGAGTGGTAGTGGCAGGAGGTCAGAGTGCAGGGAGAGAGTGAAGTTAGGGTGTCGATTCTCTTGGCTCTTTCCCTGCCAGGCTGTGGGTTGGCAGTGGCTGTGGTCCTTTACCCAAGGCTGGAGCTCTCATTCAGAGGCCTCTCCAACACCTCTAGCTATAGTGTCAGCTATGGCCTCAGCTCTCATTGGGTTCCTGTAACCACGCTTTTGTCTTGCTCTTTAGGCCACACTTGGCGAGGGCTCTCTACTGTGACTAACCCTTTTCTACATCCATGTGCTTTATCATCCCTCATAGTTTTCCCTTCATCCAGCCTATAGCTCTGCAGATCATCCTTGATTACCTATTTGAGTGTGCTGTCTGTTTCTTGCCAGGAACCTGAGTAATTCAATATCTTTTTTATTATTTTTCACACATGAGGAGACTGAGGCCTAGAGAGGTATGGTAATTTCTCCAGGGCTGGAAGGTAAGCCAATGTTTCTGACTCCAGTGGCAAAACTCACAGCCTATACACATCAGTTCAATTACTGTCCACATCAATTACTTACTCTTTCTGAATCACACTTGCCACATTTGCAAAATGAGATCAGTAACAGTAACTCCTTACAGAGTTCTAGTTAGCACTCAATAAATATTAGCTATTATTATTTGCAACAAAAAGAGGACCCTGATGGATAGAAATTTCCAACTTACAGGGTTTTGGTAAGGATTCACTGGTGGACAGGTGTGTTGCACCAGCGCAGACACATTTTAGGACATTAAATGGTAGTCATATCCATCGTTCTTTCCCTCTGCCACACTCCCCAGGAACATACTCTTGAATTCTATGTGAGTAGGATTCTGAGTTGGGAGGCAGGTAAGAAGCACTTTCTATTTATTATCTCATGTAAATGGCACAACGGAACTAAGAGCGAGTTCCTCTAGTTTGACAGATGAGGAAGCTGAGGGCCACTGAGCTAAATAACCTACCTAAAGCCACTACTACATCTTGTGAGGAATTGAAGGACGGAGGATTCCAAACCAGATATATCCGATTCCATATGTATTTGAGCCAAAGAAGACTTGTTAATTGGGCTAATAGTCTATTGGTAAGCACTGGTATGTCAAGTCCCACTGTTAAAATATTGAAGTCGTTCCCCATGGGTTGGTAAATGGCTGCTGCCCATTCTATTCTCCCTTCCCTCCCCACTGACCCCCATTTCCAAAGTTAGGACTGTTCTGATAGGTCTGTGCCCACACCTTATCAGTTACTAATTTTGGAACATGACTCCTAGAAATGAAGCCAGTAAATGAAACTAGAGACTCACAACTCAGCTACGTGCAAACCTGATAGACCTCCAAGAAGGAGGGTGACCTGGGTGGTTTCAGGTCATTGCAGAAAATTCTTACCATTTCTGTGTCTCTCTCCTGTGTCTGATTTTGAGGGAGGGGTGAGCCCTAGAGAGAGCTTTATGGTGAATATATGGAGGGGCTGAGTTTGGGGGTCGTTTTTAGTTCAATGGCTGGGGGGAGTTTGGAAATTAGTAGGAGAAAGTCTGCAGAATAGATAGTGAATTAAGAAACCCAAAGCCAGGTTCGTGGGATAGAGGGCTGGGGCCAGTGAGGGGAGGAGGCTAAGGGAACATCATTCTTGGGGGATTTGATGCCAAGGGCAGTTCTGCTCTGTTTCCTTGCAGACCCTTCTGCAGTGCTTCTGACTCTGCCCCTGCTGGGAGGATCTGCTAAGGCCAGCCTTTGCCCTTTACAAATCTCCTTTATCTTTCTTGCTTTCAAAATGGACTTGCCCTGCATTAGTAAAAGTATGCTGGAGAGCTTTCTATCTCTGCCTGGCATTATGCTTTAATAGGAATACTACCGCAAATTTTAATCTAAAAAGTGGAGACGAATTGAAAAAAAATTCGCGAAGAAAAAGCGAACCATCCTAATCAAAAGAGACAGTTAGGGGCAGAAGAAAAGGCAAGACACCTGGCTGAAAATGGTGGCATTTAATCAGGGATTAGGCAGGAAGTGGGTGAGGCAATTCCAGAATAACAAGAACCAACCTGAAACCTCGAATGGAACCTTTGTCAAGGTTTTCAAACACTCCAGTGCCCTTTAAAAACCATTTTACCCTCTGCCCTTATGTTTTTGTCCAGGCCTAGAGGTGAAAGAAATAATCGAAAGCGAAATGCAGGCTCTATTGACTTTTTTTCAAAGGGAAAATAGGCCACAGGTTTCATAGGAAATCCTCTCGCTGAGTGAATGGCCCTTGAGAACAGGACTGGCTACATAATTTACAGGAGCCAGTGCAAAATGAAAATGTGGGCCTCCTTGTTCAAATTATTAAAAATTTCAAGATGGCAGGTGAGCATGACACCAAATATGGGGCTTTTCTGAGCATGGGCACCCTGTGTGACTACCCAAGTCACACTCCCAGAAGCTGTCCCTGCTTAGAAATCTCTGAAGGTTTGCACTATTTCCATTTTCTGACTTGATAATGCTTCTTCTATTTTCAAAGAATCAGAGATGTGATGTGATGTGATGTGATGTGGGGTGTGTGTGTGTGTGTGTGTGTGTGTGTGTGTGTGTGTGTGTGTATTTCAATATTATTTTTAAGCACTTAGTTTGATTTTCAAAATGGTTCCTTAAAACCTCAAACATTTCCAAAATGCAATTGATAATGTCAGTGCTACACTTAGATCTACATCTGAGAAAGAGAGACTGCTGCCTACTTTAGAGGGCTGAGCTCTGACCTTTTTCCAGCTCAGCTCAAATCTGAGGGGCCAGGGAGACACGCCCTCCCAGACAAATGCCCAAGTGGCTAGGCTCCAAAATCTCCTGTCCAGATGGCTCTGACTTGCTCCCAAGGCTGAGCAGTTATCTTCCGTGGCTACTTCGTCCCAAGGGTGGACCTCACTACCAGTTATGGGCACCCATGGTCTAAAATTTGGCCAAGGGACAGCTATTTAAGGGTGCTGTTGACAGCATGGACATGTGGGCCAGTCTGGTATGTCCTCACCTGTTTGTATGCCGCCCCTTGCTGTGCCGGGGGAGCTGGAGGGAGTAAAAGCGATGGGTGGGTGTTTTCCCCACACTGCCAATTCCACACAGGAATTCAAAGGAGTCTACGGATTCTAAATTATAACCTGGCTTTTCAGGCCATTATTGAAGGTATATTTGTCACAGTAGAATCACACATATTTTGTTTACCAGTTTGCTAGCTTGATTTATAACTCACAAAACTTTAGACTTATAGTATATAGGTTTCCATTTCTATTCATGCCATGGGTTCTGCAACATTAGGGATTGACGGGCATGGTGAGGAGCAGAGAAAATGTATATTTCCATAATAAAGTTGCACACCAGCTTCCTCATAAGCAGTTTTATAGTTCAGTTACTCTAAGTTTGTCTCTCTGTGTGTATACTATTTATACATTTTGACAAGGACAGTTTCTATTTTGATTAGTGGAATACAGGAGCTTTTTGGGATGCAATTATTAATTATACATGTACATTTCTGCTCCAAAAGTTTCTTAATTTAGTAAGAGTGTTCTTTTTCCTTTTACAATACTGTACTCTGCTAGCATTTGTGTTTATATATGACAAAACAAATCATTTTATCTCTAGTGTTGAACCTTTACCTGAGCCTATAATAACATTCACAATAATGTGACATATTTCTCCTTGACAGAATGAATATCCAAAAGATGCATATTAATTTCATGAACTGAATAAAGGAAAACAACCTCTATTGGAACTAACTGATTTTCTCTTTGATGTACCTAGGACACTGGTATCGGACTGGCCTCGTTTGACTGTTTGTGCAAGTCTTCTTCTGTAAATGGAGCCAACACACGAGCAGTTATTGTTTTACTTTCCACATGTCCAGAAGGAGACTTGGAACCCAAAGTGGATGAAGTTAATGAAGAACAATCATATGAGGTAAGTGAAAAGTCACGCTTCACTGAGTGACATATAAACGCACTTTCTGCAGGCGCACATGTCCCACAGCCATTTTGGGATGTAGTCTTACAATAACTTCTAACTTTTAGAATAGGTGCTGGTGCTTCTTCCGAAGATTTGTGTCTTCCAGTTCTCATGTGGTCGGTGGTATCACTCAGCCTTCACGGTCGATGGTGAACTAGGTTGATAAGCATTCTTTGCAACTTCCACATTCATTATCAACTTTGTTGTGAAATTGAAATTCAGAGTTAGTTTTCCATGAAACATGTGCTATTGGTTTTTCGAGCTCTTTGCAGTTGTAAGAGTTTATTGCAAAAGGAAACAGCATTACCAATTAATAATTGCTGTTGATTTATGTATATAAGCCATACAATAAATAACGAAACCATGTAATGAGAATATTCAAGCTGCTTTCTATAAGCTCTATGACAAGACAGCCCAACCTCTAGCTCCTATTCATGTTTCCCAACTAACCAATGAAGACTCACATTTCTACTGACCCCGCCAACTGATGGCTAGCGGAATCATGCGTTTCAAAGGGTGTGGGTGTGACGTGTAGGCCACAGCACAATTGGCTGGTCCAGTGGGGGCAGTGTGTTGAGGCTTTCTCCCACCACCACCCAAACTGTAAGAAATTAGCTTCAGTGAGCTCTCTCTTGCCTGAGGGCACTGAGTTTAACAGCCAGTGCCATGCCTGCTGTTTTTGAAAAGGAGGTGCTTGTTATGCTGAGCCTGGAAAAAATGGGGAAAAAAGAAATGGGTCATGGCTGGGCATCTTTTAGATTTAATCACATGTTAAAGTAAAAAAATAATCTGTTCATTTTGCATACAACTCCCACACTACTAGACAAGAGACCATGTCAGAAGTTGAAAATACAAAGTAGAAATCTACCAATGCAGCTATTAATAATTCTTCGTCAAAACGATTAAAATTCTGAGGGAAATGATAGACGAGTTGGGACACTGAGACCAGGTGAAACTGGGATTGTACCATTCTTGGTCACCATAGTTATAGGGAAAAATGAAGCTTCCTTTTCTTTGTCCCTTTGAGAATGGTGTTCATCATTTTGCTATTAGTATAGGAGGGTACTTGAGTTTTCTAAAGGTGTGGTTTCCTAGGTGTGAGTTCATTTAGCCAATGGCAATACATGAATGAGCCCAGGATGCCTGCCTGATACCTGTGGCTCTGGGACCATCTGTCTATTCCTTTTGCCATTGAAAGAAATTTAAAAGCTACCTGATTGACTAGGCTGTCTTGGTTATTAGTTATAAAGATAGAGCTGAGCAGGCCAGGGGACAAAAGACCTAGCACATGGTATGTATTCAACAAATACTTCAACAAAAGAAGCCATTGTTGGAGGTGTTTCTGAAAGCCACTAACTTCCTCAGGGCAGTCTTCCTTGAAAACATCAGTGATCTGAAAATTAGCTTCCAGGGCTATACATTTATGACTTATGTAAACATATAGATATTTAGTGGAAGTCTAAATAAAGAATTGAAAAGTAATGTCAGTAGTTTCCTGAAAGTCATCATAAAATGACCTTACATCATTCAAAAGGTCATTAAACAACTGCCCCATTAGGGCATCAGAATGACAAGAGCTTGCAAGAAGGTTTACAGCCAAAAAAAGAGAGATAGACCACTTATCTCAGAATCACTGGGCAAATTGCTGGGTGAAGACCTGCCTATCACATTCTATTGTTTCTGGAATGCTGACTACAGTTTTTGCCTCTGCTTGACATGTCAAGCTAAGTAGCTAAATGCTGATATTCGATATTATTTGATCTCTTAATCAGATGCTTATTCAATAGAAGTCACTGCTGAATTTTGCAAAGACTTGCAGAAATTGAAATTCTAATTGCTAATGTTATTCTTAGCTTGCTGCTTTGGTTTCAGGCTTTAAGTTGATTTTTTTCCCCTAGGCTTTTAATTAAGTAGATGAACAGGAATATGATGGGACAGTGGTTAACATTAGGATCCATGTGATGTTCTCTCATCACTCACCACATCCTGCTTCAAATCTTTATTTTTATTTCGTCAGCATTGAGGAGAGCTGATATTATTATATATATTTAGTCTATCCTAGGAGTGTCATAGGTAGGTCAGGTGTATTTTCTCAAAGGACATAGATACCTATATTTGACACAAGGAGGATTTTCTAGTTAGTCCTTAAAAGTTAGTGATGGCATCTTGTGTTCTGGAATTTAGTTGCTTAAATTCTCTGACAGAATAAAATAACTTGTGTTGCTATGAAAATAACACAGGTAGAAAAAAAATCATCACATTAGCTTAGGCTTTATCAAAGGGTGTTCTATGGAGCATGAGTTACATGAGCTGTTCCACAAAAGGAGGGTTCTGGGGCCAAGACCCTCCCACCAGGCTTTCTTCTTGGAGGTTTCCAACACATGTTAACATAACAAAGAATTTGATTGGTCCTGTGATGAAGAAACCATTTAAATTTGTTTAACCTGGAGTTTTCTAAAGCTTTCTAGAGTTTATTACGGAAACCCTCATTCTGTGTTACTTCCCATAGAAATACTGTAGTGGTGTAACATCATTTCTTTAAGTCTGTTTTCTTGCATTCATTGGGCTAATCACATTCATTACACATCACAGTCTTAAGACATTATTTCCTATTTATTTTATCTATGCTAAATCTAGATGTATTTTCTTTCAGTTCTTTTTTTGCCAACAGGCTGTGATAACCCCTCCAAATGCTCTTAGTATCATGTGATCTTATAAAATCAGGGACTCTCTCCCCAGAGCTTATGAGCATCTGTTACCCAGTCTCATTTCTTACCTTTCTTTGCACCTTGCTTTTTGAAGCTTAATTATCTTGTATCCCACAGTAGAACCACGGCAATTTAGCTGAACTTTGGTCAGTTTCTTTTTTTCTCATTCCCATTTCTCTTACCCCCAAATGTCACTGGGCTCTCAGATTTGATCAGTACAATAAACACTGATCTATTTTATTTGTGTCTGTCATTCCAATAAAATGAAAACATTCCAGATTATGGATATAATCTCTTGACAGACCAGTATTGACTTTACTCATATTTTTTCCCCCCTGAAAGGTAGCTATATGACACTTTTTTCCCCCTGAAGTGCAAGTCTCAATGCTTACTGAAAGTGCAGAATCCAGGCCAGCAGTCTCAGTGGACCACCTTTCTGCCCTATTGTGGGAGTGAAAATCTGGATTCATTTAATTTACTCACGAAAATGTGAGTGCCTCCCACATGCTAGGCATAGGGTTACAGCTAGGCATTGGAGCACAGCGACAAGGAGACGGGACAGGCAGGTTCCTGCTTTCGTGTAACATAGATGAGGGTGTTGTCAGTAATTTCTGTTATAGCGTGTGATATAATTTTTTTTAAAATGCTGTGTCTATCTAGTTTAGAGGCCCTGGCTAGAGGTTGTTCAGTTCCCGTTTTTGAGCAGCTGATTAAGTCCACATCCCCAAGGACTTCCCTTATGGAGCTCTCACATTCTTGGTGTCTATGTCCCAGCCCTAATTATTCCAGGGCCAGGTACCAGACAACTAGAAACCGCCGCTAAGTCCTGGAGCCTGCAAAATCACTTGCCTCAGCCAATTCACCAGAGCCTGCTAAACCTGGTTAACCCCACCCTGCCTGCCATATATAATCTGTCCCTGCCCCTGGTGTAACCTTCTGTGTGGCCCTGCCTGGCAGCCTTCTCCCATTTGGCAAGTAACAAAAAGTTCTGCTTTTCATCTATCCAAGTATCAGTGTGTTGTGTCCTGCTGTGCAAGAACCTTTAAATCTAATAAAACATGGTTGCAAGCAAAATTTTGCTTTTTCTTGCTTATTGTTACAAAAATTTCAAAGGACACAGAGGTATGAATTGGTGGTGAAGTAGAGGTGGGATCAGGATTTTAAAAGAAGGGAAGAAGAATTCTTTTTAAAAAACTTTACTTGAATGACTTATTTACCCCACCAAAGATGTTGGCAGGTTAATATGCCCCATATATACATTTATTTATTGCTTGCGTATTGAGCCTTTGCAGTGGCCCTGGTATTCTAATGCTTTAAGAGGTATGCAAGAACAGAAAATGTACATCTTCCCTTGAGAAACCTATAGTTTAATTATGAAGACATGGCAGCCACCTAAAATGATTAGAGAGACAAAATCAAATGTATAGTAATCTAACTAAACCATCGCCAAGTCCAAAAAAATGGCAAAAATACTAAAGAACTAGAGAAATACATTTGCTTACAATTTTCAATGACAGCTAATGTTAAAATAATTTTTAACTTCCTTAGTTATTTTGCTGGGGAAATGTTTGTGTTATTGCTCTTTTCCTTAGTTCATTCTTCCCAGCTCTGAAACACTTTCTCTGAGGCCCACAGATCCTGATGATTTCTAGCCCTGCAAGGAAAGCTCAGATGCTTTGGCGTCATGTGGTTTTGAGCTGAAGCAGGTAATGAGGTTCTCTCAAGAGACGGATTTTGGAGCCATGTGTTGGCAGCTCACATCAGATGAAGCTATTTCTTTTAAAACTTGGGTGTGTTTCAAAAAGGAAAATGGTTTCAGTCCAAAGCCATTTGCAATGCCTACCTTCCTGGTTGGGGAATTGAATGCTTAAGGGAATTGAATTTATTTTTGATGGGCAGGCTTCTGTGTGTTTTAAATGATGGCTTACTGGCCTGGAAGTTGGGCTTTTCCAAAAGGCATTTGGTGTTGGCCAATGGTCTTTAAGGGAACACACACTTGTCCTTGAGGAGAAGAGGAAGCTGTAGTTGATCAAGCTTCTGCCCTTTCTCGAGACCCACTCTCCAGTGACTTTCAATTACTCTTCCCATTAATACTTTCTTATTGAATATCCACACTGTATAAAAGGACAGTGGTGGCTTCTGCAGGAGATGCCAAACTTGTCAACAGAGAGATGAGGCATGGAATCTGTACAAGGTAGAATGTGGGCATGGCCATCAAAGAGACAAAGTGTTGTGTGCACGGAGTGAAAAGGAATCACTTCAAACTGGGTGGATCAAGGAGAGCTCTACAGAGAAAGTAACACTTGAGCTGGGACTTGGAGAACAGGTTTGATCTGGCAGCTAGAAAAGGGATTGGCCAACTACAGCCTGTAGGCCAAATCCGCCCCCATAGCTGTTTTTAGAAATAAAGTTGTATTGGAACTCAGCCATACCCATTCATTGATGTATTGTCTGTGGCTGCTTTCATGCAACGACACAGAGTTGAGTAGTTGTGACAGAGACTGTAGAGCCCTCAAAGCCTGAAAAATTTACTATCTGGCTCTTTACACAAAAAGTTTGTGATTCCCTGGTTTCAAGTCAGTCACTTGAGGGACTTAATATATGGCCTTGATGTTTAGACTTGATATAGGCCAAACTATATGACTTCATTTGGCAGACATTCTGGAAAGAGAATGTTTCTGAGCCTTAGGGATGTTTGAGTGCTCCCAGTGGTACTGAGCTTTGGGACAGGGAATGTGGTAGATGCAATGTGGAAGAGAGATGCTACAGGTAGGAAGAAAACTTTAGAAATTAAGTTGTCATCAAAGCGAAAAATAATCAATCTGGATTAGGAGGATAGCTGTGGTGAAAGGGAGAGGATGCAAAAGACATTGTAATGTAAACTCTAGATGGGTGGACCAAAGGAAAGAGAGAATGGAGGATGGCTCTAGGGTCCTGAGCTGGGATGACCGGACATGTCAGTGGTCCCTTCTCTAAAATATATATCCACCTGAACAGGATGAATTGGACACTCCTCCTACCCTACCCCAATTAAGAGGAGGCATGAAGTTGTAGTAGCCCCATCCCACCAGGGTAGCTGGTATTGGGTGAAGAGGTGGGCAGAAGCTGTTGTTATGGAGTAAGACCAAAAGCCTTGCTTAAGGAACAATATCTAACACTAGATATCAGCCTATGCTGTCTCTGACAAAAAACTATTGCGTGAGTTGGAGGGGTATCCTTACATTTTAGATCACCTTGTAGGATTGCCAGATGAAATGCAAAATTCCCAGTTAAATTTGAATCTCAGATCAACAAAGAGTAATTTTTTTATATAAGTATGTCCCAAATACTATATGGGACATATTTATACTAAAAATGATTTGTTCCTGATCTCCAATTCATATTGAACTGGGCATCAATTTCAGATCAACAGTGAAATATTTTTTAGTGTATGTTTCAAGGATGGGAGATATTTATACTAAAATATTACCTGTTGGTTATCTAAAATTCAAATGTAATTGGGGTGTTTTTTTTTCTTCTTCTTCTACACCTGACAATCCTACAGCCAAAGCTTTCACTTTTCAGGGGACTGAACAGGAATTGGGACACCTGTATTTGCTTTCTATTATAGGAGTAGAGCTGACTCCTCCAGCCCACAGCTGAGCAGAGGCTAGCTCAGTGAACACCAGGACTAAGTATGGGGCACTGTTTCAGCATGAGGACAGAGGATGGGCCAAGAGGGGCAGTGGGGGTGGAGTTTCCAGTGGTGGTAGTTTGGGCATCTAACTTAGGTACTTGAATAAGTGTATGCATGGAGTAAAGAGTGTCTGGATTAGAGAGGGGGTGTGACTTCAGGACATGGGTTGATTCCTTAGAGGAGCCTCCTTCAAAGACTTAATTCTGGAAGGAATTTCTTTGGGGCAGAACAAAGCAACAGCTACTCTTGATAAAGGTCCCAGCTTCTATAATACTGGCTCCAATGTGGAGATGTGCTTACCTCATACTTCTGAATCTTTGATATGTTGCCTCAGTGAAGGGATGGACATTATTCACCCCACCGTCACACAGCTGTTATCTTACACAGCTGTGTGATGGTTCATTTTATGTGTCAACCTGACTAGGCTATGTACCCAATTGTTTGGTCAAACACCAGTCTAGATGGTGCAGATTTTGGACTTACCAGCCTCCCACCCCCCACATACAATAACATTAGCCAATTCCTCGAAATAAAAATCTCTCTCTCTCCTCACCTCCCGCTTTCTTCCCTGCCTTTCCCTGTCTCTGTCACTCTGCACATTTAGTTCTCTCTGGTATGATTTCCCACATTAGCCAGTGTCCGTTTCTTTGAGTCCTTCTTGGCAAGAAGTTACGGCACTATTATGCAGCAAGCAGCCCTGCTTCCTTGCTCCCTTACAATAATAATGTTCCATGGCGATAAATGGAAATAGTTAACAATGAAAGTGAAATGCATAGTAAGCAGGGGTGCAACTGGGTCAGATATCTCTGCCTGGCAAAAACAAAAAGGGGCCTGAGAATCTCTAAAGAAAGGAAGACGTATGTGGGGATAGCTGGTGACGTTTTCCAGGTGGATACCGCCACTGTTTTATTCTTCATCTAGCTTCTGTTAACCTCAAGAGTAAGTTCTTAAAGGCAAAACAATAGTTATTCTTCATTGACAAAGGTTTTGTCATTGTCCTAAGGAACTTAAAACATGTTAGCAGATTTTAAAATCTGTTTTACTTTTGCTATTTTTCTTTGATAAAAGTTAAAAGCAAAATTGAGACAATTTGAATTAATGAAGTCATATCATTCTTTTTGTGTCCTAGTAGCTGATGTTTCTACATTGTGTCAGAAAAAACCCCAATTAAAGTTAAAAAAAAGTCTTTTCTAGACCTTCTTTCCCTCCCTGCCCCTAAGAGCAGAAAAAGAACTGATATCCAAGAAATCTTCCAACCAAATGCTGCTTGCACGCACATATATGCATATCTGTTTCGCACACTGCATGTGTGCCTCCCCCTGGGTGCAGATGGCTACTCCAGGAGCAGCACCTGTGGGATGTATATGTCTGAAAACCGACTTGGTTGTGCGCATGGAAAGAAGAAAGTAAGAGAGTGAGGTACAAACCGCCAAAGTCTAAATCAAAAGCAACTGTTTCACCACGAGGAAAGCAGGCAGGGCTTGCTTTGTGCACACGCCACTCTTTCTTTGCCGCCCAGACTGATTTTTGAAATAAAATAAAGAAGCGTGGCAAACTAACTGAAACATAGGTAGAAATAATATATTTGGGTTTCAGAAAGGGGGAAAAAAAAAACTTGGCATGGCTTGAAAGGCACCCATTTCATAACAACACATGTGCAAAGAATTACAATAATTGCAGTGCACACATCGGTAACAGACAGAGGGAACAATGAATATTAAAAACACATTCCTAGAGCCGGCCCCATGGCTTGGCAGCAGCGCACAGCGTGGGGACCTGTGCGGGAGTCAGAGGAAGGCTCTAGGCTCCCAGAGCTGTCAGGGCTTGGCAGGAGGAGGAAAGAGGAGGGCGGACGGTGGCAGCGACTGTCCCCATCGCTGTGACTCCTGTCTCTCACTGGCAGAGTCCGAGAATGGCTTCAGGAGGGTTTCATGGAGGAAGTCTGCCGTTAGCCCTTGGAGGCTCCAGTTCAGAGCTGAATTTGAGCCAGGCTGAGAAGGAGGAGGGATGGGGATATAAAAACAAACAGTAAAGAGCAAACAGACAGAAGGTAATGCTGAGAACACCCAGACAGTGCCCTGGACAAGCATCCCAGCCTCCTCTCCCTCAACGCTCGCCTGCGGCGTGATCTAGCACGATGGACTTGGCTGCTGTGGAGACATTAGCTGAGAACTGTTTATCTTCCGGGGACTTGATCCACTGACCTGCCTTTTTCCGTTCAGTATTGGCTGTGCAGTGGCATGAAAGTCTGTGGGGGGGATGAAGTCTCCTGGTGGTATGTCCCAGAGCCTTTAGTGTCACTTTCACCAAACATCTAAGATACACAATGAGCATTTCATGATCAATCCCTTCCACTGTCAGCAGGCAAAGGCCCTTCCCTTAAGTACAGCTTTGGTTTCGAAGGTTCAGGTTTTGCCTCTCCCATTTGTGAGGAATTGGTTCCTAAATCCTTGCAATTTTGGCAATGAGAGGCCAGAGGGTGAGACTCTCTTACAAGCGTTTGGCTCAGACACTGGGAGTTGAGGCCTGAGGATTCCTAAGCTGTGGGCCATGAACGTTCAAGGGGTTAGTGAAGTAGAATTCAGGGTGATCCCTAAACTTGGATGGAAAAAAAAAAGACTTTTTTTTTTTTTTGCCAATCTCTGAAATTAACATATCTTTAATTACAAAGGTAGAAATAAACCACAATATTATTAGTGATACTTATGACTGTGTTACCAGTAAAATTCATGGATATTTTCATGTCATTTCACTGTTTCAGATATTTTCAATTGTATTATTTATATTATATAATATAGTATATTATGTATGCTCATCTCTATTTGGAATTATGGTTATTATTAGACTTGCCACAAGGTTTTGCTATTTTATGCGTTAGTGAAGAAGCACATATCGTAAAATACTTTGATAACTATATTTCAATGTGCTGGTTTTCCTTGACATATTAAGTAGTATGTTTTATGCTGTTTTTAAAAGATTATTCTGGGGGCCGGCCGAGTGGCGCGATGGTTAAGAACTCGCTTGGGATGCCAGAGGGCCCCGGTTCGGATCCCACATATGAGGGCCAGTGACACTGCCCTCCACAGCTAAGATGCTGAACAACAGCTCAACCTGGAGCTGAGCTGCCATGAGTCGCCGGCGACGGCGTAGGCTGCAGTCCCTGTGGCAGTGGGTTGCCATGGGCTATACCATGTGTAGCCAGCAGCCAGCGTGAGCGGCCAGCAGCCAGCGTGAGCGGCCAGCAGCCGCAGTGAGCGGCCGTCCAGAAGCCGGCGACTGATCTGCCTCGCCAGGGAAGAGCGCAATGATGGTGACAACTTGGGCCAGTGAAGCAACGTCCTCCACAACTAGATTGAAGAACAAAACGACAGCAACTTGTCTGTTCCCCTTCCCCCAATTCCCCAGCACTGTTCCCATCCCCGCAATTACCCAATAAAAATCTTTAAAAAAAAAAAAAAAAGATTATTCTGAAAGGGAGCACAGACCACTTGGCTGCACTGCCGGAGGGTTCCACGACATTCCCTGAACTCAGGAAGGATCCAGTGTCTCTTGCAGTCATGGGGAGCTGGGCCTCCCACACAGTGAATTTCCTGGTGCCCAGACTCTACACACTGGGGGGAGAAGGGAAAGGCAAACTATGTCTCCAGACACAACACTGAGGATTTAACAAAGGAACTTCTTACTTGTCCACCCTTTAGATGTGCTCCACAAATGTCAGCCTTTGAAAGACAAAAATTTGTATTTTTCTCTTCAATGGTTTGTGGCAAAGCTCCAAAATGATTTCATTGAAAAGAAAAGAAATGAAAACCCTCAAACGACTTCTTCAGTTTCTCCAGATGCCGGCCTAGAGTGTTTGCCATCGAGTCACAGTTGATAAAGTAGAGAAAGGCTGATGATGAACTAACTATGTTTTCCACTTTCTACTCCAAGGAAGGAAGGACAGGGAACAGCTGTCACAGTGGTGGTGAGAGAATCAGATAATACAAGACAACACAGTGGTGACATCTCTTACATCAATGTGTCAGCCAAGAGAACTGATACCCATGAATTTCACAGTGGCAACTTAGAAAGTTTTTTTGTTTCCACTTGTCTTCATGCTAAAGGAGAGGAGTGTTCAGAGCTGGAAGCAATGATTCATTTGATTTATCAAAACCTGAAATCCTGTTGAACCCTTGTATCAATGCAGAATCTAGCACTCGAAGGGGTGCTGGGAGAGGCTTAGTCACAATTTTGAAAAATCTGAACCTCAACATCTGGCTTACAAAGTACAAAAATATTGTCCTGAAAGAAAATGTGTAAAATATTAGCAATCTTTATAGACACTTTATTTTAAAAACTCAGAGAGAAATGTGAGAATTTTACTACAGTTATTAATATGTCATAAAAGAAAGTCTGGAGATAGATGAATTAGATAGACAGACAGATAGATAATTATTAAGTTCTAGATCTATTATATATCAGACACTATATTAGTTTTTAAAATATGTACACTTATCTATCTCATTTAATCATTTCAGCATTTCTATGAAATATTATTGGCCCGTTTTTCAGATGGGGGCAAGCTTAGAGAATGTAGTAACCTGACTGAGGTCAGAGAGCTAGTCAGTGGGATTGAAACTCAAGTTTGTCTGACCCCCAAAACCACTATTCCATTATTTCAAGTGGTTCCAATTATTTTTTTAAAAAATGGCTGTGACTGAATCCTTAAAACCCAAGAAGTTGTTATAGGAATTGAAGGATCAAATTTCAAGTTAGGAACATAAATGGCAACGTGATAACAGGTTACATATTGATAAAAGAAACTTTATGGAATCAAACAAAATTGCTTCTCATACGCAGAAAGTCAAATGGGCCTGTCCACCTATTTTAATCATTAACTTAAGTAAATATAAAAGCAGGCATCTGGAAATAAGAGCTTCTTGATGATTTCACTTGCCAACAGAGTAGTGCCCTGGACCTATTGTTGGAATGTGAAACTGTCATCTCTGTTTCCTGTTTATAGGAAATAGGAGAACTTGTCTGGTGCATGAGACCAAATGTCATTGTGTTCAAAATGTGCTTCTGTGCCAACTGCCATCTTTTACCTACTGTGTCTGCAGAGCACCCAGCGTTAGAGCTAAGGCCATGGTCACAGCTATCAAAAATTCGGAAGAAAGAAAGACAAGCTGAAAGTCATGCCAGGATCTCCATCAGGGAAGTACTGCTCTTCACTGTCCATATGACTCCTCCCATTTCAAGTAAAGCTGCAATGAGGGAGTGAAAATATTTTAGTCCTTAAAATAATTTTCTCCATCAAATCACTGAAAGATATTGTAGTCTATGAGCTACAGGCATTAAACGCCACTTCAGGATCATGTCCAAAGCTTTGTCGAGCCCTACCTTTCTCTGATTTTAGGAAGTTAACAATTGCTAAGATAGAAAAGCCTGCAAGGGTGTCTTCATGAGATCTTGTAGCCGTCAGAACTTAAAGGGTCCCTGACTTGAGTTTGGTTATGTGAGACTACCCCCGAGCTCTTTCATGCTGCAGGAGTTATTCGGTCAGTATGAATAACTGGGACAAGTTATAGGATTTCAAAGACTAAGTAAATAACTTATGATCAGAAAATTCAATTGGTTCATGAGGTGGAGAAAGGCAACCTGCCATTAAGCAGTCAGATGGAAAACATGCAAACCACAGTTTGTGGAAGAGAACATTAAAAGCCCTTGCCCAGAAGCATACATAGGCAAGTGCAAGAACCCTACTCAGCAAAGTCAACATGTCTATTGTAAATGTGGGAAGTGACAGCCACAACATTGGTTGAAATTCCAAACTGTGAAATAACCAGAGACATCTCTTGCAGGCCGATCCCTCCAATGGGGAACACTGGGAAATCATTGAGTCTCGCTCATGCTATGGGTTTGGAAAGAAGATTCTGGTCAAGCAAAAATGTTCTCTGGGACAGAACAGCCATGCAGCAAATTCAAGTGATAGGCAAAGATTGCAGAAGGCACATTTTGACAGGACCACTTCTCTCTATGAGGCAAAAGATCAGATTTCCTTTGAGAACAGATGAAAAAACTCATGATGATCAGGGCACACATTAATTTTTGCTGCGGAGGATCTCAGAGAACTGCTGTGAATGGGGTGGTAGCAAAAATTATATTTGCATTAAGAAATGCCTGTATATCCACACACAGGTATTACCTAGTGAAAAATCCAGCTGCCTTTTACTATCCTCTTATCCCTGTATACCCTCTTTTCCACATCGAAGAAACCATGGTGTGTAAAATCAGACCCTGTAGTGCTGATATTGTTTTGGCACCTGTTACAATATTAGGGTAGTGTCGTCAGGACAACTAGTAACCCGTTTGGCATTTTTGTGCACATTTGAAAAAGAGCTTCCCTTCTTCCAGGTGGATGCAACCCTGTGCCAGAGCACACGCTTTGGTAAACAGAATGCGGGCTGGGTTCCAGTCCCACTCTGACTTTCAGCTGGATGCCCTTGTGCAGTCCCAGGTGCGACATTCTAGAGGCTGGGTTCCGTTATATAATACACCAGTGGGGTCAGTAGATCCTGTATGTGCCTCACCATGTTCTCTGGCACTCGAGGTCTCCTGTCACTTCAGTGTTCAGCTTTCTGTATAAGCTAAAATTTCTTACCTCAAATTCCTGTCTCTCTTTGCCTGAGTGCTTTTTTTAGCTTCTGGAGCATGCTGGACATAACAGGAATTAACGCTCAGGAGTAGTTTTCAATTAAAGAGGATGGAAGGGAGTTGGTGGGTACATTCCCAGCCTCCTTGCCCCAGGTAGGCTGCACGGTGTCTCATGGGGTCCTCAGCAAGATGGAGCCCTGGTTGCCCAGACTGACTGTCTGCTCATAACACACTCTTGGTTGACTTTCTTCTCTTTCTTGTTTCATTTCCTCACTCCCTCTCCAAGTTTCCTGGGATCACCTCCAAATCTTTGCACCTAAACCCTTGTCTCGGAGTCTGCTTTGGGGGGAATCCAAATTAAGACTCTGGGCTTCCTTATTATAATTGTAACCCTTGGCTTGATCCATCTCCAATGTTTGGAGCTTTAAAGCTAATTTGACCAGCATGTGAAATTCTTCAGGGGTGAGAGTGCTCTTTCACAAATCAGATAACATTAAGAAAGGAACAAACCACACAATAAACAGAGAAGAAGCAAATGGTTACCCAGAGAAATTACAATAAGAAACGATTTCTGTAATTGTCTTAAATAAAGTATACTTAAAGGAAAAGCAATCCCATTTCCTGGAGGTCAGCAGAGGAGAGTGAGGAGGGGGAAAATTTTGACTGTGCTTATTAATATCTATGTAGTATAGCACAGGCTTCAGGTTTAGTGAGACTGTCTTATGAGATGTGACCAAAAAATATGGTGAATGTTTTAATTAAAAATAATTTATTACAGTAAAAGACACATTGCCATTAATCCCGCTCAAAATACTCTCCCTGGAGGCAGCAGGTTAGCTCAGTTGGTTAGAGTGCAGTGCTCATAACATCAAGGTTGCAGGTTCAATTCCCATATGGGCCACTGAGATGCCCCTTAACAACTAGAATGAAATAGCTATTCAGCTTGGAGTCTGGGCAGCCGGTTAGCTCAGTTGGTTAGAGCACAGTGCTCATAACACCAAAGTTGCCAGTTCGATCCCCATGCCCTCCACAACTAGGTTGAAACAACTGCTTGACTTGGAGCTGATGGGTTCTGGAAAAACACACTGTTTCCCAATAAAACAAAGCAAAACAAAACAAAACCCCCAAAAATCTCTCCCTCACTTCAAACACACTTTTCCCATCATTCTTGTCACTTTCTGAAGCAGTTCTGGAAGTCCTTTTTTGTTGAGTGTTTTTACTTCATCCTCCATTATGACATTATGACAATGCTCTGTATCACACATCACTTCTGATATGGTAATTTCTGTCAAATAAAAACATTACTGTGTGTCCTCATCTACATTATTCATTGGATCTGGCACTGTGTGACTTCTGGCTCTTCCCCAAAGTCAAAATGACCATAAAAGGAAAACGTTTTGAATTGATTCAGGACATCAAGGCAGTCACGACAGCACAACTAAAGACACTCACAAAAGAGGACTTCCAGAACTGCTTCAGAAAGTGGCAAGAATGATGGGACAAGTGTATTTGAAGCAAGGGGGATTAATGGCAACATGTCTTCTACTGTTATAATTTTTTTTTAAATTTAAACATTCATCGTATTTTTTTTTATTACGCCTCATAGTTGTGAGCTTAGGAGGACTGAATGAATAAAGGGAAGAGCCCAATCCTTTGACCACACCCACCCATTTGCTTTTTTTTTTTTGTAGAGGACAGTGTCACTGGCCCTCATATGTGGGATCCGAACCGGGGCCCTCTGGTGTCCCAAGCCAGTTCCCAACCATTGCACCACTCGGTCGGCCCCCATTTGCTTTTTATCCAGCTAGAATGTAAAGCAAATGGGTGGGTGTGGGAAAGAAGCCATGTGGAGCAGGTGCTGCTCATCCATCCATCAAGTTTTAACAGTCCCCAAATCTGGGGACTTAATTCAAGCATTTATGGAGCCCTTCCTATACTGATATATTGGTATATGCTGGACATTGCTTCATGGGGGATGAAAACAGAGCTGGACATAAACCCATCTATAAGGATCTTTCATTCTAGTAGAGGTCATAGGCATGCCAAGACATTTGGTGCAGGCTAAAATAACTGTCCACAAAAATGACTGAAAATAACTGCCTACTAGACCCTAAGAATCTCATGGGAAGGACTGTATTTTCTACATCTTTATATGGCCTGCAAGACAGTGCCTCGAATACAGCTCATAGGTGGGTGGTGTTTGAATAACCCAAGGAAGAATTTCATTCTATAACAAAATTTCATGAATGAACAGAGAAGGCAGAAACCCGTTCTGGCTAGAGAATATGGGGAAGGCTTGGAGCCGGTCGACAGTTCCAAAGTAAAACATGTTCAAATAAAATGGACTCTGTTGAATTTTCCTTTGCTTGTCAGCAGAGATCTGGGCTCAAGTTGGGAGACATGTCCATCATTATTCCTTGGTATCTGATGGATGAATATTCAACTTTGACTTTTTAATGTTTTCAAATGGTTTTCCATTAAAACATCCAAAGTCAGAGGCAATTCTTCTTTTGACATTGATGGAAGGATAGTATTTTACTGCTTTTACTGCAGCTGAGGGACCATTGTTAGTTTATCCTTCATTGCTGCTCAGAGATGTACTTACAGACACCAGGATCTATTGAAGATGGAAAACAAAAAGATGGGAAAATGCACACTATACAGGAAATTCAAGCCTCGCAGAGAAAACCAGAGACTTCCAAGTAGATTTGTGTTTTTACTTGTGATCCTTCTCTCTCTAGGATTTTAGCCATCTAAGTCCTTCACACTCTCTCGCTCTTCCTCTGCCAGGAATCACAACAGTGCCCTCAGTAGGCACTCCATGTATGACAGGGGGACAGCAAGGGTTTATGTGGAGGACCTTTACTTAGGGAAACCCTCTGACAGGCAGAAGTCCCCGCTGACCCGGCAGGTTCAGCACCTGCCAGGTGGATAAATTACCTTTTCATGAATTGATGAACAGCATGACGTTGTAATTTCTGTGGTTCAACAAATGGTTGAATGGCAGCAATTTTGCATGGTTCTAACTAATAGTTTTGCAAAACAACTAACCCATCAATTAAAAAAATAAAAATAAATAAATCTTGAGGCTTTTCTCCTCTGATTTCACTTCTAGCATTGAAATCTGTCCACATAGCAGGGACGTGCTGCATGTGAATTTTCGCTAAGTCTGATGTGATCACCACAGGAAGAGTAGATTTGAATCTCAGTCCATGAACAGAGATGAGGAGGAAATGTCAGAGAACACACCTGTTCTTAGATCAATCTAATGGTCATGCCTCTTTGGAGGCCTCCGATGGTGCTGCCAGAAAGCTGATCCGGGTTCCTTCCTCTCTGGGATCAGCCAATATCTCTGTCTCCTGCTCTCTTACTTCTAGACATGGAGAAATCCTTTTATTTTGGTGTCTTCCCAGTCTTCTCCAAAACTACTCTGCTTCTACCCACAGCTCCCTTCCCTTTATCTCTGCAGCGAACTACCACATTCTAAAAGATTAGGGTTTTGGAAAGCCAATGCTTGAAAGCCTTGGAGACTTCCTGCTTTCCGATTATCAAATGAACTTCCCCTGGGGCAAGGTAAAGCAGAGCCTACCTAAATGGGGGAGGGGTAGTGGGACAAAAAAGTGGAGGAAAAAAGGTAATTAGTAATCACAAAACATTTAGCCACAAGGAGAATTTAGAAATGTGCAAGAACTTTATTTCCTTAATAATTTTGTCCAGGTCAGACTTGAATTCTCTTGCTGCCTTAGCGTGCTTTAAGACCAAGAGAAGGTCCTGGACTCAATTGCCTCCAGGCCTTCTGCCTCGGGGGAAGTGACTTAGCACAGCCCACACTCGTGAAAGACACAAAGCTGGTATGGGTTTGGGAGATGGATTTGAGATGGCTCTTACCTTGTCTGAACTGGTTCATGACAAATAATCCTAATAAAAGCACAGGAATCATTTCCAGACATTCAGGATCAGAGCAGGACAGGCCAAAGGAACTTCCTTCCTGAGTCCTCAGGCATGGCTCCCTCTTTGCATTTCTTTTGACTCTTAGAGCCATTCAGAATTTTTGTTTCAAGGCTGCTTCAGTCTCTGTGACACCCCTTCAGATGTGGGTGCCACTGGTTTATGTTTAGATGTTTTTTTTTTTTTACTTGACTCTCTGTTTGCCCAGTTGCCCAGGTGATTGATTCGGCTATTTTAAAAGCCATTTTCAGAAGCCTTACCTTTACTATGCACCATTGACAGCAAATACTTCCCGCCTGAGTCAGAGAGCCACTGTCTCTGTGGAGGTCGCCATGACGCAGGTGTGCCTTCCATGGTGTTTTCTCCTGCATGAGATCCTGCCAAGGAAGCTCTCTCGGGGTGAGCTGGAGAACAAGTGACACATTTACAAGTTGGAGTCTCAGCCAGGCCTTCTGACAGTCCACATGAAGGTGCACTTGGGATCTTACAGAGAAGACAGTGAGCCACAGAAACTAAACGCCTCACTGACGTGCATGGCTTGGATTTTTCTGTTAAACTGTGCTGTTTTCTGACAACTTTGAAAAACAGACAAAAGGTCCACACCAGAGGAAATATGTGTCTATGAGAAAAGTCTTGTGCCAGATAAATGAGATATCGTAAACATGGACTAAAGTATCCTGTGGAGTTAGGAAACAATAAAATGTTTACAGACACATCTTCATTTGAAGATGAGAGTCGGAATGCCAAGACAAAAAAGTAAAATACAATAAAAAATAGAACAAAAATCCTGTGGCTCACTGAGTTGGAACATGTTCTTTCCTTAGTTTCTCAGTGAGTAAGAGAAGGTGAGGAGATTCCTGGCTCTTTGTGAGGAAAAAGCTTTAGAGGGAAAAGAAAGCGGGGGCAGGCCGAGGCTTGTTGGGGCTGAGCTGTGAGCCGATGAAAAACTAAAACAACAGTTACAATGATGAAATGCTTTTAAATGGCCTCAGAAGGACTTGGAATGCCGCCTCGTAGGCACTATCTGACCATTTCATCTCTGTGAAAGAAGAACCCAACATGAATTTTCGTTTTCCCTTCTGCGCAAAAGGTGGTAGAGGTTGAAAGACGGCAGTGAATGGCACCTTTGCCTCGCGAGTATGGAACTGAAAGATGTTGAAAGACCAGAGGAAAAGCTTTTTTTTGGGCCATGTATTCAATACCACAATTATACAGTTGTTAACCTTGAGGTCATAGATTTAGCAAGCTTTTCCACTTTCAGAGAAAAAAAGTTACTTGGGGGGAATTTAACCGTATGTTTATTTTATCAAGAGCTCTTAAGCAAATAATTTTTCATGGCCCTAGGAGTTCTGGGGCCAATTTCAAATCCCAAGCCCACTGGCTGACCAAAGATGGCGTGGGCATATTTGTTCTCCTCACAGGCGACTTCAGATAGGATGTAATTCTTAGCACAGCTTCACAGCAGAAGGGTTTGAAGGGCTCCTCTTTGGGCTCGGGACAGGATGGTGAGGCCAGAGGCCCACAACCCAGAGCAGAGAACACAGATCTCTGCTTCAGTCCTTGCCGTCTCTTCTCATCAGTAGAGCTTGGACCGTCTGATAGATACTGAAAATTTTCTGGGGAAGATCACCCTCAGATACTGAGGGGACATTAAGGGAATGAAGTTGCTTATTATGAAAACAGCATGACCCCATGAAGGAAGGAAGTGAATTATTATAAAAGGGATGTTTTTATAAGTGATATAAAACTAGATAATTTTTTTTTGCGGGGGGTTGAGGGGTTATTTCCTCTTGTACAAAAATGATAACCAGGAAAATGAATCAAAGTTCTAGCTGCACGAAGTGTGTGCTTCAGACACGGCCCCTGATGGGTCAGTCTACCTCTCTTGTTCATGGCTAGCGCCCTCCCCACATCCTTCACCTGCAGCCCTGGTACCCTAGGGGACAGTGTTGCAGAGTGGGGAGAGCTGGAATTTTGTAACCTGGGCATATAGCCGCAATACATGCTTCATCACTAAGCAATTTCATTTCCTCGGACAAACTGCTGACCTTGCCTGAACCTCAATTATCATATCAGTGAAATGGGGGTACTCATACTTTATACCAAAGGTTTGCCATGAGAGTCAACTACAAGAACACAAAGTAAAGACCTTTGACAACTGAAGAGTGCTGTATACAAGTGTAAGTTCTACAGAAATCAAGCTGTAGAACATTGCTTCCTGCACAGAAGATTCAAGTCACCATAAAATGTAGCAAAATAAGTGATGACACTTTGAAGACTTGCTGAAAGTATCTTTGGACTTCTACTTTATGAGAGGCCTTCTTATGAGCATAGGTACTTTCTAGCTTTCTCAAGGGGGCGCCATGTTGCTCTCCGCTCTGCCATTTTTCCTTATAAGAATTTCTAGACCCTCTTTTTAATTTTTTTTTTAATATGCTGATGTTTTAAAAGTTGAGGTATAATTGACATATAACATTATACTAGTTTCAGGTGTATAACATAATGATTTAATATGTGTATATATTGCAAAATAATCACCACAGTAAATCTAGTTAACATCTATCACCACATATAGTTATCATTTTTTTCTTGTGATGAGAACTTTTAAGATCTACTCTCTCAGCAGCTTTCAAATATACAATACAGTATTATTAACTACAGACCCTCTTCCTTATGTATCATATGGTGCACATTTCCCATGGAGGAGAGCAAGGGTTTTACTTAGCAGCCCCCCTTAATTTTCCCAACAATTGAGATTTTATAATTCCTTTCATCAAAGGTATGTTGTTAGAACCATGCAGGAAAAAGTGCTTGTTTTCCATTGAGAACTGTCAAGTTTTCATAAATCCTAAGCCCTATGTTCTTCAGATTTCAGACTCTGTAGATCAATTTCATTAAAACAAAGAGGCCGAAGGAAAAAAACCAAAAAGCCCCACATCACTCTGGAACTATTTTGTATTACACTGACCTAATCTAAAGGCAGTGAGGTATGTTTCCTCCTTCACCCTGCCCCGCCATTTTAGATTTATGTACCTTTGCCCTTGGGCCAAATTTGGGGCAGGGTTGGGAGGAGAGAGTGGATGCCAGAGGAAACATACATTTTATTTTATATTCACACAAATCTCTTCTTCAACATTTATTACAGGCCTGTGAGCTCCCTTACACAGGAGGGAATTTTGAATGAACTCAGCTTTTAGTGGCCAGGAGTGGAGACATAAAAAGAGCTATTCAGCCTCTCTGGTGACAGAGATAAGTACAAAGGGTAACTGGCATTAAGTCTGTAGTAATAGCAGCTCTAAGTACTGACCATGATTTGAATCTCTTGATAACTGATTCTGGGGAGGCTGGAATATTTATCAAGCCATTAGGAGAGGCTGTTTCTTGCTGATAAGATGCCTACAGCTGATGGGGTCCACCTGAAGATGCGGATGAGGCTGGGCTGGATTTATAGCCATTTGCAGCAAGAGCAAAAAGCGTTCTCCTTAAGAACAGCATGAGGCATGCATCAGCAAAATTATCAATCTGTCCCCTGGGGCCAGCCTATGGAATCTGCACAAAATGGAGTTGGTGAACCCCCTGCCATATAAGGTGACTGTATGCTACACTCAGACGTGGTCAGCAAGTTACAATTTCTCTGATTTGGAGGCTGAGGAAGTATGGGGTGGGATAAATGAGACGGAAGAGTTATTAATCTGTGGATCTCGTTTTTCAGAAAAATCTCACCCTGAATTATAAAGTGCCAGGTATGGGATTATCCTTGGCTTAAAAAAATGAAGTCACCCATTTTATACAACTCCTGGCCCTTATTTTGGTTTATTACTACAGTGGGAGAAGTTGCAGTACAGGCGATACTGAAGTTAAAAACAAACAGCAATAAAGCAGTCGCGTGCATTGTATTTTCCTCCTCTGTGACGTTTTGCAGCCATGTGTAACCTCAGTCAGTACCAGCTTTTACGTAAAAAAAAAAAAAATTGCTTATCTCACACTTAAAAGATATGACTCCAGTGGCTTTTGAAATTAAATACGCTTTTCCAGATTGATTCTATTTTTAAAAGTAAAATTGAGGATGAGATGCAGATATGCTGAATATATATGGTGGTTGGGTGGCCTCTTCAGCAAACAGTTGGGCCATATTCCTTAATGTCTTAAGTGGAACATCCTTCCTACCTCTCCTTAACTGATTTTTCAATAGCATATAGATTTCCTCTTAGCAACAGAAAATGTCCCTATTTCTAGGCTCAAACTATCTGCTGCCCAATATTTGCCTAAAGCTTGCTTAGGAGAAATGATATTTATGGAAAATTGCCTGGAAGGTATGTAATTATTTTATTCCACTTGACATCCTGGATTTTTATCTCTGAATCAAACCAGATCATCAGAGGTATGGCTATTTTCTTCTTACTAGGTTGCCCCTGCCCTTGAAGAATTATTTTGAGAATTGTGGATTGGTGTTTGAGCTTTGGCCTGCTTTGGAGAATCCTTTAACCAATAGCCCTCTTTAATTTGCTGCTGTAAGGCTGGTGGTGGTAGAAGGCATTGGTCGTCTCCCACCCCTCACCTCTGTTCCACTCAAAACTCTGGTGAAGGAGAACACAGTCCTCCGCAATGGGCAAAGTGTGTGTGTGTGTGTGTGTGTGTGTGTGTGTGTGTGTGTGTGTAAGTGTATGCCCTAATCACGTCTTGCATTGAGCACTTGTGTCTTATCTGGCTTCCTTTTTGGCATTGGTCATGAAGACTCACAGCCCCCCTGTGGCCCACCTTTGGTAGTAACTGCCTGTGACTGGTGTCCCCTCTCCTTCATCTCGTTTCATCTTGCTCTTTTCATGGGCACTATAGCATGACTGTTAGGAGCATAGAATTTGGAGTCACACACCCTGGGTGTGAACTCTGTTAAACCAACTGTGGCTTAACTGAATAGTAGTCTATTAGGAATAATATTAAAAATAATCCAGGGGCAGCTAGTTAGCTCAGTTGGTTAGAGCACAGTGCTCATAACACCAAGGCTGCTGGTTCGATCCCCACATGGGCAACTGAGCTGCGCCCTTCACAACTAGATTGAAACAACTACTTGACTTGGAGCTGATGGGTCTTGGAAAAACACACTGTTCCCCAATAAAAAAATAAAATAAAATAAAATGAATAATCCAATACGTAGCTGCCACTCTAGAGCCCTTCCCTCTCCTCCCCTATGGTGAATGTTACTCGAGAGCCTCTCATGTCTTCAAAATGTTAGAGGAGTTCATGACAAAAGTACTCTGAATTCAAACCCCAATTCTTGCTGCTCCAACACCATCTTGGCAGCATGCAAACAAAGGACCATGGGATGGGATGAGAACCTGCCCCTGACAGGTTGCTGCTGCAGGGACAGCCTGAACCCCTTCTTCAGAAGCCCCACTCCCAGTCCCCACTGGGTGGCTGAGCCCGAGAGGAAGCACCCGCTCCAGAAGGCTTGAGCTTTGCTTCACTTGCAGCAGAAACTAAAGAGCAAAGTGATGCTTCTTTTCCAGTGTGCCTTGCGCCTGACCAGTTCAGCTTCTTCTAGGACAGGAATTTCAGACACTAGATTCTCAGTTTGGGGCTTGCTTGAGAGCATAACCCTTACACTGGTGCTAAAATATTAAGCACCAGTGTGCTCCCCAAATCATTAGCAGTGAGTCCACAGGTAATTAATTCAGCCCTAGGCTATTTGGGGCCTGTTGTTTTTATTTCCCACACACAGCACACACTTTTCAGTAATGAACTCTCCCTGTACAAGATGAGAGACACACACCATGTCCCCAGAAGGCTTGGAATGCCTCATTTCTGCCAGAAACTCTGGCCCTGAGGGCTCCAAACTCTCCGTCAGGAGCAGAGAGGAAGGAAAGACAATCACATCGCTGTCTAGCTTTACTGACTGGCTGGATGAGAAAACTCTTTCTTAATTTACTGATTAGAAACCATTTGGAGAATTTTTAAAAATCTATAAAAATGAATCAAGAGTTAAATGGCACACCTATTACCCTTTCCATAATTAAATTGCTAATTTTTTATCAATATTATCTCTAATTTTTACACTAGCTCTAGGCAGCTGGTAGCTTTGGCCTCTATCATTTCTGAGCTACCAGTGGGGAAGCCAAGTCTCAGAAGTTATGTGGGTTTCCAGGCGTCTCCTGATGAGTGAGTGGAGATAGATTTTGAGGGTGGTCTTAGCTGCCTGGTCTGGTATTGAAACCTCCAAGGTCCTGGTCATCCAACCTTCATAGTCCCCTGAGAAACAGATGAAGTGAGAGAATAGCAAGCAATTCACTTTACATAGGACTACCCACCCAAATATTTTTAGCAGATTTCCATTTTAGACAAGGTATCAGCTAGATTGATAAATTATATAGCCTGCGGTGGGTTGCTAAATTGCAAGATTTTGTGATAGTGTGTGTGTGTGTGTGTGTGTGTGTGTGTGTGTGTGTGTGTGTGTTTGTAATATCAGAATTTTGCTGATTTCCCTTTGGAATATAAATATCATACAGTTTAAATACAAGGTATTATTTGAAACTGGTTTCTCTGTACTAGACTCATGAAGTCAGCTACTAGTTATTTCCTGCCTGGCCTTTACAAAGGCTGAATTGATATTTTAGTTCAATGCTCTGAATCATGGTGAGGGACTGCAGTGATAGTGTTTAAGAAATCATCTTCAAATATACAAAGCAGCAAGTTAGTGTGGTGTGAGCTTGGCTATTTGATCTTTAAATCCAGAAGAATACTGAAAAAAAAATAATGATTGATGAGAATGGGTAGATGGGCAGAGAAAATAATTCTACACTACTGTAATGTATTGATACATCCATTTGAGGATGAATATATTATGGCTAAAAGCTGAGCAGTGGCTAATGTAGTGTGGCAGAACCGTTTCACAAGTTTGTGACTGATTTTTTGTCTTCAGTGAATATCAGGTATCAGGACTTTTCCTGTTGTGACAGAAAACCCAACCCAAACAGATTTAAGTCAAGAGGTCACATGACATCTATGGATTTGGGTGTGGACTCAGTTCTGCCATAACTGCTGTGGACTGAGAGGAGAGGAAAGTGTATACTCAAAACAGAATGGGAAACTGATAAAGGAATGAGAGCCAATGGATTCCAGAGGGCCAAAACCCAGTGTCTACTATGTATAGCGTAGTTATTAATGGTAGCGAAAAAGGAAAAATTACATTACTACAAAAATTTAAAGTAGCATTAAAAATGAAATAACACCCCAATGAATGATTATTCTGTGTTAGAGACATCCATATATCTTTTTGTATCATATATATGCTTCAGAGAAGGTATATTAGCTAAAGACTATGACATTTAATTATGGTGGAAGACCTAAAGTGTTTCTCAAAGTTGTTACTAACTGGGTACAGAGGGCCATAACATTGAAAGTATAGTGGTGTGCTTCTTGACTCACTCTTAACCGTTCTTGCCTTGAGCCGGGGTATTTGTAGTGAGAAATATAATGGGAGTTGGATTAGGGGAGCGCCCTGAGGTAGTACTTAGGGTGGAAGAAGATTTTCCTCCCCACTTCAGTCTTTTGAGGGCATTATAGGGGTTGCACAAGTGAGCCACCAGTCCTGAGGTTCCTGTCTTACCCAGACGTGTGCGAGAGCAATGAAGTGATAAGACCAACCTGAATGTGGTTGATGAACTCTGAACACTGAGGCAGAAGTTGAGCACTTGCAAACCAAAGGAGAAGCAGCTTTCTGGACCACGTTTATCAGCATTGTGACCAGGAGGTAGCCAGTCCATCATGGACTAACAGAGGAGTTTTGCTGCCTGGGGGCATTTGCACTTGCTCTTTCTTCTGCCTGGAATACATTTCCCTGCACCATTTCCCATGTTTAATAGGTGCTCATCCTTCAGACCTCAGCTCTTCAGAAAGAGCTTCCTGATCCCCTCACTCTGCCCCATTTACTTAACAGTCTGTTTATTTCCTTTACAGAACTGTTCTCAGTTTGAAATCACTGGGTTTATTTACAGGTCTATTGCCTGTGTCTTCTCATTAGAATTATGCTCCTCAAAGACAAGGGCCTTGTCTGTATTACTCACTTCTGAACCCCAGCATCTAGAACAGTGCCTGGCATACATAGAGGATCAGTAAAGGTTTGTTGAATAAATATTTGAGACACTTAAAGAACAAAATGTGTAGGAAATAAAACAGCCCACTTTGCCAAATAAAGACAACAATATGAAACTTTGCCACTTCTGGCAGGGCTTCTGCACTTTTTGTGTACAGTGGACCCTTCTGGCAGTCTGATAAACCTATGAACCCCTTCTAAGAATATTTAAAAATGCATAAAAAATACATGGGTTTTCAATTGAAATTGATTACTTAGGAGCATAGTTATAAAAATATTTAAAAATTTATAGAATAGTAATATATGTGCTTTTTATTAATGTAAAAAATAACAAAATTTACTGATGGATCTAATAGGTAACATGCTTTTAAAGTAATTATGAGAGTAAACAGTATTTCAGGATATTTGCAGTACCTATAATGTGATATGAAAATATGTGTTTTTTAACATATTGGTAACAAAATCACAAGTGTGCTAATATTACTGTAGCTTGTTACCTACTCTCCTAATTGAAAGAAATGCTAAATTTCATTAGAGGTTAATGAAAAATGAAGATGTCATTTTTTTTTCTCCATCTACACTTATGGACCCCCTGAATTCTACCTACAGACCTCTTAGGGTGACTGTGAACAAAAAGGTACAAACTTGCAGTTACAAAATCAATACATTCTGTGGGTGTAATATATAGCATGGCGATTATAGTTAATAACACTGTACTGTATATTTGAAAGTTGCTAAGAGAGTAGATCTTAAAAGTTCGCATCACAAGAAAAAAAAATTGTAAACTATGTATGGTGGTGGTTGTTGACTAGACTTATTGTGGTGATCATTTCACAATCTATACAAATATTAAATCATTATGTTGTATACCTGAAACTAATATAATGTTATATACCAAATATACCACAGTAAAAAAAAAAAAAAGAACTCCCAGGCTAAGGGCTTTAGCACTCCATAAATGTAGCAAGATTGAGAATTAATATTGGAGCAATCAATAGTGATGCCTAAATCTTATCTTTAATTGCCTGTTTGTGAGGATATTTTATCTCTATCTATTCTATCTATCTATCTATCTATCTATCTATCTATCTATCTATTCTATCTATCTATTCTATCTATCTATCTATCTATCTATCATCTATCTATCTAACATATACTAACCATTAGAAAAATGTATGTAGTTCATCCATGGAGGTAGTTTAATTCTATTGAAACAAAATCTTCTTTCCCTCATAGAGCACTGAGTTAAAGGACCCCTTAAGTACTGCCAAGGAAATATGATATGCCTCGGTGACCCCACACTGTAGTTGCTACTATGCTTGTTCTGTGATTGGAAGAGTGAGAGAACAGAACAAAAATTAGTAGAACAGATACTCCTATAGGGATACAAAGCTTAGCTCAGGTGGGTCAAGACCCTTAATATGTACAGGGAGGAGTTTAGGATATCAGACAGTTCTCCTCTATAACACGTTCACATATCTTCCTTTTGTGTGGGCAAAGGATCATTTTATGTTTTCCCTTTTCCAGTAAATATTAAAATATAAATCCCGGTGGCTGTGATGAAATGCACTTACCTCCCTGACATTATGTGTTATGATAATTTCTTTATTTTTCTCTCTGTAGCTTATACTCAATTTCATAGGAAAGAGATTCACTCGCTTACTGCTAGTTTGGAAAGATATAAAGGAGTGAGCATCACAGATATGATTCTTTTTTCTTAGTATTGATCAGAAAAACACCATCCAACATAGGGAAGGCCCAAAAGAGAAACAAGAACTCAGAAGGCATGAAGAAAACCACCTGTGATGCTCCTCAAACTGGAAGATGAGGCTATGTGAGTGCATCCATTTTGATAGGATCTTAAAGTGATATTTAAGAATTATTTTCCACCCTGACTCCAGTACAAACTGTGATCCTCATACAAAATTTTTCTTGACTCGTCTAAGGTATCATTTAGCATTTATTAACATGGTTATAGCTTTAAAATTTTTCAAATATTGTGAAACATAGTCATTTTTAATGTGAGGTTCTCATTTTTCAGATATTTTCAATGATACCTATTCCAGCAAGAGAAGTATTTTCTAAATTCATTTTAACACGTGCATCAGTGTACAGCAGGTTTTGTCACAGTAACAAATAATCCCCAAATCTCTGTATCTTAAGCCAAGAAGTTTATCTCATACGTTTTTCTTGTGATCCAGTATAGGGTCTCCTGCTCATCTTAGTCACTTGGGACCAAAGCTGATTGAGGCTTCATCTTGACACATGCTTCCATGATTATTATGCTAGGGGGAAGGGAATATGGCAGTCCTGAACTGGCTCATAGCACCATACATCTCTTCTTTTCACTTCCTATTGTGTAAAGAAAAGTAGCATGGCCATACCAAACTTCAAAGGGTAGGGAAAGTGCCCGTTTACCATGTGTCTGGGAGGAAGAGAGCTGGAAATGCTTGTGAAAGGCCTTCTGACTACCACATTCTGGTCACCATATTGTGTTCACTTCCTGTGCCCCAGCGAGACAACCCCAAAGTCCCATTCCCTGAAAGCGTCAAGCTCAGAGCTCATGGTCTCTGAGGGATATTCAGTAGTCTCTGCATCAGGTCTGGATGTGGCTCTTCCTAAGTCAGAGATCTGTGAATTAAAAAATGTGTCATCGTCCCTCTGTGCACCCTTTGTATAAACTTCAATAAATATTAGCATTCAGAAAGGAAGGTATGGGATACACACAGAGGTTCTAAAATCTCTCTGGGCAAAAGTGGCAGGAGCCTCCTCTCCGGAGGGTGGGGGATATGCCTTCATTAGACCTGGTTCTGCCCTTGTTTCTCTCTCTGAGATGCTCCCGTTTCCCCGTTATCTCCTTGGTCACATCCAAAGTGAGCATAAGAGACTATGCCTTCGTTGGGTACCAGCGGCTTGCTCAGCCTTCCTCTCCTCCTCCTTTTCTTCCTGCTTCATTCAGTTGTCTGTTACCCGGCTTTCTATTTTCCCAAACACGTGTTCTTTATATTCTGACTGATCTTCCTCTTAAGTAGGTTTCCTTTTTTTTTATTTGTTGGTTACTTTGGACTCAGATCCAGTGCTCGAAGCAGGCAAAAATGACATTGTTTCTTCCTGCTGGGTCAGTGGTGAAGAAGCCAGCAGCCTGCAAGTATCCTATTATAATAACCCACCTGGAGGAAGCCTTTTAGCTCCCGAGTCTCCTGACACTCCCCTAGTTCAAGCTTAGGAAAGCCACAGCCTACCTTAGTCAGCTCAGCTCATTTATAGGAGACAACACTTGACTGTCCTCTCTGGGATCTGGATGTGTTTCTGGGCCAAGCTCCTCCAAGATCCACTTCTTTGTGGTAAGCAGGAGAGTGTCTCTGATTCCCTTCAATCATTCATGCTGCCTGCAGGCAAAACTTCTCTCCACCCAGATTTCCACAAAGCCTGAGGCTCTCTTGGCCCACGGACTTCTGTAGCCTTTTCCTTCAGGAGAATGATGAAGGAATGAAGGTGGTACAGCTTTTCATCAATTCCTAAATAATCTTGAAGTATTTCAGGAAATAACCAGAAACAGCAAAATGTAATTTCCGTGATGGTTGTGTTTGTGGTGATGAAAACTTTTCAAGTTTCATGAACAAGATCACATTAAAAAATTGAATATGAAACAGTATCGCTGTTTTATATTATCTTGTTCTGAAAACATTTTATACATTTTGTTGTTGTTGTTGTCTTGAGTTAGGCAACAATATCAATTCCTGGCTTGCTGATATCTCCTTAGCGTATTATTAATTATGAAAAGATAATACAGCTGGTTTTTGCTGAAAATACAAAAATCAGGTAGCTGTCAAATGTTATTTTAGTCGTGATTGAATACTTGGATTGAAGCTTTTATGCTCACAATATTAGAGGTTAGTGAACTGCTCTTAAGCCCTATAATGGATGAACTGTCTTTTAACTTAGATATCAATAAAATATTTTTCAATTTAAAAATGCACTGAAGCATCAGTAGTTGAAAACAGTAATTTTCAATGTAATTCAGTTTATGATGTATGCAAGCAGAATGACAGATCATTAAATACTAACAACTTCAAAAGTTACCATGGAAAATTAAATTACAGCAGGAATTTATAAATTCAGATGAATACATACGAGTTTAGGAGAAGGGAAGAAGCAATTGGATTTAGTAAACAATTTGATCTTTAAATTCTTTTGAAACAATTTTTAAGTCTATACAGTACCTTGGCTCCTCAAAAAATACTTTCTAGTTAGAAACCTCTGGAAGGAACCTTATATCTTGTTTTTTTTTAAATATTAATTTTAATTTGTAAATAGCAGAATCTAGTTTTAAATGATTAATAAGTTCAAATTCTCAAAAGTTTTCTTTACAACAATATAACATTCTATAAAAATCTTGGTTAGCTCATGAATTAAATTTATAAACATATTTTTAAAAAAATCATAGATAGTTGCTATGTTGTCAATAAGGCAGTCTTTAATTGTTGCAAAACCTAAGTCCATCTTACAACCACTCTAGGGGAAATGGAAAGGACCCAAAATAATGGGACTGAAGCACAGTTCTCCAGGCATCTGAAATAACTTGCTCAGCTGTCTACACTTTTAGTTAACCTAATATTTGAATGTGCAAGGGGCATCTTTTTGTGAGATTTCAGTGTCAGATTTATAGGAACAGAGTCTAGGTCCCCCAGTGTTATAGCAGAAAGGAGTATCAATGTGTAATAAAAACACAGACACAGTGTCCACTAGGCAGTTTACTAATCAATTTGCTAACATATGCAGATGAAGTAGAAGTGTCTTGAAAGAAATTGTGTCATCATATATTTTCTCATAGTAATTGTAATAATAACAAAGTTTATAATAAAACACCAATACATACAGATATTAAATAATTAAAGTAACGCTAGCTTGTTAAGTTTCTCCAAAGGAGGTATTTCTATGTTTTTTCACTGTGTAGTCATCTGTGATTGATGGATTCATTGATTGACCTCGCAACACCACTTTTGATTCTCTGCACCCTTAGGTTGCGGGACACCAGCCCACAGCGCCAACTGCTGACTCGGTAGGCTCACTCTCATTTCTTCTTTGATTCTAGCAAGAACAGAAAGGAATAGAGTAATTGCATTCATATAAAAGACTCCCTGAACAGCCTCTATGTACTTGACCTTGTACTTGTTACTTTGGGTGAAGGAAGGATAAATCATGGTCCATGTTCTCAAGGAGCTTGCAGACCAGTGAAGGACTCAATACCTAAAAAGATACCTGGAAAGATCGAGACTGGTCATTTGTACTTTTGATAAGCTCCAGAGTTGAATGTGGTTCATGCCAAAATTTAGTATTCCTGACTTCAGGATGAGCTTATAAACTCCACCAAGTTTTATCTTACCAGTAATTTTTCTGGTGCGGGCCACTGGTTGTAAGATCTTTTTCTTCGGTTAGATGCTCAAGTGTTCCTTCATTCCCTTCCCATAAAGCATAATAAATACTTGCAGCTTTAAAGTGACTTAACAGAATCACTCCTTTTTGTAAGCTTTTAATTCCTCAGTGTGTACAATGAAAAATTTGAGGGTTTTTACTAAGACAAAAATGCTTGGAGCACTGATTTCTGTTGGTTTTATTTAGTTAGTTCTTAAGAGACAAAGGAGCTATTGCATTATGTTGACTGGGGAGCTCAACCAGTAAGGAGCTTATTCTTACAACTTAGGGCCTCATGTTTATCTCAGAAATCCTGAAGAATACACCATGGCCTCAAAAACTCAGGCAATGTGCTCTGACAAGAATTACTATAGATACTTCCTCTTGACTGAATTATCCAAATACTACAAAGGGAGTACAAATTCCATTTTTCACTCATAGCCGTAGATGGGCAATGTTGTAAATACTGAAGTATTCAGGGCTATCTTGTCCTAGCACCCAGGGCTTAGATCAGCGGTTCTCAGCCTTAGCTTAAATCAGCGTTTGGGGCAGGTAGAGGGGCACAACATCAGTATCTGATTTTAACGTGCAGCCACCCAAATGTGATAACATTTTGTGAGTGCTGCTGAGTATAATCACAGTATGGAGTCAGGTGATGCTATAGCCTTTCTTCATCTTTTTATATAGCATTTCAATGGCCTATTCTCTCAGAGCTACTTTCTTTAGCAGAAGACTTTGCCTCCTTGACTCTGTAGGCAGAGAAGGATAACCCTCTACATCTTGAGATGTGGTGAGCCTATAACCTGACCCTCAGGTTCTGCGATGCAAGAGCTCTCTGGCACTGGTGACTGTTGGGTCAAGAGGACCTATTGCCCACATTTTATGCCTGGTTTTGGTGGTAAGAGGGCTTTTCCTTTGGCCAAAATAATGATCAATATGTCATCATCAACTTTTATTATGGGTTTGTTATGTAAAAATGATATGTTGGAATCTTAACCCCCAGTACCTTAGAATGTGACCTTATTTGGAGATTGGGTCTTTAGAGAAGTAGTCAAAGTAAAATGAGGTATAGAATGTACCCCAGAAACAGAATAATAGAGATTGTTTGGCATGCACATGTAAATGCAGGGGAGCAGTGAGAAAATGCTGTGAAATTAGGTTATTGTCACATTGATAAGGGCCTTGGACACCAATCAGAGGATTTTGGCATAAAATGGCATTTAGCAGGTCACAGGGAGATGATGGTTCTTAAGCAAGGGCGTCACACACCCGAAATGTGTTTGCAGAGGTGCCTCTACCAGCATGTTATGGGATGGTTTTGTTTTGGGAAATAGTGGAAGCAGAGACTCAGTTGAGAAGTGATTGCAATAGCTCAGGCAAGTAGGGGTGAGGGTGATGAGAGTGGGGATGGAAAGGATGACGTAGGTTTAGGAGGTATCATTACCACAAAGGAAGAGAGACACACAGGAACTTCAGGCATGTGGCAGACTGATTTGGAAATGTTTTCAGGCATGTGGGATTTTCTCATTACATCTATGAACCTGGGCATAAAGCTGGCATGCAAGGGCTCTGAAGTTAGAAATAGAATCAGGATGCTGACACCCCAGAGTCCAACATTTGGGGATTTCCCAAATGGTACCTGTAACCAGGGACATTCGGGATATATGACAAAGGCCATGGCACTGTGTGACACCAGTCAAGCAGCTGTGCTTAACACATCTGTATCATGGGGCGTGCAGACACATGAGCAAGAGCATCTAGAATTTTTCCGTTCTACCCAAAGGCGTCTGCTACATTGACCAACTACATAATGTAAATGAGAATGGCCTGAAGTATAACCTAAGTTATTTACCTTCTGTACAAAACAGCCATTTGTTAGTTTTCACACTTCAATCAACTTTTTGCCACCCTCTTTCCCAGCCAAAATAAACCCCCAGCACAGCAGGCAACTTCCTTTGGAAGCACTGAAAAGCCCTAGGTCTCATGGATGACAGAGTATTCCTCATCCACGGGGCATGACGGCTGCCTAATCTGCTTAGGCAGCTCAGTGCTCACAGGTAAGTTAGATGTGACAGTGCCAACTGCATGTATTACAGTGTTCAACATCAGGTCAGTCTTTCACTTAAAATTCTTTGTCAATATGGGCAAGTCTGCAGCCACAGCAGCAGTGTAATCCTCCCCCACAAGCTCTGCAGGCTGAGCCAGCCCTGCAGCTGCCTGGCTCCCTCCTCCAGGCATGAGAGACATCACTCACTGGGGCTTCTTAGCCCTGTCCTGAGGACATAGTAGCTTTCTGCCTGTTGATAGGAAAGGCCAAGTGTGGGAGCCCTGTATTGAGGGTGCTGGGGGCTATGAGCTGCTGTTCTGTGTATTTACCATCACTCGGGGAGGGCAGCAGCTCCCTTCAGGCACCCCGTTAGGCAGTCTGCAATCCAAGTTGCTTACAGAGCTGAATTCTGCATCTGATCAGTAACTTCTCAGCAAATGCCTGAGAACAGGACCCTAGCCTATTCCTGCTGCCACTTTCATAACCTAAAACACACATAGCTGACACATTTTTAAATAAAAGCTCTGTGCATAAAGGACTAAGGATTTAATGATCACGAAGAAGATGATGTCCACTGTCTCCTGTTTCTCAGGGGCCCAATAGAAGGCAGTCCCAAAGCAGAGTTCAGTAAATGACTGAAAATGTGAGTGCAGTGAGCCAGGCTACCTTTCCCCTTGTAGCCAACAATAGATTGTATCTCTGGTAACCTTGGGAGCTGTGAAATCCCTCATATTCTATTTATTTATTTTTTTTTAAAGATTTTTTTTGGGAATTGGGAGAGGGGAGCAGTGTTGGGAAATCGGGGAAGGGGAACAGACAAATTGCTGTTCTTTGGTTCTTCAGTCTAGTTGTGGAGGACGTCGCTTCATTGACCCATGTTGGTATTATCATTGCGCTCTTCCCGGGTGAGGCAGATCAGTCGCTGGCTTCTGCACGACTGCTCGCAGCAGCTTGAGGGCCACTCACGCTGGCTGCTGGCCACACATGGTAGCTTATGGCAACCCACTGCAGCAGGGGCTGTAGTCTACACCGTCGCGGGTCACTCAAGGCAGCCCAGCTCCAGGTGGAGCTGTTGTTCAGCATCTTAGCTGTAGAGGGCAGTGTTAATGGCCCTCAGGTAGGATCCGAACTAGGGCCCTGCTGCACAGAGCTGGCATCCCAAGCCAGCTCTTAACCAGCGTGCCACTCGGCCAGCCCCATATACTATTTCTTGATGGATGGAGAGGATGAGCAGCAGAGAGAACTATTGGAGGTGGGGGAGGGAGAAAAAGAGAGAGAGGTGGGGCAGGAATCAGACACACAGAGGAAAAGAGAAGTAACAGACAGAGAAAGATTCCTTCTGGCTTCCCAGTTTTTGGTTCCAGCAATTTGTAAATCTGTTTTTTGTTTTTGTTTGTTTGTTTGTTTGTTTTTTATCCCTGCCCTTGTAAATAAAAAAACACTTATATCCTTATAGTAATTTCCCCCCTTTTTGTTTCAGCGAATACAAGTAGGCTGCAATTGTTTAGTGTTCAAGGGTACTAACAAATTATAGACATTTTTTTTTATGATGATGGACCAAGTTAATTTTCACTAAAATACAATCATAGTCCCCTTTTTTTCCCCAAGTCTCAGAAAAATATAAGTTGATAAATGATCTCCTTGATTTCACATTTTTCTCTCATAAATTATTTCTTAAGTCATTGGCACTTGCGATGTCTTGCCTGGATGTGAACACTAACTTGAAAATGACAAAATGAAAGAGCCAAGAAATATT
The DNA here is from genome assembly GCF_001890085.2 of Hipposideros armiger. Lineage (NCBI taxonomy): Eukaryota > Metazoa > Chordata > Mammalia > Chiroptera > Hipposideridae > Hipposideros > Hipposideros armiger. The sequence goes on along the minus strand of NW_017731815.1, from coordinate 1,102,641 downwards.
AATAGGAAAACTAAGGAATAGTTTCTTGTGTTAAGCATACAACTTGTTTTCCTAGACAGATGGTAATAATAATTTTGTATTGTGTATATGTATTTACATCCATGTATATTCATATGTACACATACAATATATATCCATAATAGAGTCATCTTTTCTGCTAGTAAAACAGATCCCAGCTTATATGTTAAAATTAAACAGACCAGTAGGGGTTTTGGCACTTGAACTAGTTTGGGGACCACTGCCTTGGATTAACCTAAATTTCCCGTTTGCTGCATTCTCACCATTCCCAGGCACTGCAGAGCCATATGGGGCCCAATCTGTCTCTCCCACCGCTGTTTTATCCCCTGCCAGTCCAATTTCTAGCTTTTCACAATAGGGGCATCCTCATAACCTGCGCTGGCACTGCGCGTGCATAGGGCTTCTGTTGTATACGGCACAGAGGGCCAGAGCCTCGATACATGTTTAATTGGGAGAGGAACTGTTCCTCACCATGACTTTGGGGGTAGGAGGCCAGACCATGAGAGCTGTAGTATGGATTTCTTAGAAGTTTGCTCAACCCTGGGTCAGTACCTATGGAGAACACCTTCTCATTAGATTGTTTCTTTGTCTGGCTTAGAGATTCTGGTATTTTTTAAATTAGGCCTGTGGATGAGGTTTGGGGTGTCTTATTAAATATAATAAAGCTTTTTCACATCAATTAAACATAGGGCTCACTTGTTAGATGCTTTTCATACAAAGTTTATTGAAATTCCCATAAATGGTGTTCTGATAATAACAGATAATTTTTAGGTTTGTGGACTTTCAAGACTAACTGTATTTTTTTTCTTGTGATTCATACGTTTTAATAAGAGTTAAATGCTAATTACTGAATCTCCCTTTTCATGAAGATCTCTGTTACTCACATAGATAACTGGCAAGTTCAATATTAATGAGGCTTAGTTTTCCATAAATAAGGAAATCTGGCACTTATAACTATTTGCTAAAATTTCAAAGGAGCCAGTTTTCCCTTGAGAAGGTCATTTATTTATTCATTCTAATTTGGCATTTAAAATGCTGATGTTTATTGAATCTTCCTCATAGTTCTTGTGGTTTAGAAAATCACATAGCTCTAAATAGAGTCTCTTTCTTTTATTTGGTATTTTTTAGATAGCATTTAGATAGACAAATCTTTGTCTTTAAAACTATTTATCTCCACAGCTTCTCCATTGCATTAATACATTTGAGAAGTTTACTTTTTTAGAGCTAATATGTTAGACACATGAAATACTTTAATAAAATCTTTCTATTAAATATTAATTTCTAGACATAAATGTACAATGTATGTTATTTTGCAGTATTTGTTTTTATACAGTTTCCCCCCCCCCCTCTGACTCCCCATACTTTTACCTCTAGTTCTTCCAGGCCTTTCTCCTAGTGAATCTGTTCTTCTCCCTAGTGGCTCCTTCATGTCTAAAGATTCTCAGTGGTGATGGGAGAATGAAAAATAAAGATGAAGTTAATGGGCACCATTCAGGAAGTCATTTAAAAATAGTCATGCCTGGACCCAGCCTCAGATATTTGATTCAGTTGGTCTGGGTGATACCCAACAAGTGTATTTTTCAAAAGCTCCCAGGAGATTCTTATATACTCTCCTGTTTTGAAATCACTGCCATAGTGTCTGTCTCTGTCCTTTATATATCCATCTAGTATCTTTTTCCCCCTCCAACTTCTACAATTGCAATTAACAGAACTATCCATACACAGGCCTTATGTAATTTGTTTTCAATATCTCCTAATTGAAGTCCACTTTATCACTGCATTCATGCTAATTTTCTTAAGTTTTTTTTGTTTTGTCCTGATTGCAAAGTGATATCTGTCATACAATTTTCAAAATTATAAGTATAAATATGATACATAAAGTGAAAGTTACTTATCATATCCCCAGACCTACTAGGTCCAATCAGGAAAACAGAAATCATTATGGCTATTTGAAACAGAAGGAACTTAATGTAGGTGCTTTATTATAGCAGCAATAAAAGAGGACAAGAAGTTTACCAGTGAGGTAACTCAGTGATTGGTGACATTAGGAAGCTGCTAAGGTCCCAAACTGGAGAGAGAAAGGTAGAGGAAGTGTTACCAGAACTCAGGGTCCACTGTACCTCGGGGAGGTAAGAAAAGGTGCCAAGGAAGTGATATAGATGTTGCTGGAGCAGCCTAAGGGGAAAAAAGAGGGTGGAAATACTCTGGTTTTCTTTTCCAGCCACTCTTCAATCTTACGTGCCAAATTCAGCCAGTGGCACAGTATGATATAGAGCAAGGAAAAGGCAAAAAGTGGGTCTGAGTGATGATAGGTATGGCCAGTATTCACAGTTTGATGTAAGATTGATTATTTCAAACTTGGCTCTGGTTACATGGCTACCACATTAACGACTGGTCTTTGGCTTTGCGTTACTTGCCCATGTAAAACCAAATTCATACACCCTCCAAAATATAACGTTTTCCAAACTTTGTAATCTTTTCTCCTCTTCTTAAATATGCACCGTATTTTGTTCATGGCACCCTCTCTCGTAAAAAGGCTTCCCTGACCCTGCCTCATTTACCTTATATTCTTTTAGACTCACTTAAAATCTTATGTTACACATGAGATCTTTTCTTATCACCAGAGCTCGTTGTGAATACCTCTTTTACACAGCTATATTTATTGCAGGTGTCACTCATTTGGCGTATTATAAAGTCTATTTTACATTATTATTTGAGTTTTTAGGTCACGTGTCCTATTACTCTAACTAGATTTTAATGTCCTTGAAGGCAAAGAATGTCCATATAGCTTTTTGTGTTCCCAGAACATAGTGCCCATAACATAGTGGATATTCAATATATTTACATTGTGGGTGATGTACCTGTTCTGACTGAAAGCTATGATCAAAAAAATTTTTGGAACTATTTGCTTTTCAAGTATATAAGGACAGTTATATGTTTTTCAGTAATATTCTAATACAAAAATAGCCATATGGAAATTATAAACTTAAATCAATTTGGAGAGCATATTAATCACAGATGAAATCAATTTAATTAAAGCTGTGACCGAGCCTCACTTAAAGTTGACTCTAGGAGAAATATAAACTATTAATACTTTATCTTATTGTAAATACCATACAACTTTCATACAGAGGAAAGAAAAAGAAACAAAATAAAATATTACATTTGGTCTCCAAAAGTTTGTTTTACATGACATTCAGAATACAACAAAAAAACTTAAAAGACATATAATGAAGGAGGAAAGTGTGACCTATAATCAAGAGAAAACATGCAAATTGAAGCAGACATGTGAATGACTCAGTTTTAAGAATTGGTCAACCAGAACTTTAAAAATATTATAAATGTATTAAAGAATTTAGAAAGGCTATAGATACCAATGATGACAGGTGGGACATTTAGGAAAGAAATGAAAAAAAAAATATATGTATATATATATATTTTTTAAAGTTTTTTTTTTATTGGGGAATTGGGGGAAGGGGAACAGACAAGTTGCTGTCCTTTTGTTCTTCAGTCTAGTTGTGGAGGATGTTGCTTCACTGGCCCAAGTTGGCACCATCGTTGTGTTCTTCCCGGGCGAGGCAGATCAGTCGCCGGCTTCTGGATGGCTGCTCACTGTGGCTGCTGGCCGCTCACGCTGGAGGCTGGCTACACACAGTAGCCCATGGCAACCCACCTGCTGTCACCAGCGATTCACGGCAGCCCAGCTCCAGGTTGAGCTGTTGTTCAGCATCTTAGCTGCAGAGGGCAGTGTCACTGGCCCTCATATGTGGGATTCAAACTGGGGCCCTCTGGCATCCCAAGTCAGCTCTTAACCAATGTGCCACTCAGCTGGCCCTGAAAAATATTTTTAAAGGAACCAAATGCAAATGCTTGAACTGAAAAACAAACAAACAAACAAACAAACAAAATATATATATATATATATGTATTATATATAAAACAAATTTCATTGAGTATATGCTAATAGCAGTTTGGACACTACATAAAAAAGAATTAGCAATATTCAAGACAGGTCAATAGAAATTATTCAAACTGAAACAGAAAGAGTAACAAGATTTTTAAAAAAGAACAAAACATCAGTAACCTGTGAGGAAATATCAAGAGGTCTAACATACATATAACTGGAGTCCTGAAAGATGAGGAAAAAAATGGGACAGAAATATGTTTGAATAAATTCTTGCTGAAATTTTTCCAAATAACAAAATATCATAGACTGGGTGGTTTAAACAACAAAAGCTTATTTCTCACAGTTCTGGAGACCGGGAAGTCCAAGGTCAAGGTGCTAACCAACTCCGTTTCTAGTGAGAGCTCTCTTTCTGGCTTGCAGACAGCTGCCTTCTCATTTTATCCCTATATGGCCTTTCCTTGGTAAGTGCATTCAGAGAGAGAGAGATCGCATTCTTCCTCATTCTTCCTCTTCCTATAAGGCCACCAGTCCTGTCAGATTACAATCCCACCTATGACCTTGGTTAACCTTAATTATCCTCTAAAAGCCCTATCTCCAAATACAATCAGACTGGGTGTCAAGAATTCAACATATGAATCTTGGGGAATACAGTTCAGTCCGTAGCAAGTATATTCAACCAATGGAATACTACTAACACCAAAAACCAAAGAATTACTGACTTTCATAGATGTTCTGAGTGCAAGAAGCCAGATATTAAGAAGTATGTACTTTTGATGATGTTTAGATAACAGAAATCAAAGAGCAGTCAACTGTGTGCGTGGACGGGGCAGGGAGGAGGTTAACCGGGACGGGGACACAGGGAAACTTCTGGGGATGATGGCAATGCTCTGTCTTGATTGGGGTGATAGTTACATGAGTGTATATATTTGTCAAAATACGTGGACTGTACACTTAACAGCTGTACATTTTACTGCATGCGAATGACATCTTAAAGAAAAGACAACTAAAAACAAATAACTGTGTTAAGTTTTATCTTAACAAAGAAATGCAGTCTTCCCTGGTGATTTTGATGTACTCCTAGGTGAGAGAGCATTATTCTATGGCGATTTTTTTCCATTTTAAATATGCTTACAAATGAGAAAGGAGTTAGGTGATTTCTGATCAACACATACGGTACTGTGTGCCCTCATAGAATAGATACTTCGATTCACAGATGCAGATGAAAGGAAGAACTTGTTCAAGGTGACATTTCTCACCAATTAATTCTGGAATGGGAACCATATTTCTAGCTTCTAAGTTTAGACTACTTGGTATTAAAGAAAAAACTAGTCTAGCACACCAAGCAGGTATGAAGGGGTTTAGGGTGTTAGAGATTTCTGTCTCCCAGGATGTAGTCCTAAACTTACATCTGTGTTGTGAGAAGCAGTTTAGAAACAGGCAGATTTTCTGGGGTGCTTAAAAAGGCTTGTGCTGACCACACAGAGGCAGGGAACGTGATCTCAGCAGGAAGTGTCTCCAATTTCCAGCACACCTTTCAGTCCTGTAACCCTACCCTGAGTATTTCCCTGAGACTTCCAAGTCTTTCCTTCCAGGGATGGAAGGAAAGCATAGCCTCTGAGGCAACAGGTCCACATTAGTATTTTCCTTTCTAAGGCATTTTCAATGGATGTTTCACCACACATCTTGGAATTCTCTGGGGGCAGGATTCAGGGCTCACATAGCTAACACAGTAGTGGGGGCTGAATGTTGGTGGAATCACTGTAGGTATTTAACAACAAAGAAGAAACCATCCTCATTTGCATCAGTGACAGCTTGCAGTGTTACACAAGCATTTTGACGCAGCTTCATGAACTGCGGAATTAAATCTGCGACCACAAAAGAAAGAAGCTGATTTCTTATGGCCCTTTTGTAACTTCAGAAAGGTTTTGGGAAGTCTCTAAATTGAATTTAACCGTTGAGCACAGGCTGAACTTAAAACACTCATCTGTTTTAAGTCATCCCTTCCTTCCCATAGGCTGTACACTCAGACAGGGTCTGAATCCTAAGTGCTTTGGCTAAGGACATGTGCTCTGTGCGAAAGGCCAAGGAACCCAAAGGGCGGAGATTACTGCCTGCATCACCACATTCCTTTTCTTTGAATTCACTCATATGAAAACCACCGAGTGGTTGTAGAATGGGTCCTGCCTAGAGCTCTGGGGTCCCATCAGGCCACAAAGGTGGGCGGAAAGAGCATAGCCCCATAAAGCATGTTGGAGTTATTCAGGAAGGAAAACAGGAAGATGGTATGGAAAGTAGATATTCCTCAACAACGATATGCCAAAAATTTCCTGCTTCAAAATGAGGGTGTCATTGGCATCAACCTTGAAACCAAACCCCATGTAAGTAATTGTTTTATTTGTGTCCTGGCTTTGGCTGTGCCAGTTATCTCATTGGTATTCAGTGAACCTTCCTGAACACAAAGGGAGTACATGTATGAATCAGGATAACTGTTGTCACAAGCCACTGATATTTGGGGGGGAGATTTGAGACAAGGAGAGTTCATTTCTTGCTCACATCGCAGTCCAATGAGGATGAGGATGGAAAGGGGTGGCAGACTCAGGAGGCTTACAGGCTCGCAGTGCCTTACATCACTTCTGCTCACATCCCATTTGCCACAACTCAGTCATGTAGCTTTAACCAACTCTACAGGAGGCTGGAAAAAAGTGGTCAACTATTATGCCTAGAAGAAAAAAAGAAAAGAGGTTTTATGAACACGTAGCATTGTCTCCGACATAGGAGGCAATATCTTTTTTTTTTACTTCGCTCATTTATTCAGTGCTTTAGATTCCACATATAAGTAAGATCATACGTGTCTTTCTCCACCTGACTTATTTCACTTAGAATAATGGTCCCTAGGTCCATCCATATCATTGCAAATGGTAAGATTTCATTCTTCTTTATAGCAGAGTAATACTCCACTGTGTAAATGTACCACAGTTTCTTAATCTAGTCGTCTACCGATGGGCATTTCAATTGTTTCCAAGTCTCGGCTATGGTAAATGTGCTGCAATATACATAGGGGTGCATATATTTTTTTCAAATTTTAGTGTCTTGGGTTTCTCTGGATAGATACTAAGAGTGGAATTGCTGGGTCATAAGGTAGTTCCATTTCCAGGTTTTTGAGATATCGCCATACTGATTTCCATAATGGCTGCACCAATCTGCAGACCCGCCAACAGTGTACCAGGGTTCCCTTTTCTCCACAAAGGAGGCAATATCTTTATTAAGATACTTAAATAATTACTGAAAAGTGGGAAAAAGAGTATGTTTCACTCTAACCTTCCCAGGTAGTGTTGCTGTGGTTTCTGGGGATGTTAATTGTAGACAGTGGCCCGGTCACTCTTGTATCATCTTCATGACCAATGCCTATTCCTGAACTTACAATTTGACGATTAGCAATGATTATGTAATAGTCACACAGAACAGGTTTGCACTGTAATACTGAAATCATATATATTTTAAGGGCTTTTTCAAAGCCTTTAGCTGATCAGGAGACAGCACACAGGACTCTATTACAGGACTTCTAAATTTCTTTTTTGCCTTTGCTTTCTAATATTATACCACTAAGCAGAGTTCTTAGTTAATATATCCCATTGCAGGGCCTAAGAACTGGCTTGGGATGCCAGAGGGCCCCGGTTCGGATCCCACATATGAGGGCCAGTGACACTGCCCTCCACAGCTAAGATGCTGAACAACAGCTCAACCTGGAGCTGGGCTGCTGTGAGTCGTGGGCGATGGCGTAGGCTGCAGCCCCTGTGGCAGTGGGTTGTCATGGGCTACCGTATGTAGCCAGCAGCCAGCGTGAGCGGCCAGCAGCCGCAGTGAGCGGCCGTCGAGAATCCGGCGACTGATCTGCCTCGCCTGGAAAGAGCGCAATGATGGTGCCAACTTGGGCCAGTGAAGCAACGTCCTCCACAACTAGACTGAAGAACAAAAGGAGAGCAACTTGTCTGTTCCCCTTCCCCCAATTCCCCAGCATTGTTCCCATCCCCCAATTCCCCAATAAAAATCTTAAAAAAAAAATATATATATATATATATATCCCATTGCAATTAAAATAGAAGACAGCAAAGATTCATCAAAAAACAATGCCTTCAAATTTTTGTTTCCCTAGTTAGATGGTAGGAGTTCCAAAACTAAGTCAGAAGCATGTGTTAGCACTGAGACCCTCAAACAGGTGCTAGGAGGCAAAGACGAGAATAAGTCCAGAACTGGAACTCTGGGAAGGGAAGGCAGCTGGGAGCCCTTAGCAGCACGGAAGGAGCTCGAGTGTGTAGGAGTCTTTGAAAAGGTTGGAAGGAGGGAGAAAATTCCAGAAGCAGAGTTCTTAGGTGCTATTTTAGGTGTCTCAGGGCAGGTACCATAGGCATTTTCAGCTGGACTCACCTCCCTTGGTCTCGATTCAATGTCGGTTAAGAATTAGTGAATTTCTTCCATCCACTTGTCAACGGGTTCATCTAAAATCTATAGGCACTCTTTTAGGCCATGCCTCAGTCAAACCATCTTAAAGTTTTTTCTGAGGTTTTTTTTTTTTTTTATTGAAGCTCTGACACGGAGCTGGCAGATTAGAATAGTTACACTGGTGATAGCTAGAAATCCAGGCCATAATCTCTTCCTGCCTGAGCTGTCACTCCCAGGAAAGTCACAATTTCATTTCCTAATGAGATACAGCATTCTCTTCCTAGGGCACTTTAAGTTCTCGCTGCTCTGTATGTTGTAGTATGGCAATGATTGAGTAACTGTGAGGGGTCCTGGCCTGCACATTCCCATGTGGTTAATTGCAACAATATGTGGCAGAAGTCCTTACTGAATATGTAATCTGATGCCTCTAATGTGATGGTGTCAGGTGCATAAAATGCTCCAGGTAGTTGGGCTTTTTTTCCTACTTCGCTGGGAATTTGGAAACTTGCCCAATAGTTTTTGAGAGCAGGGGAAAGTTCTCTCTTTGCCATTAAAGCCCTTAGCAGCTCTTGCAAATAAATCTCCCCTGAAAGGGGCCTATAGAGAGAGTGCTCCTCTGCACCCTGTCGTGTGCTCTGCACTTCATGGTGGTGTGAGGAAGAGAAGGGTGGGAGGAAAGGTGTCCAGAAACCCCACACATGAAGGTGATGTATTGCAGTATGTATTGCAGCTCTATTTACAATAGCCAAGACTTGGAAACAACCAAAATGCCCATCAGTAGATGACTGGATTAAAAAACTGTGGTACATTTATACTGAGAGAAGTGAGGAAAAGACAGCAGGCCCTGGGAGCAGAAAGGTGAGAGTAGCCAAGATTGTGAGAGTAAAGGGCTAAGTGTGTTTTATTCACTTAAAATGAATGCAAGAAATGTAATAATCACCCCCATCAATATGAGGACCCAAGTTGGAAAATTGATTCCTTCTCAGATATTTTAGGTTAGACCTAAAAAATGGATATCATCAATACCAGTGGGCAAGTCACATAACTTCTCCCAGTCTCAGTTTTCTCATATGCAAATTGAGGACACTAATAGTGTCTATCTAATAGAGTTGTTGTGAAATTTCTAAGAGATGATATATGTAAAGCACCTAGCACAGAACCCATCATAATTATAGAGTGAGAGCTCACTGTATTGGGTTGTCAGAAAAGTCATGATGCATTTTTGCAATGAAAAACGTAGAAAAAATACGTCATGACTTTTCTGACAACCCAATAGTTTAGTGATGATGATGGAGATGGTGATGAAGATGATAGAAGACATCAGAGTACGAGTATGCTAAAAAAATCGAGCCAGCGAATTTCATTTCAAACCAATGACATGCCTTTAGGTGAATATTTAATCAAACTTAGAAATTACTGGGACCTTTCCAGCCCCACGGAAGAACTATATGGTAGTTCCTATTTATTTGCAGATTTTCCACCTCCCTATCATTCCCACAATCCCCGAGCACATGGACAAAGGAGGATGTAAAAGCTAGAAGAGATGCCAGCACCTGCATGTGTGAGATGTACAGTTACAGTGTTGGAGGAACCATTCAGAGATCACCTTTTATGGAGAATTGTATTTAAATATCCAAGACAGGTGAGTGTCTATCCTGCCCTTAAGGATTTCTAGAGGTGTGGCTTTTCTTAATAGCTGGGTTCAGGGTCTAATTATCTAGATGTTTAACTTAAACACCATTTCAATCTGGTTCTGATCTCCCTGGCAATGTACAACAGCTGGAGTTCTATAAAATAACCCATGACCCAAAGGGTCAGCAGATAGGGATAACATCCATTCTATAACCTAGCTGTGCTAAACCAGGCTTAGCACAGATTCCTAAAGGTGAGTTTAAGGTCAGGTGTCATCTGCCTTCAATCAGGGATGTTTGTGGGGAAAATGAGAATCGTATCATGCCACAATGCAGTCCAGATGTTTGAAGAACCTCTAGGGAAGAGAACCAAGAGGCAATAATGCAAAGCAGGTGGAGTTCAAGGTGACTCATGTGGGCAGCTCTGGATTGGCCCATACTGACATCACAATAGCCAGAAAAGAGTAGAAGTTTCGTAGTGGAACTTGAGTCTGGACAGTCCCTTTGGGACTCTTTTGAGGACATGCTTTGATCCATGGTAGAGCTGAATGTGAATTAGCTATGATGAGGCCTACTGTTGCTTCTATTGACTCCTTCAGAGCCCGCTTTTGCAGGCCATCATCACCTCTGGGAATCTCCACTAGACTCTCCCTAGTGTCCCCACCCACCTCTTAGGTCAAAGAGAACAAATCTGAGCTCTGGGCTCTAATGAGTCTGACTCCTCATGCATGCAGCCCAAGGATGTCTCTTCGGGTGTTATATACCACATGTCATATAACATGTGATTCCTTCTAATTCATCCTAGGGCAACCTTCAAACAAACAAACAAACAAACAAGAGCATACTTTTTCTGACTCATGCATCATGTATTGCAACGTATCAATCTTTCCCATTTAATTAGTTGAATCTGATTCTTTATTTTTTAGTTGTATAGTTTTTGGGGGGAGGTCCTTAAGCATATAGCTTGGACCTGGCTAGGGAAACAGAGACCACACATCTTTTATTTTTATTCTCCATTGTCTTAAACAGTGCTAACACTATCGGTGAATGGCAAATGCCTTTTGAGCACATGAATGAATAAGGCGTGAAAAAGAAAAGCATCCATCTTTTTACTTACACTGATTTTTATTTCAGATCCTATACCCAGGGCTTTAATTTGCCAATATGCTTACACACAGCTGGATGCAATACCCTTGATTTTCCTAGTACCATCTGCTGACTAAGTCATCTCCTGACGGCCGAAAAACACAGAACAAAAGGAGCATTGGTAAAAGGAGGAAGGAGTTGTAGAAAGTGGACAGGAAGAAGTGTTTAAGGGAAATGGTGTATATTAGCAGATGTCACAGAGATTTATTTCTTTCTCTATGGGGATTTACTCTAGTGACTAAACTCGCCTTTCAGGATTTTTTCCCAAAAAGCACTTGGGGTATTTATCATTTGCTATGGGGACTACTCTGTTGGCAAAACTTTCCTTCTCAGATTTTGGATTCAGGTTTTAGACTTGAAATATTAAGAGGAGCAACGCCTTGACATTGCTGGGAGAGAGAAAGTAGAAAGCTTAGAGTGGGGAAGGGAGTTGTCAAAATAATTTCTCTAGGTGCCTTTCTCCAAAGCCTCATTTCTCCCACTCCTGCCTTTTGGAGTTACCACATCAAGGAAGTGTAAGGAGGGAGGGCCTCAGGTCCTCTATGTGATAGGAAGTGTGAGCGATTTGAGCTCTTGGAGTGCATTTTAGGTGATATTTTGAAACCAGGGTCCAGACAGCAGGTCCTATGTGTACTTGAGGGAGCATCCTCAGTGTTAAGGCTCTGAGTGTTGCCAGCCAGCAGGGAAACCCTTTATGAGCTATACTCATAGGAGACAATAAATCCTCGCTGATCATTTCCAGGCCGCCACTCCTTTCCCAGTCAGAGATGTAAATTTTCCTCAGAAATGGTTTTGAAGATGGGGAGTGCTTAGAGGGGTTTAAAAGAGGGAAGTTTCGGGCCGGCCGAGTGGCGCGATGGTTAAGAACTGGCTTGGGACGCCAGAGGGTCCCGGTTCGGATCCCACATATAGGGGCCAGTGACACTGCCCTCTACAGCTAAGATGCTGAATAACAGCTCGACCTGGAGCTGGGCTGCTATGAGTCGCCGGCGATGGCGTAGGCTGCAGCCCCTGTGGCAGTGGGTTGCAATGGGCTACTGTATGTAGCCAGCAGCCAGCGTGAGTGGCCAGCAGCCGCAATGAGTGGCCGTCCAGAAGCCGGTGACTGATCTGCCTCGCCCGGGAAGAGCGCAATGATGGTGCCAACTTGGGCCAGTGAAGCAACGTCCTCCACAACTAGACTGAAGAACAAAACAACAGCAACTTGTCTGTTCCCCTTCCCCCAATTCCCCAGCGCTGTTCCCATCCCCCCAATTCCCCAATAAAAATCTTAAAAAAAAAATAAATAAAATAAAATAAAAGAGGGAAGTTTCTTTAAAAAGATTTTTTTTTGTCATACGTGTATTTATTTTACAAATCACAATGTCATAAAGGTCCCTTTTTGACATTTTTGTTTGGATACCATCAATAGAAACGTAGAATAGTAATTATCGTTAACCTTAAACTAGTGGAAAATCAAGGAATGGAAAAGGAGGTCATTGATATGTGGCTCTCCAGAGTCATTTCCATTAGCAAAATTAAAATCAGGGAATTAGCAAACAAGTTAGTAAACAAACATAGATATTCGGCAGGGAAAAACAAAAATCTGAATCTTATTCTCCAACAAAAGGTATATTCATTTTAGTTAGGGTACTGCTAGCTGCTATAACAGACAAATACCACAATTTTTTGGCTTTCACAGAAGCCTTTTGTTGTTGTTGTTGCTCATGCAATAGTTCACTGTGGATATTACTGGCTTACAAAGCAGAGGGTTGGAAAGCACAGTTGTTTGCTCCACTGTTATTCAGGGACCCAGGCTCAGCAGCTGTGCGGTCTTCATCATGTGCCTTCCAAGGACACCCAGGAAACCCACACAAGCCAATGAATAGGGAAAGAGGGAGTAGAGAAGGCATATCTGCTTTTGGCGCATAACACTTCTGCTCATCTGCCGTTGATGAGTGCTTATCACAGGGCCCCACCCAAATGGACATAGGGCTGAAAATGTCATTCCTGGCCAGGCAGCCAACTCCTGGCCAAAACTGTTACTCTGGAAGGGGGGTGGAGGGGGGCTTGAACCCACTGAGAGACAGTTAAGGAACTCTTTCATGAAAATAAGAAATGGAGGAAGCAATGAAGTCAAGTTTATACAGCCATTTGAGAGTTCTGGCTCTGCAGCCCACCAGCTGGATAATTTAGCCTCTTTAATCAGCACTTTCCTCACCTATAAAGTCAAGAACACAATCACATCTCACAGGATTGCAGTGAGGACTAAATATAACATTAAATTCGAGGGTCTTTGTGAAAAAGGCAGGGCTATCTGGCGCCCCTGCAGCCGTGAATAAGCAGAGTTGATTTCTAAAAATTAGATTTACTACATAGTTTCGAAGGCTTATTGTTCAAGTCACTGGCTAATGACTGAAGAAAAAAATTTGTTTTAAATCTTATATTGTATTTCTTCATTATTACCTGAGAAAAGGATACTAATAGCATTTTAAAAAGTGTAATTTAGAAATTTGGGGCTGGGGTAATGGAAAGAAAGCCTAGTTTCTAACGGCAGCTCTGACACTGGCCAGCTGACTGACTGCAATCTGGTCACTTCATCTATCTAGGCTCTAATTTCCTCAAAGGCAATAAGAGAGTGGTTATCTAAATGGTCCTTTCCCGATTGTGACTGAGATAGCCTGAGGAGGAAACTCATCTAAATGACTCATCCACATTATTGGATTACGATCATGAGGAGGTCAGTGGAGGAATAACACCCAATTTATATAAATTTAAGGGTAACATTTTCACAACTTGAGGAAAAAAAAATTTCATTTTCTAGCACCTTAATGGAATTACTTAATTACTACATTGAAACAGGTCAATAAAACTTTGTTGTATCATTTGCCCCACATTCTTTCTCTGTTCTTGCTTTTACATTTTTCTTCTTGATCTAATATGGGGGAAAATTGTGTGCAAAATATAGATATGATCGGGTAAGACATGATTTCAATGGCAAGTGAGCTTGAGATTTTCACAAAAAAATTCCCCCTTCATAAGTTAGATATAACGATCTGGAAAGAAAGATTGAGACCAGACAGATGTCTTATGTAATTAAGCTGATTTCCATATTGCAAAACGAACATTCACATGTGTTTAATTTCTTCTCTAGACACTGAAGCAAAGCTCTGGGTTCTGAGGTTAAGTAACACCAATAGCTCCTCCCTGATCCTAGCAGACACTGAATAAATAGTTGATGAGGATAGTGAATATGTCAGCAATTAACAACTACTAGTGATAGTTTAATTTAGTTCCTGCTTTTCTAAACTGTTAACTGTGACCATCTAATTACTTAAACATATTTTATTCATTACATTCATAATCATTTTTATTAAACTGGCAGTGTAGCCTCAGCTTAGTCTCATAGCCTCTCTGACCTTTAGTTTCTTGGTTTGTAAAATGGGGATAATTTTTTTCTTTTCAAGTTACTGTTTAATTGTAAAAATTAGAGATAATGTTTGTAAAATGGCCGGCACAGCATCTGGCACATGAAGAGGTTCAATAAATGCAGTTATTAGCTACTTTCTTTTTTTTTAATTAAAGTTTATTGGAGTGACAATTGTTAGCAGAGTCACATAGATTTCAGGTGTACAATTCTGTACTACATAATCTATATATCACATTGTGTGTTCACCACCCAGAGTCAGTTCTCTTCTCATCACCATGTATTTGACCCCCTTTATCCTTCTAGCTACTTTCATGATATAATCAACAATCATCTACCTTGTGCTTTCCATACTGTGCTAAGTAATGAAGATTAAAAGAAAGTTAAGAAATGGTTCTTATTTGTAAAGATGTATAGGCTAGCTGGAGAGACAGGGCAGGCTAATAAAAACAGAAGCTGGCATTTACCAGGTCCAAACCATGGTTAGTAAGGACATAATGATGCCCTTATTGTAGAGCTAGCCTGTGTGACTGGCAGGTGTTTCATAATGTATACAACATATTTAAATAACAGCAATTACCCAAATTTGAATTTATGGATGGCCCTTTTATTTGCAAAAAGTTTTGTTGGTGCTTTGTAATATGTACTATAGTGATAAAGTGGGGCCAGTCAATTTTGTCCCATTTTACAGAGGGAAGACTGAGATGAAAACTGTCCAAGTTTGTGTAAGGTTGTGTAGGAGGGGCTTTGCAGAGAGAAGATTGAAAATCTGCTGTGTTGATACCTATGCTTTTATTCATCTCTCTATGTCCCATTAGAGTTCAGAAGAATAAGATTTAGTTAAGAACTGAGTCACTTTTCTGCCTCTTAAAATTCATTAAATTTATTCTAAAAAGATTGATGGCTCAGATCAACACTGGAAACTGCCTCCATCTTTCATCTCCTTGAAATCATGCCAGAAAAAGCCTCCAGCATGCTCAACTCTAGTTTACCTTTTCTAAAGTTTCTTCCTCCCTAGATGATGGCACTGAGGATCATCACTTGTTAACACACAGATGACTCCAGAAATTTCTGCACTTCAAAGTGAATCCTTTATTCACCTGAGTGTTTAACTGTGTCAATGTGCTCTCATTATCAGATTTAATTGAATAATTCAACAAGGAAATGTGCCCAGTGCACACATTATACAGAGGTGTTTGCCAAAGTTATCTTGGCTTGTGGGAGAGAACAACACTCTGATGCCCTGAGTTATTTAGAAGGCCATCACAGATGTCAACATAAGATGGAGGAAATAGATACCCATGATAATATGTAAATACCGAGACTCATCCCTAGCTTATATGTAAATAGCAAAACCATCTCCCATCCTATTGATAGGATGTTGCCCTTGTGCTGGAGTTATATAAGTGAACAGCTGGTCATGAGGAAGTTGCTGTACTTATCTTCCCACTGGATTGCATGTTATTCTTGGCCACCATAAAGCCTGTCAGGAGTTGCTGTACTCTAAGGTGAAGTAGGAAGCCTTGAATGTGTGAAGACCTTGCTAGGTTCCCGACCTGCCGGCAGAGACCAGTTGAAGTATTTCTGATCCAATGGGAAGAGTCTGATATATTTCCACTGCAATCACTCAAATGTGGTTGCAAAACTATACAGTACAAACTACTTTTCTTTGCCAATTCATATGGAGACTTGATTAAACTTAACAATCAGATATATAATTTGAATTAAACCTACTATGAACCACGGAAAATATAGAGCATGCAGAAATAATTTACTACATGACTACTGTATTAATCAGCTTTTTCCTGCAATAATGCTATATAACAAAACAAAACACGAAATCTCAGTTGATTTATAACAACAAACATTGGTTTCTTGCTCACAGGTCTGTGAATAGGGTATGTCTCTACTGGACTTGGTTGGGCTTGGGTTTGGCTGGGCTTGGCACCTGGATGTGGGCTGGATTCAGGTCTGTTCTACATGTCTTCTCATTCTGGGACTCAGAATGAAGAAACTGTGGCTTCCTTAGACAACGTCTCTTCATGGTGGATTGCAAGAGTGCAAGCGGACAAACCAAACCACACTTACATATTTGAATATAGCACACATTATGTCTTCTCATTTCATTGGCCAAAGCAAGTCACCTCGCTCAAGGGTCGGCAGACTTCTGAGATGGAAGAGCCGCCAGGGTCTCATGAAATGTGGCTCTGAAGTAAAATTGAAAATGAAAATAAAACTATCATAGTTTCATTTATAAAAATTTTAAAGGATATTACTCACATAATGGTGATTATGTAAAAATATATTTATGGCTCTTGAATAATTTTTAAATTGTTGTGAGGGACAGGATTGGCTCTTCCAGGAGTCGGCAAACTTTTGAGACAGAACGTACCCAAAGAACCATATGTGGCTCGTGAGCCTCAGTTTGCCAACCCCTGACCTAACCAAACTCCAAGCTAGTGACATTGGGAAATGTTTCTGCTAAAAATAGGCCTGGACTGAGGAGGGAAGG
This sequence comes from Hipposideros armiger, assembly GCF_001890085.2. Lineage (NCBI taxonomy): Eukaryota > Metazoa > Chordata > Mammalia > Chiroptera > Hipposideridae > Hipposideros > Hipposideros armiger. The sequence continues at coordinate 1,085,581 of NW_017731815.1, read as the reverse complement.
AAGAATGGTAAAGAAACAATATAATTTACCACAGCTGGTTATTGTAAGCTGCTAAATGAAGTTCAGGCTAGTTGGACCACAGAAAATTTAATCAATCAGAGTCGATTGGGTATTTTTAAAAATATTAATTCAAGGTATTTTTAATTCCCTTTAAATCATTATGCCATGTGATTTCCCTTCCTTTGAATCAATGTTTCAGTGCTTCAGGGCCAGAATACATGTCTTTTAGAATAATAAGGTCATTGCTCAGCCTCAAATAAGGCTTTTTGTGTCTAATGAGGCAATAATTTTGAAGGTCAGGTTTTGTGGAAGAGAAAACAGGTTTCCAAATTCCAAAATTTTCTTTTACATCATAAACAGAGCTTAGGAATCTGAGCTGAAAGTTTAAAGTCTTAAATGTTATTTTATTTTAGGATATAAGAAATAGTAAAAAGATAGTTAAGTTTTAAACTGAAAGAAAGAAAAGGAAGGAGTTAATGAAGATAAGAGAGAAGGAAACAGGAAACAAATACACAGCAAAGATAATGACAAAAGAAAATCTCATTATATGAAAATGTTCATAGACAAACTCCTAAAGATAGACATTGACAGGTATCAAAGAAAAAAGAGATACCCCAAATAACAAGATTAGAAACAAAAATGGAACATACACAGGGGAATAAAATATTATAAAAAGGAACACTAATAAATGTAAATATCAGATGAAATGGACACTTTTTAAGAAAACGTAAATTACTAAAATTGGCCCCATAGGATACTTGAATAGACCAAGACAGGAAAATAAATCAAAATGGTAATTATTAATCTATTTCTACAAAAAGCACTAGAGTGACTTCTGTCAACTCTTCAAACAACAAGTATAGTCAATTCTCATTATTTGTGGTAATTATGCTCTACAAAGTCATTGCTAACATTGAATTAGTGAACACTGAATCATTGCTCCTAGGGGAAAAACAGGGTCAGTTTACTGTTAGCCTCTGGTCACAATATTTTCATCAACTGATCAATATATACTTTTGTTTTATGTATGTTTCTGTTTAAAGAGAGTTTATTTAGTATATATTGTTGATTCATTAATATTGAACTCATGGCTAACAGCACAAAAACTTATGCCTGAACAAAATTTATTTAACACACAGATTTTCTCCATAAGGCACATCACACCATCTTGTGCTTAGGAACACAAGACTGCATGCCAGCACTATTCTTGGGGGCTGTTTCAAACTGCAAAATCACCAACAAAAAGTACAAAAATCCAAAATACATGACACTTAAAAAAGATACTTGATCACAGTATGAGAGCTGAAACAGGAAGACAGAGCATCCTCTTCCTCAACTCCAGCTGGGAACATGTGTGTAGGTTGACTCAAACTTTTCACCTCTCTGTGTATGTCTGCAAATGACCACAGAAATACTGCAATAATTGACACTGGGGTTACAAATCAATTTTAACAGGTAGGCAAATTCACAAATGCAGAATGTATGAATAATGACATCAACTGTGATTTCTAATGAATCAGATTGCTCCAAAACAGAAAAATGTGAGGAATTCTGCCATTCAGCTTAACCCTGATGCCAAATAAAGTGGAGGACAACACAAGAAAAGAAAATTATAGGTTCACTCTGTTATAATCAAAGAATCCATAATATTATATAAAACATTAGCAAATTGAATACAGCAGGAGATTAAAAAACCAAAATATTAGGAATATGTTTATCTGAGGAATTCAAGGATACTTCAAAACTAGAAAATACATTTGTATATAAATCAACACTTTAAAGGAATAAAATAGTATTAATTCAATAGAAGTAAATAAAGCATTTGTTAATACTTAACATTCAAACATGGGGAAACATTTCTTACAAATTTCTTAGCAAACCAAGACTTGCTGTAACACTTAACCACCAGCTTGAGGACAAAGTCAACACAGGAGTATAACAAAGCAAAGGCACTTTCAATAAAACAGAGCTGGAACTTGACATGCTGTATTTGCAACCACTAGATCTTGAAATTTTCTGGTATGTAAAAGAGTATATTCTGTATTATTTACTCCCAAACAGATGTACACAGTGGTTGAACCAACTTATAGTTCCACCATCAGTGTATGAGAGTAATTTTAGTCATGTGTTTCAGTTACTTTCTGACAAATATGAAAAAGTAAGACCTCAAACAATTAGTAATATCAGATGATATGATTACCTACCAAAAAAGAAGAGAAAAAAATACCTCTATTATTTCATAATTATTGGAACTAATGAGAAGGTTTAGTAAAGTGGCCTGATATGGGGGTGACATCTAAAAATCAATAGCTTGAGTATCATTATTAACTTGGAATAGACAAAGTTTAAAAAAACTCATCACAAAAAACAATAACCACAAAGAATGACAAATTAGATACCTCTAAGAGAGTTCTCAAGTGGGAGAATATATTGGCAATATGTACATCAGACAAAGGACTCATATCTAGTATATATATATATATATATATATATATATATATATATCTCCTATAAAACAATAAGAAAAAGATAAACAACGCAAAAGAAAAATGAGCAAAAACTACATCACAAATGATAACCAATGGTCAATACACATTTGGAAAGGTGCCTGATTTCATTAGTCATCAGAGAAGAGCAAAATTTAAGCCATGGTGTGATAGTACTACACAATACTACACTAAAAGAATGGCTAAAGTGAAAAGGGCACAAAACACCACATGTTAACAAGAGTGCAGACCAACTGGAACTCTGGAACACTGATAGTTATATACTAAATTGAACTGGAACTCTCATACACTGATGGTGGAACTATAAATTGGTTCAATCACTGTGTACATCTGTTTGGCAGTATCGATTAAAACTTGACTAAGCTATTTCATTCCTAGGTGTGTAACCAACAAAAGTGAATAAATAATCAAATATACAGGAAATGTTCAAGAATGTTCACAGAAGTACTATTTTGAATAGCCCTAAACTACCCAATGCCCATAAAAATAGTATGGATAACTAAGTTGTTGTATGTTAGCAAAATATAATACTATTCAGGAATAAGAATATACAGATGTCAATTACAAACAATCAGAATGCAGCTTTCAAACCTAATGTGAGATGAAAGAAACCATATACAAAAGAGTTTGTAATGTGTAGTCCATTTATATGAAATTCAAAACCAGGCAAAATTATTCTATTCCATGGTGTTAGAAGTTAGGATAGTGACTATCCTCGGTGGGGGGCGGGGGGAGGTAGTGGTGGGAAGGGAACATGAGGAAGGTATCTTTTTTTCAACCTGGGTGCTGGTTATAAGTGTGTATTGAGCTCATGAAACTTTATTGAAACTTTTCTGCAGATAAACGTTTCTTCACTAAAATCATCCCTCAGAAGACTACTGCAAATACACACACACACAAAAGCAAGAAATTTCCTAAGCATGATCAATTACTAGTTAGTATATGTATTAGAAGAAAACATCTCATTTAAAATAGGAATAAATAGTGCAGTGCACCTAGGAACAAACCTACAAGAAATTTTAAAAACATCTTTGGAAACAACAAAGAATATTTAGTAAATAAAGATATATACTATGTTCATGAATGGGAACATTCCTGGTAGTTCAATTGCCCAGTCATGCCTGCAGAAACTTGGCTGCAGTGTAAACCCTGCTGTTGTTCTGCCCAACATGGGCTGCTCTGAGATTAATGAGAGGCTAGTGCCAGCTCTGAGACTCAGAGAAGTTCAAGTTGTTGAAGAATCTCTCCTTCAGTGGGAGGGATGGAAAAAGAGCAGGAAATACGTATATGGGTATTACCTGTCAATTCTACTTGATAAGAAATAAAGGGAAATTGAAACTTCCAGGCTAGTGTCTGTGCCCTGGTGTTGTGTAATTCCCATCTTATTCTGTTTATAAAAAGGAATCAAAGTGTAGTTCAGAAAGGAGATATAGCTCTAATTTTGGCATCTTCCGAAGATATGACAAGATATATATTGTGCTAGTTGTCAAGGCACAATATAAAGCTCTAGAAGTTAAAACATTGTGGAACTATCACAGGGACAGACATATTAATTAATGGAATAAAATAGAAAGTTAAAAAACAGACTCACATAATGGCACCCAAATCTATGCTAGAAGGACTATTTACTTATTAATTTATCGTGAATTCAACACTATCAACTGAGTAAGATACAATATTATTATGTGTCATGCCCACTATTTCCATACTTGCTTTATCTCTAATTTCTAGTTTTAGAACAACAGATTTAACAGAAGAAAAAATGTACTGAATACTATACTCAGTCATAAATATTCAATTTACATTAAATAAAATATTTATTGTTCCCGAACACTATTTTTTATATTCCATTTCTTTCTATTGACTTGTTACTTAAAAATGAAGAACAAAAATATCACATGATTTCTAAGAAAGATAATAGAAGTCAAATCTTATTACAAAAACTGTCTTTGTGGTAGAAACCAAGATGAGCAAATACTAATGGGTTGAGTATGAAAGGGCTGTGGGTCTGTAGGGGATGAAACACCAGCATCAGCCCATGGAGGGGGCCCTCTGATTTTGCTACTGGCTTTGTCAACTGCCACCACACTGGCAATCAGAGGAGAGCCAACGCTGGCCTCATGGCTGGATTCTGCCCCCAGTGCCTATTTAGATTCCCAACTCTGCAGGGAATCATTAGAACCAAGAATTCACAAAATTCATTGTGTCTAATACATGTAGGACACTGGGATATGTTTGAGGAAATGTTTCTGACTGTAAAAGTATCCACAGTATAATGAAAAGGGATAAAGACAAGCAAAAAAAAAAAAAATGCAGCCAGATAGCTCTTCTTCCAACAGTGTAAGTCAGAAGTAACCTCTGGAATTTGAAGAAAGCCAGATGATTTTGGTCTGGATTTTCAGGTTCCCATCCCTGGGAGTAAGTCAGCAATATCTCTCTAGGTAGCTCTGAGACATTACAAATTGTCTTTTTTTTTCCCCTCCCTTGAATTTAATATGCAATGTCATGTTACTATTTGTCATAAAATAGATTCCAATTATAGGTAAGACACATAAGAAGCTCCTGCTTGTGGCCAAAAGGAAGGCATACTTCATATACAAAAATGGGGACGGCCCATTGCTTAGCTAAGTGCTGTGGAAAATTAAAGAAGGCAGCATAGTGGGTAAGGGACGTGGAGAAAGATGTGGTCCTTGGTCCTAAGAGCAAAGTTAGTGAGAAACAGGATGCAGGGCATAAAAAGGTCATGGGTCATGTGTAACTGGATTTCTTCTGAGAAATTTAAAGTGTTTTACAAATATAGTAGAATTCTTATATTATTCTTGTATTTTTTAAATTCAAAATTTTTAAAATACTTGTCCACCAAGTAGCATCTTATATCACAGAAAAAAATGGAAAGAGTGCTATGACTTCCTGTTTTCTGATCTGTGATGGGGCAGAACAGCTCTCAAGCTTAATTTTTAATCCATATTTAGTACTAAGCTCAGAAATAAAAGAACAAAAGAAGCCTCTTCTTGTTTTTCCATTACCAGTTAAGTCTGTACTTTATGATTTGATTTGCATTTTATGACTTGAGTTTTTCTTTACCAAATTTATAGATGACTTTGAGATAGTATAAGTTTCCTTATATTAAAATAAAGACAAGGCTCCAGAGAGAAAATGTATTTGGATGTTATAGTTCCATAAAATTTTTATCCTTGAAATTAATCTAATGCAAAACTGGATTTGCAACAATGTGAAACAAAGCAAGCCCTGCTGACAGTCCTAAAGAGCCCCAGATTGTCAAAAAGGGAAAATTCCTTTCTTTTCCCCAGAGGATCAATCATCCTGAAATGCCTGCTCCAAATACTGGTAGCAGTGAAATAATCATTTACCTGATATAGTGCCTCTTAATGCTAGGGTTTACTTTCTCCTTGAAGCCTAAGTTATCCAACTATAAATCATATCAAAGAGAAATCAGGGCAGTAGCTAAATATCCTGATTGAAAATACTTCAAAAGCCTGTATTATACTCGTGCAATAATTTTGTTGAGATTTGCCTGTTAGATGCAATATTTTGCTAGCTTTAAAAAAAATCTCTATTCACTTTTTTTCCTCTGCTTGTTTCAGTGAGTTTATGTTTTAAAAAAGAGCTACTGAATTGGGGGAGATCTGGTCAAGATGGCAGAGTAGCTAAACACTGTGCTTACCTCCTCTCACAACCATATCAAAATTAGAACTAAACTACAGAACAACCATCATTGAGAACCTCCTGAAATCTAACTGAACAGAAGTCCTAACATACAGAAGAAGCCACCTGCAGACTGGTAGGAGGGGTGGAGACATTGAACGAGCTGGTCAACACCCGCGTGTGAACATTAAAAATCGGGAGGGATATCCCGGTTGCAGAGGTTTCCCCAGAGGAGCAAGTGGTCCCAGTCCCACACCAGGCTCCCCAGCCCAGGTTTTCAGTGCTGGGAAGAGAAGTCCCCATAACTTCTTGTTGTGAAAACCAGTGAAGATTGTGGCTGAGTGAGATGAATAGAAGCTGTAGTCTCAGGCGATCCTCTACAAGGGTCCACACATGGATTTACTCACGGGCAGACTCATTTGCTCTGAACTCCAGTGCTGGGGCAGTGGTTTGAAAGGCACCAGGAACATATGGGGAAAAACTGAATTGTCTGGCTGCAGGGCAAAGGCTAGAGGAGGAGCTGATGGAAGCCATTGCTTCTTTGTTGCTCCCTCCCACTCCCAGCATGCAGATGCAGACAGCAGCCATATCCAAGTCTCCATCAACCTGGTGAACAACATTTCTTCACCCTGACTCCCTGAGACCGGGCCACACCCAAATTCCCGGCCTACCCAAGCCACTTCCTGTGGCTTTTCTGTACAAATGCCCTGCATTGGCTGTAGACTTTTATAAAATTTCTCAAAGGTTCATAAAACCCAAACAAGCAGCATCTGGCTTCGGCATGTCCTGTACTGCTGGCTGAGTAGCCCTAAGCCCACCACTAGTGACAACCGGCCTCAGTTCACAGCTTGGTCTTTTGAGGCACCTCCAGCTCACTGCGGGCGGTGGCCACCTGCAGATTGGTTTGTGGCTTGTGCTAGGTGGCCCTGGACAGAGCACAGTCTGTGGCTGAACTTGGCCTGTGGTAGGCCACCCCGTCCCCCACAAGAGGCCTCGAGGCTGGTATGCCCAGTGGTCAGCTGTGGACCCAGCTGGAACATCATCTGGCTGCCTCCAAGGATGACACATCCAAAGGGCAGACTGGTCGGGCACTAGAGCCCTGCCAAAGCAAATCCTGCTCTGGAGGGTCAGCCCCTGCACAACTCCTCCACTGTAGTCACAGCCAGTCCTCACAACCAATCAGCCTGAGGGTCAACCCCTCCCATTGACATGCAAACAGCAACCAAGGCTCAATTGCAACAGGAGGACACACACAACCCACACAAGGGACGAACCTGGAGCACCCAGCTCAAGTGACCAGGAAGACTGTGTGACTGAGGCCCACAGCACACCTACTACAGAAGGCCACTCTACTAAGACAGGGAGACATAACAGCCCTACCTAATACATAGAAACAAACATAGGGAGGCAGCCAAAATGAGACAGAGAAATATATTCCAAAGTGAAAGAATAGAACAAAGTTTCAGGAAAAGAACCAAACAAAATGAAGACAAGAAATCTACCAGACACAGAGTTCAAAACACTGGTTATAAGGATGTTCAATGAACCAGGGAGAACTTCAACAAAGAAACAGGAAACATAAAAAAGGAGATAGGAAACATAAAAAAGAACCAGTCAGAAATAAACAGTATATTATGAATACTGAAATGAAGAACACATTAGAGGGAATCAACAGTAGATTAGATGAAGCAGAGGATCAAATCAGTGATTTGAAAGATAAGGAAGCAGAAAATACCCAAACACAACAGCAAAAAGAAAAAAGTATCCAAAGAAATGAGGATAGTTTAAGGGGCCTCTGGGACAACATCAAATTTATCAACATTTGCATCATAGGGGTACCAGAAGGAGAAGAGAAATCAAGGAATTGAAAACACATTTGAAGAAATAATGACAGAAAACTTCCCTAATCTGGTGAAGGAAATAAATATACAAGCCCAGAAAGCACAGAGAGTCCCAAACAAGATCAACCCATAAAGGCCTACACCATAATTAAAAGGTTAAAGAGGGCCGGCCAAGTGGCGCGATGGTTAAGAACTGGCTTGGGACGCCAGAGGGCCCTGGTTCTGATCCCATATATGAGGGCCAGTGACACTGCCCTCCACAGCTAAGATGCTGAACAACAGCTCAGCCTGGAGCTGGGCTGCCGTGAGTCGCCGGAGAAGGCGTAGGCTGCGGCCCCTGTGGCAGTGGGTTGCCATGGGCTACCGTGTGTAGCCTGCAGCCAGCATGAGCGGCCAGCAGCTGCAGTGAGTGGCTGTCCAGAAGCTGGCGACTGATCTGCCTCGCCTGGGAAGAGCGCAATGATGGTGCCAACTTGGGCCAGTGAAGCAACGTCTTCCACGGCTAGACTGAAGAACAAAACAATAGCAACTTGTCTGTTCCCCTTCCCCAAATTCCCCAGGGCTGTTCCCATCTCCCCAATTCCCCAATAAAAATCTTTAAAAAAATAAAATAAAAGGTTAAAGACAAAGAGAGAGTCTTAAAAGCAGCAAGAGAAAAGTAGTTACTTACATGGGAGCTCTCATAAGACTGTCAGCTGATTTCTCAACAGAAACTTTACAGGCCAGAAGGGATTGACCCAAAATATTCAAAGTGATGAAAAGAAAGGACCTACAACCAAGATTACTCTAACCAGCAAGGCTATCATTTAGAATTGAAGGAGAGATAAAGAGCTTCCCAGACAAGAAAAAGCTAAAGTTCATCAACACCAAACCAAAATTACAAGGAATCTTAGAGTGACTTTCTTAATACTACTACTAATACTAATATGGCAGTAACTACCTATCTATCAACAATTGGGTACTTTCGATGTAAATAGATTAAATGCTCCAATTAAAAGACATAGAATGGAGAAATGGATAAGAAACATGTGCTGCCTACAAGGGACTCACTTGAGATTGAAAGACACACACAGACAGAAAGTAAAGGGATGGAAAAAGACATTTCATGAAAATGGAAACAAACAAACAAAAAACTGAGATAGTAATACTTATACCAGACAAAATAGACTTAAAACAAAGGCTATAATAAGAACAAAGAAGAACTCAGTAATCCCATTTCAAGGTATTTATCTAAAGAAACTCAAAACACTACTTTGAGGGGACATTTACATCCATATGTTCATTACAGCATTGTTTACAATGGTCAAGATATGGAGGCAAACTGGGTGTCCATTGATGGGTGAATGGATAAAGAGTAGATGGTACATATTTACAATGGAATATTTTTCAGCCATGGAAGGGAATGGGTTCTTGTCATCTGCAGTGGCATGGATGGACCTGGAGGGTATTGTGCTCAGTGGGGTATGCCAGACAGAAAAAGACAGATGCAATGTGATTTCACTTATACGTGGAATCTAAAGAAGAAAATAAACAAGATGAAAAAAAACTCATAGATACAAAGAACATTTTGATGGTAGCCAGATGGGAAGGAGTTTAGGGACAGGGTGAAAAAGGTGAAGGGGTTAAAAAGTACAAATTGGTTGTTACAAAATAGTCATGGGGATATGGGGTATAGCATAGGGAATACAGCCAATAATATGGTAATAACTATTGGGTCTTCAGAAAAGTCATGATGCATGTTTGCAACAGATGGCACTAGTTCATTTTTGGAAGTACTAGAGTTGTTAGCATCTATGTTATTGCTATGTCGTTTGACAGCTGACGATTCTAGCTTCATTCTAAAAAAAAAAATTGAACGATTTGGTTGAATTTTGGAGATTTTTACAAGTTGAAGATGGAAGACCAAACTGTACATTTTTGCTATATTTTACTGTTTTATTTCCATAAAGGAACAAACACACATCAAGCTTGTGAAAAGTTGCATAAAGTTTATGGTGACAATGCTCTACAAGAACATCAGTGCCAATGATGGTTCATGAAATTCTGTGCTGGTGAATTTGATCTCAACAACGTTCCTCAGTCAGGGAGGCCCACCGAGGTTGATGACGACAAAATAAAGACACTGATCGAGTCAAATCCATGTTACACGACACGAGAGATTGCAGTAACATTGAACATCCATCATTTAAGCGTTCACGACCACCTGAAGAAGCTGGGATACAAAAGCAAGCTTGATATTTGGGTTCCGCATGAACACAAAAAAGTTCATTTGACAGCGCGTATAAACATCTGCAATCTGCTCATTAAACATGAGGAAAATGATCCTTTTTTGAAGCTACTGATAACTGATGATGAGAAGTGGATTGTTCACAACAGTGTGGTGTGCAAACGGTCTTGGTCCCAACGTGATGATTCGCCTCAAACGACATCGAAAGCAGACATTCATCAGAGGAAGGTTATGCTGTGAGTGTGGTGGGATTTTAAAGGTGTGTTTTTTGAGCTCCTACCAAGGAACCAAACAATTCATTTGAATGTGTACTGTCAGCAGCTGGACAGTTTGAATGAATCCATCATCCAGAAATGTCCAGAGCTTGTTAATTGTAAAGGAGTTGTGTTCCATCGCGACAATGCAAAACCACACACAAGTTTGATCACCCGTCAGAAATTATTGGAGCTTGGATGGGATGTGTTGCCCCACCTGTCATACTCACCTCACCTTGCGCCATCAGACTTCCACTTGTTTCTCTCTCTTCAAAAGTCCTTGCATGGTATAACGTTTAATTTGATGAGGCTGTAAATCAGCACCTTGTTCAGTTTTTCACAAATAAAGACAGGTCCTTCTATGAACGAGGAATTATGAAGCTCACTGAAAGATGGCAAAAGGTTATCGAACAAAACGGGCAATATATCATTGATTGATCTTTGTTCTTTATATAAATAAATGACCTTTGAAAAACATAGACAAAATATGTCATGACTTTTCCAAAGACCCAATATCTATAGTGCCTAGTGGGTACTAGACTAGTCAGGGGGATCACTTCTGAAATTATATAAATGTCTAACCACTATGCTGTATACCTGAAACTAATATAAAAGAATAGTGAATGTCAGCTGTAACTCAAAAAATTTTAAAATGGGGAAAGATGAAGGAGAATAAGAGGTACAAATTTCCAAGTATAAAGCAAATAAGTCATGGGGATGTAATGTACAGCATGGGGAATATACTAAATGATGTTGTGATAACTTTGTACAGAGTCAGATGGTTGCTGGACTTATCATGGTGATCACTTCTTTAGGTATATAAATGTTGAATAACTATGAGTTACACCTGAAACTAATATAATATTGCACGTTAGTTGTATTTTAATAAAAATCTTTTTCAAAAATCATAACTGAAGAAATAATTCTATCCAAAACCATATGTCCAATCATTTTCTCTTAATATAATAACATTTATTTATTTTTCATTTAATTTTATTTTTCATTAATGTTAAGATTTACCTAATTAATACATATTTATTGGGAAAAATTAGAAAATATAGAAAAACACAAAGCAAAAGTAAACATAATATCAAAAGTGATCAACTAAAGGTAATTAAAATGGATATTTTGCCATTATCAGGTTCAGATGCTTTTCTATTTATGTGAATGCATGTGAATGAGGTATTTTAATGGATCCTCCTATACACACCTACATTTTCCAGCTGGCCTTTTTCTTTTTAAACTTTTTGAATATCTTTCATGTCAATGCACATAATTTTACCTTAGTTCTAATGGTCTTATTTAATCTTTCAGAGTCCTTGGATTCATTTTTCTTTTCATTCAACTAAGTATTTTCTTATTCCCCATGTAATTTCTTCTTTGATCCATTGGTTGTTTGGGTGTGTTGTTTAATTTCCACATATTTGTGAGTTATAGTTTTCCTTCTGTTTTTGACATTTAGTTTCATTCCATTGTGGTCTGAGAAGATGCTTCATTTAACCTCCATCTTTTAAATTTTGTTGAGACTGGTTTAATGGTCTACTCTATGGTCTAACCTGGAAAATGTTCTAAGTGTACTTGAAAAGAATGTTTCCTACTGTTTTGGGTAGAATGTTCTGTATATGTCTGTTAGATCTAGTTGGCTTAGAGTACAGTTCCAGCCCTCTATTTCCTTATTAATCTTCTGTCTAGTTGTTTTATTTGTTATTGAAAGTGGGGTGCATAAGTTTCCAACTATTAGTGTAGAACTGTTTATTTCTCCCAATCAATTCTTTCAAATTTTGCATCATATTATCTTGGGGCTCTGTTGTTAGGTGTGCATATGTTTATAAGTGTTATATGTTCTTGATATTTTGACCCTTTTGCCAACCTATAATGTCCTTCTTTGTCTCCTATAATAATTTTTCACCTATAACCTATTTTATCTGATATTAGTATAGCAACCTCAGTTCTCTTTTGGTTACTATTTGCATGGAATATATTTTTTTCCATCCTTTCACTTTCAATCTATTTGTGTCTTTGGATCTAAAGTGAGTTTCTTATAGAGAGAATATAGTTAGATCATTTTTTAAAAAATTCATTTTGCCAATCTGTTTTTTAATTAGATAATTTAATTGATTTATATTTAAGGTAATTGATTCTTTGGGAATAAAGTCCTCTTTGTTTCCATCAGCACTAGGAATCCACATTAGGAATGTGGGCTGCTGTCCTCAAGACTGCCATTGTGCCAGAGGGGGTGGCATGGGGCAAAGGTAAGTTAAAACACCACAAAGTACTCTTACTGGATCTCAGTTACCCCTTTCTTGATTAAGCATTTACTTGGCTGCTGTAAATCTTTGACTATCTTTCAGAGTTTTGACAAAGTCAGTTCTGACAGTTTTAGACAGCCTCTTCAGAGTTCCTGTTCAGGGATAGGCCCTTGGAGTTTCCTACTGACATTCTTTTAATTCTTTTAAAATATCATTTCCCACTATATCTTGTTTTAACCTTAATTAATTTAATAAATGTCCCATTTGTGGATATTTATTTTGCTTTAAATATGGGGCAATTATAAATAAACTATTGTGAACACATTTATTGCCAGAATTTATATAGATTATTTTCTTAGGAAAATTCCTATATAAGGAATGCTGCATTTTAGGAATAGGAGGATACAAATTTAGAGTTTTATTAGATAGCTAACAATTAACAGTAACAACGAGGAAAGAAATCCCAGAGCCCTGATACTAGTATATCAGGAGTCAAATCTTATGCCTGTTAGGTTGTATGATGAGGCGTTTGAAAGAATTAATATTTATTCAGTTGCAATTTGTTTGACTCTTCCACTAAAATAGCCAGTTTTCAAATGTGAATTGGTGTGTATGAGTCAGGCCTCTAGTGCTGTCGTGTAGGTTGAAGTTGCACACTAACCACTAAAGGCCCTATAGTGCATTAAAGACAAGATGGAGAATAAAACCCAGTTCCTTTGACTTAGGGTCTATTTCCATTAGCTCCAGACAGTTTCTCATCTGAAGGTGATTCCTAGCCATACAGAGGCAAGTGGCCTGAAGAACTTGATTCATCCACTCATAGAGCACCAACAGGATGAACCATTCAAAAAACTAAAATGGTATAAAGCTTAGGATGAACTGTGTCTATAAAAAATTATACCTATAAACAATTTGTGCTTGAACTATTAATACACTACCTGTGGCAGACCTGTAGTAAGTATTCAATAAATCCCTTTTTCTCTCTTAGGAAACCTCCCCTGAGCCCTCCCAACCTCTCCTTCCTACTAGTAAAACCATTTTGTCACTCACATATTATTCTATAATTAGTAACTATAGTCACATAGTAGTCTATCTCTTTTTATTATATTGCAGCCATTTGTATTTTATTCCTTTCTCTTTACCTGACAAAACCAACACAAACATAATTTCGATTTGGAAGATTCATGCCTATGGCTGACTGTGCTTGAATTTTGACACTCAAGATCCATTAGATTCTTTTGTTTTATTACTTTAACTTTATATAATTTACCTTGTAATTTATTTTAACAAGATAGAAAATATTTGTGAATAGAAAGTCAAAGTGGAAGAAAAGTGTATTTCTTTCTTCTAAGTGTTGGGTGGGATTTGAGATTTTACATCTTACTTCTAGTCAAAATTCCCTTGAAACCAACTGAATCCAACATTTGGGGAGAGTCAGATACGCTGAGCAAATACTATCCATGAGAGACTTTTAGCTGTTTGGTGATATAGAAACTTTTTGCAAACCTGCACAAGTCCTTCTACTCCGGATGCAATATGGTGCTGCTTCAACTCCCAAATGCTGTGGACCAAGCTATTTCAAGACCAATTTTCAAATTTCAGAGAAGGGTTATGGTCTAGTTTTTTTTGTTTGTTTGTTTTTTAATTTGGGGTTAAAGCAGTTAACTTTTCCATTATATGCCTGATATTTTTCCCTTGATTTATATAGAGACAAATTCTGAAGTAGAAATAGCCAATGATCACTGGTTTAGTTAAGTTCTGACCAGCACTTGTTTGCATCCTTCCCTCTGCTTCTTCTAACTTGCACTTCGACTATTAGCATCAAGACTAATTTTTTTCCAAGGATGCTCTGTATGAGAACAAATGCCTATGTCTCCAAGAGAAGGAAGACATCACTTACCAAACAGCCAACACTCCACTTCTATTTTTTCATCCACTCATTATTTATGAATTGCCCTGTATCCATCAAAAACTGGGCTGCAATGCAATGCAAGATGTGTGTTATTTTTAAAAACCGAGTGTCATATGAGAATTTCAGGGTCAGCACGCTGCTTCTGCCAGATACCATGGTCATACCCAAGCCTATGCCTAATCTTGCAAACTGTTACAGGTGAATTGAATGAAAATAAAAATGTGCAAATCTTTCATTCATTCAGATTGTTCCATACATAACTGTTAAAACTTGTTTTAATTTTCACTTTTCATCTAGTTATTTGAAAAATACTTTTGCTTCAGCTACCGTCTAAAATGTGGAAGCAGAGGGGCTTAGATGTGCTGATTGAGAGTGAAAGCATCTCATTCATTTGTGAAAACCTCTCTTTTATTGGACCCTGTGTTCCAGCAAATAATTACTCAGTGAAATATGTGCTTACTGGTAATTTTTTGGGATAACAATTAAGAGAGGTTTACAGTTTCTTCCTTTTATTCTCCAATATCTGGCAGGGGTACCAACATTTTCAAGGAGGGTTTGTAGAATCCCAGCTCAACCAGAAAAAGGAAGCATTACAAGTCCCCCCAGGAAAGGGAATTCTTGCTGATCCAGGAAACTTCAAAATCTGGCTCTTTGCATTTGTACCAAAACATTACAGAGATTTTTGGAATCAAGTTGCTAAAGCCTTGGGTGGCTCATTCATCTTCAATAATAACATTAAGATTTACTGAATGGGCTAGGCAGAAGTGGTGAGAGAAGGTTGCCTACAGTTCTGTTCAGCATTTTTGCAATGGACAAAACGCCAAATAAGAAAAATTGGTGGGTATGAAGTTGCAGAATGCTTTCCCTCCACAAATAAAGTCTAGTGTGACGTTTTATATAAGTTGCATCTCAGAAAATTGGGAAATGGCATCTTTTATCTCTAGCTAGGTTCTGGAATTAATTTGCTCTTTTTTACTTGCATCAATATATTTGTCCTCCAACAGCATATGTTTCATCAGAGCAACCATGTGGAAAACTCAGACACAAAGAAGTATTTGTTTCTTGCAAGAGCAGTGTGAACAGGGCATTAATGTAATTTTGATGCCAGATAAACTACTTTGTTATAGCAGAGAACATAATAATGAAGAGACTTATAGAGGACCTGGGTTTGTTGGTCTTTGAATTTCTTCCATGGTAAAGTAGTAAAGTTAGGTTTACCATTCAAACAGCTGAGTAAAGTGTGAATATTTCTTATTATTCTCCCCCTCTCACCCCCCGCCCCTGAGTTGGGGTAGCTTATAGCAATTTCAGAAAGTTTTATAGATTTTATAGAAGGTTTTGTCATGCAGCCTTGGTCCAATAGTAACTTAGTAACAATAATGGCATGCAGTTGTTTTATCCTGAATGGTTTTTAGGTGCAGGAGAGAAACACTCCACAATGAAGTACATCAGCCTTTGGAATACAGCATAAACCTATTGAATAATTTATAGCAGCACTAACGAGAAATTATGCCTAGAAATGGGGATTTATGTGATGATTCAGTTCTCATGGAGGTAGTATAGAAAAACAAAGATGAAGATAGTAACAATATTTTAATAGAAATGAATTAGGTTATAAGTTCTAATCCATAAATATTTCAGGATTTTAAGAAAATAACAATGGTGGAGAGAAAAGATAAGTGGATAAAAAAACCGAGACTGAATTCTAATGCCAATTCAGTAGCTGAGCAAGTGACAATGGTGGGATAATAATGCTTGTCCAAGTTATTTCATATGGCAGTTGTGAGATGAGCGGTTAGTGTACTAAATAATAGTAAAGTTATTTAAAACTTAGAAATTACCCATCAGTTGTTATTTCAGAGCAAGTTTAACAACCAAAGATGACAGATGGACAGATCTTGCCTAATCTAAAAAAAAAAAAATGACAAGGCTATAACTCCAATAATACATACGATTTGGCATTCCACTAAATGTAAGTGGTACAGTCTACTGAATCTAGATCTTGTGAATATCTTGGGTTTCCATATTAAGCTTTAGCTTTAATGCATATTTTTTGCAGTTTATGACATCACAACTTCAGTAGAGGTCCCTGCAAGGATGATTGAGAGTTATTGATGAGAAGCTCTAATTGTAAACTAGAGGAAAATCTGCATCTTCCTCTGTACTCTGTTTGTGAACTCAGCCTCAGGGAAACGTGGAGATATTTTAGTAAGATCTTCACTATCAAGCTGCTCTCTGAGAACTTACTGGCTGTGTGCTTCAGAGAATCAGGCCCCTGGCTAACACAGACCTAAATGGAGAGATTCAAAAAAGGAATGAGTTAAATGGAATTATTTTTAAATACAATATTACTTTCTAAGAAGATACTTCAATTCAAAGCTTTTATGGATGAAGACAGTATTTAATCAACTGCCAATAGATTAATCAAAATGTTGCCAAGTTGAGATCCTGGTGGGTCTACTTTATTAGGAAGTGATTCATTTATAATTAGCTTATTAATTTTCATTTGTGTTCAAAGAGAATTTCTTGTCTCTTAAATATAATATCATGAAATCTTAGTTTCACTATGAATTTTCTTAAACTTCTACCTAGTTTCTGTTGACTTATCCTATGCCCCAAATAGTGGAATTCAAAGTCTCTTCATAATCTGCTGAACCTCAGAATATTGGAAATTTAATGCATCATAATTTTTTATTCATCCAAAATATGATTCCATTGTTTTCTCTTCCTTTTCAATTTAGAAAGAGAATTACTTAAGAACCAAGAGAAAGGTTGTTCTGACAGTACTTTAGTCCAACAGGAAGCTCTGTGAATATCCAAAGAAACCTCATTCCTCAAATATTGCCAAGATTTTTGGCAGACTCAAGATATTGAGATAGTCATAATCAGATGAATTTCCCCATCCTTTGGCATTTAGCACTCCCACTGTCAAAAATAAAATGTAATACAAATTTAAAAATTAAAAATAATTTTAAAAGGCAGGAAAAGAGAAATAATGAATCATCAGTTGGGGTTGGAAAAGCTTAGTTGTTTATCTTGCCGAAACCTCTGTAATTTTTTATTTTTCTTGAATGGTTAGGTGAGGACAATAGATTGAAATGCCATTATGAGTCAAGATTCTGGGTTCTATTTTTATTCCTGTGTTCTTGCATCGAGTTGAATTTCCCCATCAACCAAATACTGATATTTTGCGTGTATTGTTGGGCGAATGTTTATATAGGATTAAGCTTCTTGGATTAAAGGTGCTATAAGGGAAAAGAATATTATTGTTATTACTCATGAGAAATAGTTTTAGTGCTGATTTTGGCAGGGTCTGGCTGCCTTCATGTTGGCTAGCAAAGAAAAGTCAACACACGCTCATCAAGCACATTTCTCTGCACTAGGTACTAACAGCTTAAGAACTATCAAGTTGCGAATTAAGGATACTTTCTTTAGAAATAGATAATTGAGTACGAACAGTCTTTCTCATGAAAATAATATAAATAATTTACCTACTCTTGATTAAATCTCTGGTAGAATTCTGGGCACTATTAGATACTCAATAAAGACTTGCTGATTAATCCCCTCCCCCCTGCTTAAGTCTGGTTAATTTTATCCTTTATCCAACCTGCCTGAAGTGAGCAGAGTAGATTATCCAGTAAGAGCCTTTATAAATAATTATTATTTCTCTGCTCTGAGATCCACATTTCCTTCCAGAGAAATTTACAGGGAATGGCTATGTATTAGCAAGCTACTTGTTTTGAAGCATTTCACAGAGATGAGAGTGTGAAGGGTGGGTTATCAGTTATAAAGTTAGGGTTTCTACCAACCAAATTTTTCGTTAGGATGCCACTCAGCTACAGGTTAACAGGAAACCTCTATTAAACAGGTTAAAATAATTTGTTATTTCCCAGAGACACAGTTTCTCAGGCTTATATCTCCACCTTGCTGACATCTCCCTTAGCTCAGCAATGTTTACATGTTGGATTCGTTCTCAGATGGACACCAAGATGGATGCAGCAGTTCCAGACATCCCTCTGTCCATAGGAAGAAAAGAGGTTGTGTCATTCTTGTGAATTTTTTAGGAGGAAGGAATTCTTTCACAGAAATTCTAGCTCTTCCTAGCTGAGCATCCCTCATAGATCGATCATTGGCTAGAATCAGGTCACATGCCTTTCCTAAGCCAACCACACACTGGCACGGTGAATGGGATTAGCATGTTTGGCAGACTAAGTGGATAGGGAAGAATGTATGCTGGGAGATTGCCACTATGATACCTTTACCAGAGGAATAGTTAGTTCAAATTTCTATAGCATTAATCCCCTTAAGTGCATAGTTCATAATTTATCAATCCAGAATATACTCTAATTTGAATATATTGAAGTTGCTAATTTTTTTTATAATCAAGACATTAAAAGCATGTAGTATTAATAGTTTCTCTTTATAGAATCAGTGTTTTATGGATTCAATAAAAATGAAACTAAAGGACAGAACCAAAAATCTGCAAAGGGTCCATAGCTTTAAATGTCTCCGCTACAGGCTCTGAAATTTCTCAGCCCATGGCACTTCTCAAATGCCAAGGCAAAAAAGAGGATAGGAAGCATTGGGGAAATTGATCGTTTCCATTTTAACCAAGGCCTTCAGCCTCTCTATGCCAAAAGCATTTGACTGATAAAGGTCAAATTAATTATACTACAGAAATGAAAACAGCACTGGGCAGGGACCACCTAGCTTTGCTATATCTCAATATGGTCAAGGAACTTTTGATCAAGGAACTGTCCTCTTTGTGACCTTATGCTTAGATAACAGGAGGGTCTGGACTGGGATCTTTAATGCCTCTTTTTTTTAACAAAATATGATGGTGTCCTTTAATTTCTGCTATCTCTCCTTGGAAGGATGTGCTAATAAGGAGAGAAATTACTTCAAAGCATATAAACAAGAGAGAACATATCCAGCTAAACAGGACTGGGCCTGATCATCTCTGAAATAATTGAGTACAACCTCTCTGAATGAGCCCATGACTGAAAGCATTATAGTTTATAAGGTGCAAAAAAAATACAGTGTCTGGATCTCAAATATTTTTATCAGTATGTATGTGGGAGAGGAACAGAGGAAATGGGGCCTTTTTTTAAAATAGGGAAACATATAGGATAACATAGAAAACACTGCATTTTTCACTTTATGAATCATTGCTATTTGCTCATTTGATCTTCACCACAACCTGGCGATGAAAAAAATATGTTATGATCCTCATACACAGATGAAAAATATGAGACTCAGGGAGCCCAGAGCTCTAAAGTAATACTGGCAGAGCCAGCAACCGAGTTGGATCTTTTCAATAGAAAGTATTTTTAGGGGATTCTACCTATTTTTTAAATTATTGAGGTGCTCATATTTGTAAGATACTTTTAAGCTCTAGGACCTGTTAGACAGCTTCTAATAAAGATTTGATTGGCTGGGATTCTCATTAACTCATTCAATAAATATTTATTGAATACCTCCCATGTGCCATGTATGCTTAATTGTGTCTCCATATTGAAGCATGTTTATTCATATTTCCTGGATCTTCCCTCTAGTTTGAAAAGCCTTCTGGTTGGCTGAGATATTTTGATCTTGAGTTTAAATCTCTTCTTGGGATTTGGAGTTAAGTGATTATTCTAACTTTTCTATTCTATACATTTAACACAAGAACTAGAATGACTGAAGAGCTCAGATTTAGGCGTTTGCCCCGTTCCATACTTAATGCCTTCTTGGCAGGATACTTAGCGGAGCTTTTCACAAAACCACCTGCATGGTCAGAGACAGGAACAGTTTATGTTACTCCAAGGTCTTTCAAGTTGCTACACCTATTTAGCTATAAAATTTCCAGGGAAAATGAACACTGCTTTTTTTAGTTCCCTTAAATACCACTATTCTTAATCTTTTAATGTGTTAGTTTGGCTAAGCAAATTCACCAATTTGCTCCATTATTATGAGTCCATGCTCATGCCAGCCACTTAAGTAGCAAAGGAAGTTTTAAGAAGGTGATTTAACCCCTCTTGGTCCAAGAAAAAAAAAAAAGCCCTGGTGGAGGATGGAAACAAGTCCTGGCAGGTAACAGTAAAACCAGTGTTTTCTCTGTAGACCATGATGATACTTGTAATTAGTGTCACCTAAATCAAAATGATTAAAGTAAAATCGTGTCCTTCCAGATGCTCAGCATACACTTCCTCACAGTAAATTAAAGTCACCATTAAGCATCTGAAATGTCTATAATTTGAACCACAGCTGCAAGAAAAGTCACTCAGTTGTGAATTTGTTAGACCATATGTTATTGTACCAGTGTGTCTTTTTTTCCCCCCAAGACCCTTATTGCCCCCATTGGGGTAATTTTTAAAAGAGTGACATTGACTTGTGCTCAGAGCTACTCCATAACTATGAGGTAGCAAGTTGAATAGGAAAAAACCCAACAACGACAACAACAAAACCCTTACTTTGGCAAATAACAGCTTTTAAAGATAGAATTAGTCCCATGTTTTAGGTTTGAGTTGTCAAAAGAGTCTGCTGTTTATCAAAACCATCTCTCTCCCATTCCCCTCCCCAACACACATACACACACAAACACCACATCAAATCAATAGGGTCAAGATGTGGAGAGATTGTAATAAATGTTTTTAGGATAATTATAAAACCACTTTTTAAAAGACAGTTTCCATTTCTTCTTCCAAATAGAGCTATTTGCCAAGTAAACAGATTTATTTAACTACAACCTTGTTTCTCTCAAGTGTTGAAGCCTCTCTTCCAATAGAGAAATAGACAAATGGTGGTCAAACAACCAAATAAGTAAGGGAGACAGGGCATCTGGATACTCCACAAACAGCATAATTAGTCTTTGAATCACCATATTGGATTGCACTTTTGACTAGCTTCAAAATGTTAAAGACACTCATGAGTCTTTCTGGTGATTCACAAGAACTAGTACAGAAGATTCTTCAATAGCTGCCTCAATCATTTTAAGATCCTAGAAATTAAATTGCCATCAAACAGTCAGGTTCCTATTATATACAAAAGGAAATCTCAAATAATACAAATTCAAAATGAATTCAAAATTTTATAAATTCAAAATGTTCTGATTATTTTTATCTTAGAAAGTGGTTTCCATAAATCAGATAATATATTTTTATATCCATTTAGTCTGGGATAATGATGGGAAAAGCTGGGACTGTTTATTGAATATTTACTTTTCATAGAAAATGAGTTCTTCATCTAATATTTTAGAAAAATGTATGTTACTTATATTTTTCTAGGCATCTCTTCCAATTTTCACAATTTCTAAGCCAGAGTCCAATAATCAATGATGCTATTCTTAGGAGCCAGACGCTAATTTCCATAGAGACAAAATTGCAGACTTTTCCTTGAATAAATGTTCTAAAGCTCTGATTCTCACACCAATAACATATTAGAATCAATTAAGAAGTTTCTGGGAAAAAACTTGAGCCCAACGTTGGGGGCAACTAAAATGACAATCTTTGGGCATGTAACCTGAATATCAGTACTCTATAAAATCTTCCCAAGTGATTGTAATGTGCAGCCAAAGTTGAGAACTTCTGATTTTGTCTAAGCCATTCTTTACAAATAAGGCTATGGGAGTTCATAGAAGTTAAGTGTTTTGTTCCAGGTAACATTGCCTTGTTAATGTCAGAGTTACAATCGACACCTCTGTATGTCTGCCTATGTGCAGTCGATTTTTTATGTCATGTCATGTACAATGTCACCTAATATATTTAACTTTATTATCAACTCTTTGAGGTATAATGTACATACAAAAAAATGAATGGAATTTAATAAGCAGCTTGATGAGTTTTGTTTTATGGTACATAACTATGTAATCACCTCCCTAATCAAGATAGAGAACCCCCACAAAGATTCCTCATGCCCATTTGCAGTTAAACCCACTCCACCTCCTGCCCCAGACAACCACTAATCTGATTTCTATTGCTACAGATTTGTTTCGCTTGCTCTATATTTTTATATAAATGGGTGCAAGAAAACTTCAGTGTGTATTCTTTTGTCTGGCTTCTTTTCCTTACTAAACGTTTTTGAGATTCATCCATGTTGTTGCTTGTATCGGTGGTTCTTTTTTGTTTGTTTGTTAAGTAGTGTTTCATTGTATAAATAAACACCCATTTATCTGTTGATAGATATTTAAGTTGTTGGATATTTAAGCTGCTATGAATATTCATGTGAAAGTATTTCTGTGGACATATGTTTTCTTTTGTGGGTAAATGCCTAAGAATAGGATTGTTGAGTCACATGGTAAGTTTTTATTTAACTATATAAGAGATTGGCGCACTGTTTTCTAAAGTGGTTGTACCATTGAATCTATGCGACTTCCAATTGCTGTGCATTCTCCCCAACATTTAGTATTACTTTCTATTGCTACTATAATAAAATAACACACATTTAGAGGCTAAAGCAATGCAAATTCGTTATCTTCTATTTGTGTAAGCCAGAATTCTGACATGGATCTCACTGGGTTAAAAGTGGTGTTGGACGTGCTGGCGAGGTTGTGGGGAAAAGGGAACCCTGGTGCACTGTTGGTGGGATTGCAGATTGGTGCAGCCTTTATGGAAATCAGTATGAAGGTATCTCAAAAAACTGGAAATGGAATCACCTCATGACACAGCAATTTCACACTTAGGTATCTATTCAGAGAAACACAAAATGCTAATTTAAAAAAAATATATGCACCCCTGTGTTTATTGCAGTGCTACTTACAATAGCCTAGACTTGGAAACAACTGAAATGCCCATCGGTAGATGGCTGAATTAAGAAACTGTGGTACATTTACACAATGGAGTATTACTCCGCTATAAAGAAGAATGAAATCTTACTATTTGCAAAGATAGTGATGGACCTAGAAAACATTATGTTAAGTGAAATAAATCAGTCAGAGAAAGACAAATAAATGATCACACTTATATGTGGAATCTAAAGAGCTGAATAAATGAGTAATGTAAACAGAAATAGTCTCAGAGACACAGAGGAAAAACTGATGGTTGCTAGTTGGGAGGGGGTTGGGAATGAGGGAGAAGGGGAAAGGATAAGACAGCATAAATTGGTAACTACAATATTGCCACAGGGATATGAAAAACAGTCTAGGGAATATAATTAATAATGTTGTAAATATTTTGTCAGGTGTCAGTGGTCACATGCCTTGTGAGGGAGACCACTTCATGAACTGTGTAGAGACTTGATCACTGCACTGTACACCTGAAGCTGATGTGTATAATATTGTATGTCAGCTATAATTGAATAGATATATAGTCACAGGATGTGGAGTATGGTGTGGGAGTGGAGTCAATGGAATTGTAATAGATATGTATGATATGGGGGGGAGTGGGGTGGCAGATTGGGGAAGGGGCATTGTCTCTTTGAGGGGTAAAAAGTATAACTATTACACTGTGTTGTACACCTGAAACGAATTTAAAGAAATAATTTTAAAAAACCATGTTGTATAACTCAATCTTACACAATGTTATATGTCAAATCTCAAAGCTGGAAAAAAAAACAATTCACTCTAGAAAAAAATCAAAGAGTAACATACAAGTGATAGTAATAACTAACATCAATATATTGGTTACTCTGGTGCCAGCTGCTGTTTCTAAGGCTATGCATATTCTGTCTCATTTATTCTATGAGGTTCAAAATAGTTTTAAAGACCTTTACTCCAGTTTCCCATTTTTTGGGAGGCATAAAATAGGAGCCGGACAAATATTTAGTGAGTTGATCATATAAGATCAACATTTTTAAGACAGTTGCTATATATGCTTCTAAGCGTTTATTACAAAAATGGGATCATTCTGGAAAAGGGAGGGATAGAAAGTTATTATTTAATGGGGACACAGTTTATGTTTAGTACCATACTGTACAAAGTATTTGGAAACTTACCTATTGTAAAAAACTAACACGTTTTTAACCTATTCCAAGGTTAATAAATGAATGTGGTAGATGAGTAGGAAAAAAAATGTGGTGTTGGCAGGGTTGTGTTCCTGTCTGAAGGCCCTGGGGGAGAATTCATTTCCCACTCATTCAGATTGTTGCAGAATTCAGTTACTTGAGGTTTTAGGATCAAGATTCTTATGTTCTTGCTGGCTGTCAACTGAGGACTGTTCTTTTTCTAGAGACCACTACATTTCTTGGCTTGTAGATATCTTCCTCTGTCTTCAAAGCCAGCAGCCACTGGTATATATATATATATGTGTATATATATATATATACATATATATATATATATATATATATATATATGATCATATGTATACCATATATATGGTAAAAGATATGCAGTACGTGTGTAAAGTACTCTAATCTCTAATGTATTTTTATATAACTTATTATGTAAAAATTAATGTATTTTTACATAAATTATTTTTTTTCTTTCCCTATTGCATTAACTAGATCCCCAGTGAAATGTTGAAGTGAAATGGTGATAGCCTACATCTTTGTTTCATTCTTGACTTCAGGGGACAGCATTCAATATTGTACCATTAAATATAATGCAAGTTCTAAGTTGTTTTAGTTTTCAGTTTATCAGATTAAGAATATACCTTTCTATTCCTGCCTTGCTCTTTGTTTAGTTTTTAATTACCTTAATAATTTATTGATTATCATGTAGAAAAACATCCATCATGTCTCACATAGAGTAATCAACTTTAATTACTCAATAAATGTAACTTTTATGTGGTAGGTTCTATTTTAGGTACTGGGATCCAAAGAAAAATAATACACAGCCCTTGTCCTCTACCTCACAGTCAAAATGCTGTGGGATTGTTGAGAAGAAAGAAACTGACTTTAGTACAGCAGAATCAAGGAAGGATTCAGACAAAGTAACATTTAAGCCAAATTCTGCAAACTGACAAAGGTGAGTAAAGAACATTTTGGGTCAAAGTTACAGCTTGGAGATGTAAAAGAGCATAGAGTAGGAGGTCACAATGTGACCCCAATCGAAGCACTGAGGAAGGCTATGGGACATGAGACCAGAAGGGAAGGTCAGTGTCGACTATAAAGTAAATTATGAAATTTGATAATGGGTTTAGACTGGATCCTGTGGACAACGAGGCGCCATCAGAGTATTTTAGGAAGATTCTTCTGCTGACAGGTGGTGAAATCGATGTTGAAGGAGATTAGAGCTGAGAAACTAGTTCGGAAGGCAGTGATCAGAATCTGGAATGGGGGAGATGTGCTCGAGAAGAAAGGATAAGATGCAGTAGAAAGGAAGTCGAAACAGCTGAGCTGATTGTTCCATTGGCTGCAGAGAGTGAGGGAGAGGAGGCATCAACGTTTTCCTGGTTAGCTGAGTGATTGCTAATGTAAACAAAGCTGCAGGGAGTTGGGGAGAGTGAAGATGCCTGATTCAGTTCTGGATATGCTGAATCTGAGAATGGCCGGCAAGTGGGATGTCTATGAGAAAGGTGAAAATGTTGACCTCACACTCCTGAGTAAGGTTTAGGATCAGTCCTGGTGAAGTCTCTGATCCAGAAAAGAGATTATTAAAGCAAATCTAGGATTGGTATTAACACTTTGAGGGCTTTATAGCAAGCTGTAGCCCTAGAAGGGCTGTCAGGATCCATGCTTTCCCTCATTTCGCAGTCAGGATCTTTAACCCACATGTGGCATGGTCATCTGAGGGTTTGAACCCTCCTTAAATCACTCTTTTCTGGACTTTGGCCCTGAATTATTTTAATCTCTGTCCTTTGGCCTTGAATTATTTTGACCTCTGACCCAGATATCCTGGCCTATATCTAACTTGAGGTTTGATTCTGTTATCAATATAACCAAATAGAAACTCAAATACAATTCTAGGAAACTTAGAAGTTATGTGGATGACTTCTGAAGGTATTCTTGCATAAGTGGCACGGGATTCAAAGAGTGTATCAGACAGCAAAATAACTTAAAATTTCTCATCACGTCAAATCTTTCATCAACACAACAACTGCCTAAAGATCTCTTTTGTCTCTCCTTCCCTCACTCGTTCTCAATACCCACTGCTGCAGTCTACTTCTTGCTACTCTGATCTCTGTTTCTACAGGGATTGTATATATATAAATGTAAACACAGACACAGATACAGACACACACACACACACACACACACACACACACACACTCACCATGAATCATTGCTAATCCCCAAAATCTCTTCTCAATATAAGGATGAGAGGAAATAGGTATATATTAGCTATGTGGGTTTAGTTGAAATGTAATAACTAAAAGCAGATTAGATACCTGGCTAATGATAGCTGGAGAAAGTGGAAATCTTGTGTGGAAAGCAGAATCCTTGCTAAAGTTTGGGATTAAAGCAGAAGGAAGACTGCTGGGAGTGGGCAGTGCAGGAGGAGGATGGTCATGACAAATAGCATAGCTGTGATGCTAGGCCTCGTTGGACCAAAAAGTTCACCAAGTACACCAAAGAAGAACTCTCAGCATGAACCCTGGACTGATAGAACCCAATCTTTTTTTCTCTCATAGTTGGTTGTGGGCAGAAATCTGGAAACTCCTTCTTGCTTGCTGAGTGGTTCCTCTGTGATGGTCAACAATACGTGGGAATATGGGTGTTTGGTGGGGTGACCAAAGAACCTTCTACAGGGTGTTTGGGAAACCATGACCCTTCCTGTCCCAAGCACTCCTCCCCTGGCTAGTCTTCTCCAGACCAAACACGAACACCAGAATTCAAATAAGGTATATACCTTCCTTTCAGGAAAGGTCAGGAAGGTCTCACTAAGCAATATTACCTGGTGACACCAGATTTTCGGTTTCCCTCCTACTACAAAAAGCTGTGGGGGGCACTTACAGATTCAGACCTTCAAAAGGAAGGTGTACTCCACGTGGATTATCGCACCTCCCTAACCCTCTTCCACTTCCCCCAGTTTCCTCACCTGTCGTCTTATAGCTCTTTCTCTTAGACCCTCAGCCTGGTGTCCACACCCACACTTCAGTAATCTCTATTGCTCTTCACCTGAGCTTCCTCCTCTGTGTTCTTCCTGACCACGAACTCAAGCTTCCCAGGCTTTGCAGACTCTAAAAGGAAAGGGGTTTGATCTGAATTTATGCATTGAAGAGGTAGAAAGTGCCTTGATTCAATTTCCCTACCAGCAAGAATTATGGCTGATTTCTCCTCCCCTAAGAAGCAAGCATATTCATCAAAGCAAGCATTCATTTTCATTCACCACACTCCCAACCCCACCCAAAGACCTCACAGACTAATCACATAGGAAGAAAGCGTATTTCCTGGGAAATCATAATGCTGACATCATCATGCTAAGGAGCATTTGTCCCCCCTCCATTAGGACAGTCACAGCTTGAGTGTGAATGACTCCATTTATTGTGAATAGCTCCATCTGCAACAGGTGGCTCCTATTCCAGTTAGATTCTTCTCTCATGAAGGGAGCAGGCAGGCATGCATGTGTTAAGTCTCGGTCCGTTTTACAACAATAGCTGCCATTTGTTGATATATAATTCACTTTGCACACATAATCCTATGTAATCCTCACAGTGATCCAGCAAAATTCATATTAGTAAACATTTCATGAAGAAACTGAGGCTCAGAGAGTTAGAAAATTGCCCAAGGTATCACAGATGGTGAACAATGGAGCTGGTATTTGAGCTCAGATCTATTTATCTCCGAAGTCCATGATCTTATCAATGTATTGTGCTACCTCTTAGCATGAGGTGAGCAGAGATGGAACCAAAGGAAATATCACAGGATTCTGGATTTTTAAACCAGATACCCATTGTGCTTGTTAGCTTGTTAGGGCAAAAACTAAAGCAGATTTTTTTACCCTTTCTTCTCCCCTCCCTCTCTCCCTCCTTCCTTCCTTCCTTCCTTCCTTCCTTCCTTCCTTCCTTCCTGCCTGCCTGCCTGCCTGCCTGCCTTCCTTCCTTCTTTCCTTTCTTTTATTATGAAATCCCAGTAGTAATCGCAGAACAATCAGAAATAATAGAGTATAAAACTGCCTCAAACCAATGTCTGGGTAAAAAGCCATGAAAATATTCTATTGTTTTATGATCCCATTTAGAGTGAACATTATATTTATAGCTTTTTCCCTGAATACACATTAAGGTAATATTGAATTTTTGGTAAAAATTATACCATACATCTGTGCTGACAGCTTGTTTCCTGAACACAAATCTTTATCTACTACTTTCAGCTTTCAATATTTTCTCCAAAGAAGTAAGTTAGGACTTTAAAAGGTCCAGGAAAGAAACGTAAACCAGATGGGACTAGATTTTTGTGGGAGTTACAGCCATATTGAATTTAATGGAAACCTAGCTTGAGGGAGCCCTGAGAGGAAAACCCATTAAGCATGCATAGGGGATCTCAAGAGTGCACAACATCTGGCTTACAATTGTAGGTTGTTCTAGAAATGGGGTGTTCCTTAAGATGGAGTAAGAAATTGGTCATAGGCTCTTCCTCTGATATAGGGCAAATATTTTCAGCCGTTGAAAAGTACTGATATTTTGTGAGCTTAATGTCTATTTCTTTTATTTTCCATCTTAGGCAAGTGAAAACCTGGGGAACTGACCTAAGATGAGGTCCTAAAATCCATGGCTAAAGCATTGCTTGTGCTGTGGCTGTAGTCTGGGAGCAAAGGGAAAGTAAATTTGGAAGACTGGACTGGATTAATCTCAGGGAGCAAGAGCCCACTAAAGTTTGAAGGATCAAAGAGGCTTGGCCAAACTGGAGGTTGCTGCTTCAGGAAGCTGAACACACAGGCAATACTTGGCAGATAGACTCTTTTTTTTTTGTGTGTCTGCTAATAGACAAGAAAGATACAGTGGGAGTCAGCCTAGGCTAATACCAGCAGCAGCATGCATCCTTAGACAATATAACCAATCAACCCTTTTCTTTCCTGTTTATTTAATCCCTCCCACTCAGCCGGACTATTCCCATCAATATTTAAATTTCTGGCCTCTCCTGTTTAATAATAAGAAAAGAAGCCCCATCTACGTTGCTTTTCCTGTCTTCCACCAGCCCTCCCTTTTCTCTTCACAATGATGTTTGCCCAAACTCTGTATTCACTTTCTCCATTTCTTCACATCCTCCAACCCCTCTTAAGACTCATTGCCTTTGTTCCTTCACTGCAATGAAATTATATTTTCTAGCATTACCTGTGACCATCACATTACTAAATCCAGCAAACAACTTCCAGGTCTCATCTTATTGATGCTCAGCAGCATTGACTCTGCCCCTCACCACTGGTCACTCCCTCCATTTTAAAACACTCTCCTCCTTTCGCTTCCATCCCCCTCCTCCTTTCCCCACTCGTCATGTTTTCCTTTTACCCCTCTGACTGCTCTTATTCAGCCTCTTTGCCAGTTCTCCTCCTCTAACCACTAAATGTTAGAGTGTGTTAGAGCTCAGTTTCAGGTCCCTTTTTTTTTTCACTTAGTACTCCCTTGCCAGGCCACCTAATTCATTTCTATGACCTGAATTACCAGTGCTAATGACAGGCCTCTCCTCTGAGCCCTAGACACGTATCTAATTGCTTATGAAACATCTTCTTCTGGATATAAGGACCTCAAAGTCAATACGTGTAAGCCTGAATTCATTATCTTTTCGTTCACATGTGGTTTTCTCCAGTGTCATCTCTCAGTAAAGCATTACTATTCACCCCATTGCTGGAAATTCAGACGGAAGTCATTCTTGACCCTTCCTTCTTCCTCATATTACACGCCCAATTCATTAACAAGTAATGTAGATTTTTATGTCATAATTGTGGCCCAAATCCTTTCATTTCCGTTCTCCTTTATCTACACAGTCAACATCCCAATCCAAACTACTGTGATTTCATACCCTGGACACTGCAATAGCATCCAAACCCCACTTTTACTAACCCCCCACGTCAAGACTATGTGTCTTTTGCAAAGAACAAATCTGACCACATTCCTATCTTCCTGCCTTCATGCATAGTGAAAGCCATTCAACCGCCCTTCCTTTGCTTTGGGGTTAAAGAGCAGCACCATTAAAACACTCTCTATAAAGTCACGCATAATCTGGCCTATGCTATCTGCCCTTATTCTAGCTCCATTCTTACCTCCATACTTTATTCTTTACCACATGGCATTCTTTTTAGTTTTCAGTCCCTCCATGTTCTCTTTGCCTCAAGGCTTGACACATATATTTCCCCTTACCTTGGAACATCCTCCAACCACCCTTCACTTATCCACAGCAGACTCTTGCAGAAGACCAGTGTGCCCTTGCAATTTGTACTTGGAAGAACTAAAATGCTGGCCCAGTCTCTGAGTTCAGTCTGTTGTGCTGAGTGAACCCGAAGTACACACACATGCCTTTAATAATGCTCAGGCCATTTTCATTCCTCAGATAAATTACCAAACTAAACTTAAAAAAAAAGTAAAGCAACATAAAACAATAAAACTTCCTAGGATTTTTATTAACGTCTCTCTATTTAACAGACTATTGCAGATTAACCAAGATTTAAACTGTGTCATTCTTAACTAGATAACTAGGAAATTTCAAATAACAGCTAGTTGCTCAGAGGTATGGAACAATTCTATATTTTATAGCAACATTTGCAATAAACATTATTGTTATTGCTTTTCCTTAGCATGCATTTTAAAATGATACTGACCAGAAGTAGGTAAAAAACCCCACTCAGCCTCTGGTCCTCTTGATACCAGACAAGTTGAAATAATAGGTCCTGGTCTTAACAAAAAGCTTGAAGCAGGGAAGGAGAACGAGTTAATGAGATCCTGTAATCTGATCCCTGGCCGTCATGGACAGCTGTTCTCAGAGCCCTAATGAACCCTCCACCTTTACAGATCAGGAACTGGCAGAATCCAACCCTGATGGGCGCAGGCAAGTCCTGACACTGTGGAAATGGCTTTGCTGGTGTAAATAACAGGGATCTGTTATCATGAGATTACCTGTCTGCAAATGCCTATTTATCTTCATTATGTTGCTTTTGGGGCGAGGGAGGAGGAGGTGAGTGTTACTGTGTAAAATGATGGTGTTAGGAGAGGATAAAGGCACCTCTCTACCTCTGACGGAAGCTGAAACCTGCTTTAACTCAGTGGGTTTGTTCGACAGCCACATGGAGTCTATAGTGATGATTCCTAGTGTTGAGCTCCCTTTAGTACTATGAGCAAGTGTCTAGCAAAATAATGCAAGGAAGAACTCATACCTGGATTACAATGTCATAGTTTGTACAACAGGATAAAATGGCAGTTTTCATCTGGTAGTTTCAATCTGTAATTCTCTCTCTCTCTCTCTCTCTCTCTCTCTCTCTCTCTCTCTCTCTCTCTCTCCCCCCCTCTCATTCATTCATCCATTCACCCATTCACCAAATACGTGAATGACTACACTCAGCACTATGCTAGGCATAGGCTAAAGTGTGGTGAATAAAATAGACACTATAGATATCCTGATGGAGATTCGAGTTAATGGAGCAGACAGGTGACAAAATATAAAATCAAATAAACATATGGTTAAAATTTTGATACATGCTACAAAGTGGAAGAAAAAGTTGCCATGAGGGAGAATGACAGGAAGAACTTAGAGAGAGAGAGAGAAAGATGGCTTTTAAAGTGATATGTAAAGAATCGGATGTAGCCAGCTACGAAAAGAAGGAAATGCAGTGGAGATAGCTGATCATTTTCATGTTTTTATCTTGGTTTTAATATGAAACTTAAAAGCAATTATGAAATACTCCTTTAATCAAAATCAAACAATTCCAAAATATATAAAGAAAAAAGTGCCTGCATTTTGCCTCTCTCTCTTTCTCTCTCTACAAAAATTCCATTTTCTGGAAGGAAGTGTGGTTAACAGGTTGGGTATGTTTGAAAAATTCT
Organism: Hipposideros armiger; assembly: GCF_001890085.2. NCBI lineage: Eukaryota > Metazoa > Chordata > Mammalia > Chiroptera > Hipposideridae > Hipposideros > Hipposideros armiger. The sequence goes on along the minus strand of NW_017731815.1, from coordinate 1,053,097 downwards.
TACCTGATCATTTCCCACCTGTGGAAGAACACAAACTGTAAGGCTCTTCCTTTGGAAAGAATGAGCAAAGTGACCCTAAAGTAACAAAGGGAGCATATTACTAATGGCGGAACATCTTTGCAATATCTTAATGTGCTTCCAATTGCATGGTAATTTGCATCTGTGAATAATCAGGGGACATAAAGTTCTGTACAATCTACATTCCGCTAACCACATTTCCAGATCTTTCAGAAACTTGCTTGAGATGAAGTTTATAACTGTTATCTTTCTGACAATCACTAGAGCTAGTAAAATTGTTTTACTGCTTGTTTTGGCAGCTCAGATCTCAGTTCTGGGGCATTCAAGTTACCCTTGCTTTTGCTCACATCTGATTGATTTTGCAATAGTGGTGAATACAGAAATTTAAAAAGGCCCCAAAGTGGACATACAAAGCGTATCACATTACTAAATGATAACAAACAGATGACATTCAGAATATCTAATCAATAGCCCTCTGTATTTCACTAGATCAGAAATACACTTCAAAACAGCCGGGATTCGTTTTAAAAATATAGTAAAAAAAAAAAAAAAAGTCAATTACAGGCTCATGATATATCCCATGAGAAGAAATAAATCCGAATGTCTAAAATAGAGACTGCTGAGCTAGCTCAGCTTCATGTGAAATGTGAAGTATCTCAGGGCCAAGAGTTAATTCTTTCCTAACATGGGGTACCACATGCAGTAAACCTGAATTACGGGGAGTTGTGAACCTCGGGGGGAGGCCCAAGCACAGGGAAAGGAAAGTCATGGTCTAGAGACATACGTCCTCGGTGCCCCAAGAAAAAGTCAACCCAAAATGGTTGACTTAATTTAACTAAAGGATTATGAAATAAAGCACACATGTAGAAAAGTGATAAAATCTAAAGACATGTCTAAGAAGGAGGGTGTCACCTGTGTGTCTCTGAACCAGATCAAGAAGCCAGCCATTACCAATACTTCCACATGTCCCTCCTCAGCCCCAATCTGCTTCCTTCCCTCAGAGGTAACCAATTTCCTGTTTCGGTTGTCACCGCTTTGCTTTTCTTAGTACTTTTTGCCACCTTATTATGCATCTCTAAACACGAGAGGGGAGTGATGCCTGTTTTTGAATTTTATATAAATGGGCTCTTACTGTGCATGCTCTTTTGTGTTTGTCTTCTATCACTTGACATCATGTGGCTGAAATTCATTTTCACGGCTGCATGATATTCCATGATATGCTATACCGCAATTTATCCTTTCTGCTATTGAGGAGGGTATATAGGCAGTTTCTACATTTTGGAAATAATGTTGCTATGGACATTCTTGTACATGTTTCCTGGTGCACTTGTGTAAAAGAATGTATATATACTAAGTGGTGGGATTGCTGGATCGTGGGTTATGCATACATTTAATGTAGCTAGATAATGTCAAAGTAGTTGGGTCAATTTACACTCCACAGGGAATGCATGAGAGTTATCATCGCTTCATGTCAGTGCCTGTATTTACTATTATCAGACTTTTAATTTTTGCCAATTTGGTGGGAGTATAGTGTTACAAGATTAACTTCTATTATATTCCTAAGGAATCATATGTAATATTAGTTAAATCTGGTTCTTATAAATAAAACAAACCAATAGAAAAAAGTTAAAAACACAGAAAATTAAAATATAAATATTTTGTTGACACCAGAGTAAATAGTAGATTAAATAAGGTGGTGTGGAAGTGAGTATATATCTCTTTCAACTGAACCCATTTTTCTAACCCTATAATTTAACCATAAAGCAAGAATAGAAATAGTATGATTTGTGCCTATCTTAGAAATTATCATTACATTGATAATAAAATAAATAAATGAATTGTCTGCCAAATGTTAGATGCTGTCTCCCCATTTATGTGGATTTGCTTCTTAACTCTGTATTGATTTCCATTGACCTGTCTATTCCCATGATGATTCCACACTGTTTTAACCACCAGATTTTTATGACTGTCTTGCTGGCTAGTATGGCACAACATTTGTCCTAGGTTCTGTTAAAATTAGAGTCATTTTCCCTTTCAGGACAACACTGCACTTTGCTTCTTTTTAAAAACACAATGAAGTGGAAATTATACAACATTAAGACACATGGATCAGAGAATCTCCACTTTCCCGTTATCTTTTATCAAGTAGAATGCCAGGTAATACCCATATTTTACTAATTCTGCCTCCAACTCTCTGCTGAGTGAGATTCATCTGTAGCCTGAGTCTGACCTACTCTGTGCCCTGGAGCTAGCATTGCTTTCCCATGATGGGGTAGATCACTGAATGGTAGTTCACACTTGCGCCACGTTTCTGCAGGTGTGACTTCATTATTGAATTATGGGGAGTTTTCTCATCTATGAGCATGTATATATCTTCATTTACTCAAAAATTCTTGTTTCCAGAGATGTCTTGAAAATGTTTTGTAGGCATTTTGCATTTTTTTAATATTGTAAGCAAGATCTTTTCTTCTATTACATATTTATTATTTCTGCTATATATAGGAAAGTTATTGATTTTTATTGCATCAATCTTTTGGAAGGGAGTTCATTGAAGAAAAATACACTGCTATAAATCCAGTGTTTGTGTTATCCCTTAAGTTAATATGTTGAAACCTATTCCCCTATGTGGTGGTACTTGGAGGTGGAACTTTAGGGAGGTGATTATTAAGTCACCTATGGGAGTGGGATTAGTGACCCTATAGAAGAGACCCTGGAGAGTTACCTTGTCCCTTCTGCCATGTGAGGACACAGTGAGAAGATGGCTGTTATGAACCAGGAAGGAGGCTGTCACCAAACACTAAGCCTGTTGCTGCCTTGATCTCGGACTTCCCATCTTCCAGATTTTTAGAAATAAATCTTGTTTATAAGCCATCTAGACTATGGTATTTTGTTATAGTAGCCCAAACAGACTAAGACACATACATATAGGAAAATGCTTATAACATAAGTGGATAGCTCAGTAAATTTTCACAAACTCAATTTACCCCTCTAATCAATACCTAGGTCAGAAACAGAAGCCTCCCCTAAGAGCAACCACTATCCTGACTTCTAGCATCATAAAAGAACTTTTCCTGTTTAGAGCTTAAATAAATGGACTCATTCAGTATGAACTCTTTGGTATCTGACTTCTTGAATTCAAAGTGGCGTTCATAAAATTCATTTATATTGTTGCAAGTGGTTGTAGTACTAACTGCTGTATAATAGTCTGTCTTGTAAATTTCCCTTAATTTGTCCATTTTAGTGTTGATTGACATTTGATTAGTTTCTCTAGTTTGAGGCTATTTCAAATAGTGCTACTATGAATATTTTTGTATATATGAATATATGTACTCATATGCATTTCTTTTTGGGTATATAGCTGGGCATGAAGAGTTTGGATGATAAGGTATATATATATTCAGTACCATATTAGTAGATACTGCCAAACAGATTTCCGTGTTTGAACCAATTGACATTCCCACCAGCAATTTCTGTGTATCGACTTTTAAGTCAAATGATAGAACATGGCCCACATTACAAACACCTGCTCCTATTAGTCTAACTAGGAGCACTGCTGGGAGCACAAATGAAGACTGCTGGGTTTCTGTGCCATTTCCCTCATCCTACATCTCAGGAAGTTGGGCAGCCCTCTGCTCACTTTCCAAGAATCCAGCATTTCTCCCAGTGACATGTGGGGGGAAATGTAGTCAGCGATCCCCCCGGGGAAGCACTCTGCTCTCAAGCTTAAAATAACCACTGTTCTAATCATGTCTTTCTCCTGCATAGCCCCCCTTATTCCGTTTCAGTGCTCTGAACAAAAGCTGGTCTGAATCCAAACACTATTATGAAAATCTTTATAAATCTTGCACAATTTGGGCAGAAATTCTTCCAAATCTCTAGCATTCACAGTAAGGCAACATGCCCATGGTTCTTCAGTTGATTTTCAATAGCTTCTCTGTATCTTTCAGATTAGTATTAAAAAGTTTTCTTTGTAAAGTAACGATATCTTTGTTAAGGAAAGCTTTACATTATAGGTACTACAGAGTTGTTAAAGACTTCTGAAGAAATGAATAATGGCTGATCAAATGAAGCTGCCCATCAAAACCCTATACATTTTCTTTATCTAAAGGGTTTCTCTCTTCAGTTTCCCAATGATGCATTTACGTTGCCTTTATGAACAACTGCCATTAAGTTGGTCTCTACCCGCAGTACCATTGAAAATAAACCATTGTAGTGTTTCTATGGTGAAATCATTAGAATCCTATTCGTTGCTAAGCCTTACATTATTTTCCACCTTTCCAAGCTACCAGACAGAGATTCTCAAACCCTATTTTTTTTCTGTGAGCGTACTCTATTACTCTCCTCTTGTCATGGATTTTTATTCCTTACTGTGAAGCTTCAGTTTCTTCTAAGGGAAACTCAATGCAGAGAGCCCAAATGTGTGGGTCTTATTATAGACGACACTACCCAGTTGCCACTATGCCTTGCTTTTCTTTTCTGTAAACTAAAGGAAAACAAGGCCAGCCACTTGTGCTGAGATTTAAATATCTGTTTCATCTTCTCGTTATCTTGGATTTCCTCTCAAATAAATTTCTAGGCAAGAGGCAGATAAGCCAATCAAACACATGGTGACTATTAGAATCCACAAGCTGAATGATGATAAAGAGATGAGTCAGCCCTGTTGGGCTCATAGAGGAATGTCTCATGAAGCAGGCAGATCCTGGAATAATCATAAGAAGTAAGCACAGGGAGAGATAATGGAGTTGGACATTGTCCTGACATCATGCATTCTGCCCAAAGTTTACACATATTTCCTATAAGCAGACGGTCATTGTGACCTTTTGAGCAACACAGTATTGGCATCTGGGCCATGGCAACAATCAGGCACTTTGATTGTTGGTTGGCCAAATAAAGTTGCAAAACTGCAGTAATTTTATTCTAAGCTTGTTCATATGAGATAAGGGTTAGCCTTATCCTCTTGAGCAGCACAGACATGGGAACCCTGGCAGCATTTTAAATCTAACACAATGCTTGGCACATAGTGGAAACTTAACAAATGTTTATTGAATGAACGAATGAATGAATGACACAGTAAGTTTGGTTCTTCCCCGAAGGTCTTCCAGTCTTCAGTCTGCTCTTGCAGGACTGACCGCTTTCATGAGGATGGGAAGCTGAATTCACAGTTCTCTGAGAGGTTTCCACTCTGCTCCCATAGGTGTTCAGTGAAAAGCAGAAACCCCCAGTTCCCCTTCTGGACAAATGGAATCAGAGCCAACAGGATCCCACAGGGCTGGTCTGGTGGAAGGAGCACTGCTCACAACTGTGGGAAAAGTCAGGGGAGTTGGTCAACCTCAGAGCTGGGGAAGAGGAAGCCTGTGGATTACTTTCTAGTCATCTGGAAAGAGGAAACAGAGTAGATGCCCCCAAACCTGGGGTCAGGGGGAGGATGCAGGAAACCAGGCAAAAGATAGGGATTAGGAAACTCAAGAGTCAAGAAAGGGGAAGAACTGATGAGTAAGTGGAAGTCACATAAGATTACTTAGGTTCTTTGTGAGCTTGTACAGTGTGGTGGGGGTGGGGGTTGGGGTGGGGGTGGGAGGGGCGGGCACTCAGACCTGGAGGCTAAGAACAGGACAGACGGGTGACGTGTCCTGGGATCCTGTGTACTCAGCACCTTGTTTTTAGTAACTTGAATGGTGAGACTGGGCTCTGTCTATAGCTTAATGGGCATGGACTTGGTGGGCTTCTAGGTCTAGGACCAAGACATGGAACACCACCTGCCCCTAGTTCCTTCATGAAGGCTTAGGGCAAAGGACATGGGGTGAGTGGAAGTGGAGAGAAGAACAGAATGAGCTATTGGTGCTTAAGAATGCCTCAGTTTAATAACAAAGTACAGGCTTACAACTCCAGATCTTTTTCATCAAGCTTCAAAAATCAACATTTTTTATTTCTCAAGAGGAAAAGATAATAAAAAACAACCTATCTAGTGGTTTTCCTAAATTAACTCACTACTTGGAAATGAATAACTCTGTCTCTGATTAATTCTTCTGACTAATTCTCTATGGCTCAATTTCTTCCATGCAAATCTCCCCATCAAGCTACTATGAAGCCCAACCAGAATATCATATATCATATCATATCATATCATATCATCATATCACACCATATATAGAATTGGGGGAGAATTCCAATTACTATTTAGTAGAAGCACTAATTAGAAAAGAATCATGATGCTCATAAGGAATCATCTTGTGGAAAAAGGAAAAATCCCTCAAGAATTAGCAAGAAATAAGCTGTCCTTTCCTCTTTTTGTGGAGAAGAATCCTGGCATAGAACATTCAAGGACTCCGGTGAAGGCATTCCCTCTTGTGTGCTTTGGGTCTTCCTCCTTCAGTCACTGGGGGCAGCACACCCAGCACTGAAAGTATCTCTAACACTGCCAGGTGGCACTTTCCTCTGGGACCATCGGATTCTCTGAGTCACATGCTAGGATTAACTCAGTGTCTGTTTACCAGGCCTCTCTGGGGGAAGAATAGCTTCCAATTTCAATCTTCTGCCTTTCTCCTCATGGCACCAGAGCCAACCAAGAAAATGAAAGTGCCTAGCCATGTTTGACTCTGAAATTCTCTAGATGTCTTCAAAGGTGTGAACAGAATGAGAAACTCCATTTAACTCCATTTGGTTAACATCCCCAACTGCATTGTGCCTTGTTCATTTCCTGGTTGATAATGCTATGCTTGGCAGACACACTCCCCCTCTCCTCCCACCACCCCCAACCTGTTCTTTTTCTTCTTTTCTTTGTGTGCAGGGTATGTACTGGCTTCGTGAAATCCCTGTAGCAAGTTGTGAATGATGTATGAAGTGAAAAGTCTTTACTCAGAGCACAGTAGGAAGACAGAAAGTACTGTGCTGTCACTGCTGGGCTGAGTTTTTGACTGTATGCTAGAGTTAGATATCCTGCATTCATCTTGCACTGCCTCAAAATCCCAGGAGCTCTTGGCCAAGTGGCAAGGGGTGCAGTCTTACAGAAAGGCAGCGAGAGGAATTTAGTGACCTCCAAAAGTCCTCCTTGGCACTATGTTTCTGTGTTCACTACTGGCAGGGTTTTTTCCTGTAATTTTAACAAAGGAACAAGAATAGGAATCCAAAGTCTGAGTCCAGAGTGTAGAAAATTAGCCCATCCCCTGGCCTGTGATGTGGGAAGATGGGGGAAGGAAGCAGAGAATTGTCAGTGTTGTACAGCGGCTTGAGAGAGAACGTTGTTGTGCCCTGAGGAGCCAGGAAGAGAGCTAGCCTTGTGATTTATGCAATATTTTCCTTTCAAGGAACCAGAGCTCGTTGAGAATTGTCAGTTTTCCTCTGAGCTGAGTGTCACATTGGTGCACGACAAATAAAATTCTTCCATGTTTCAAAACTAGATGCTTAGTTATCCAATAAATATCTTATGCAATCAATTTGACATTATTCAGTGTCGATTTAAGGATTCGTGGATTTACTGTGGTTCAGGTGCAGCAGAAATGTGGGGGCACACACCCATAGGAGAGGGGAGCTGAATAATTAGGTACTGGCTAATTATTGCTAATTGTCATGTCCTCGAAAATGAACAGAGGGAATGAGCAGAGCAGCTCTGGGTGCAAGGAGTGGAAACAAAAGGAATAGACTCGCCCCCACCCCTCCACCCCCAGCCTCTTACTCATTTTATTCTCCTAACAGGAAGCCCTGAAATGCCAAGCTTTGAATCTTCTCTTTTGGGTGGAGGTAGGAGAAGAGCTAGGCAACTGTTCTGGAAGTGTTAAGCAGTCTTCAAAGGGGTGAGCAAGTTGTAGATCGTCCAACTCCTTAATGACCCTTATGGCAATGCTGAATAATTGAGCAATAACTCTCGTTTCATTTCTATGCTTGATGTTTTGTTTTTTAGGACTAGCCTCCCACTCCTCCACCAATCTCATGTACCCAGTCCAATGAGAGTTGACAATTTGCCTCTCTCGTCTTAGAAGATGGGCAATTATTACCCAAGCTGATAGACCAACATTGAAAGAGAATCACTGACTTTCCAAATTTTACCTTTTCACCTTCTCTTCAGGTATTTATTTGATTAGGTTTTAGACATTCTATTGAAAGTCAGACTATCTTTACAGTCTGGGGAATATAATTAACAATGTTGTAAATATTTTTTAAGGGGCCAGATGACTCATGTCTTGTTAGGCAGACCACTTCATAGTCGGTGTAGAGGCCTGACCACTGCACTGTATTTCTGAAGCTGATGTTGAATAATAATGTATTTCAACTATAATTATATATACATATAGTCACAGGACATGGAGTAGAGTGTGGGAATGGAGTCAATGGAATTGTAATAGATAAGCATGATATCGGGGGTGGGAGGGCAGTAGATGGGGGAGGGGGGTTGTTTTGTGCAAAAGTTGAAAAGGATAACTATTGCATTGTTCTGTACACCTGAAACTAACAATAAAAAAAAGTCAGACTATCTTTAGACACATGACTAAAGAAAGAACCAACTTTCTGGCCGGCCCGTCTCAACCTTCTTGAATTACCACATCCTGTACCTTCCTTCATGACATGGAGGGTAGCAAACCTAGGAGAGACCCATGAAGAAGCAAGAGGCCTTAAATAAAGCTAGTTAAAAAAAAACAATGGGCCCTTTAATCCTGAGGAGAACAGAGCAGAGTTGTTACAATGGTTTCCAAGGACAAGAAAAGAGATTCCAAAGAGTACGGGAAGCAGTTCTGTTGAAATCATTCTGGAAAGATTTGTGTAAGAGCCAGTATAAATCATTTACTCTTACCAGCTCTTGCTTTTGGTATGGAGAGGTTTCATTTTCTTCCTTGGATCAGTTATTTCAGAGTACTTAAAGTAACAGAAAATTCTCAAAAGAAGAATACTTTGTAGACTAGTTGGGGTGGAATTTTTGGAGTCCTGTGAGGAATAATATTGTTCCTTCTTGGCTGTGGGTTAGGACTGAGAGTAGATATAGCTCCGAAGAGTTTGGTGAGCCTATTTTGGGAAAATTGGTACTCTTTATTGGTGCATGGTTTTCTGTGTTGGGTAGAATGATATTATCACATCTCAAGTCCCTATCTCATCATTTTTCTTGTCTCACGCCATTTGCCCTTACCTCCAAATGAAACTCGATGCCTATAGGCTCCTTGCATGTGCCTCTGGATTTCTATGTTGATTTTTCCTTCTACCTCTCTTGATGACTATTAGGTGCTCCTTTGTCCATCCACTGCCTGCCAACATTCCAGCCATCAAATCCAAAATGGTGCAAAGGAGGAGAGGATGAGTAGAGGGATCTGTCATTTAAGTTAAAACAATCCATTTTATCTCTAAAGGGAAGAGCCAATGTTTGTTCTCCTGTATGCCTAGGAATGTATTTTCCTACTGAGACTTTTCTCTTATTTTAAGTAGCCTGAAAATAACTGGTCCAAGGAATAAAATGAAACCTCTCTGTATCAAAAGCAAGAGCTTTAAGCAAAGGTGGTAACAAACCCTGAGACACTTAGCTTTGTGTGAACTCAGAATTCAGCAGGGTTCTATCACTCAGCATGTCATGAAAATCTGAATTGGATTTAACAAAAAAATGACTTTGGGCTCTGAATCCATTAGGAACATTTTTTTTTCCTCCTGTGGTAAAGATCAACCAGAATCCCAAATGCAAATTTATCCCATCTGTACCAATAGATAGTTTCCAACAACTAAACAAACGCATCAGGAAGCTGTTGAAAGCATCCCGACCTTAGGAAGAGTCACGTCTTGATGTCAGGGATGGTCCTCCCATAACGCCACTGCTTGGGCTCATCAATGACAGCACAGGCAACAAATCTCACATTGATGTCTGACATCATTTCTAAAACGTTCAGTGTGACAACCATGTCCTCAAATAGCGCTACCTGATGGAAGCACAGCCTACTCACATCCTCAGCAGCGAGAGCCTATACCAGCCCATGACATGGGAGACTGCGGAGTGCCCCTCCGAGCTCCATGCCAGCCCTCACTGATTTCTTGCAGATATTTACTTTAGCACATGGCATATAGAACATTAAAAGGGTTTTGAAAAATCCCTCAGTTTTTTAACTTCTGAAGGATTATTAACTTCAAAGTCTGAAGAAATGTCGCCCTTCTATCTTTGGAAATGCCAAGAGCCTTTGCATATCCCTACCACAGTCCCCAGCAACCCCCAGCAGAGAAGAACGATTACTGCCTCGGTGGCTAGAGGATGGCTTTTGATCTCCTAACATATTGGAAATTACTTAAAGGTAAGCCATCTGCTAGCTGAGGAACAAAAACAGATTACATCACACCCTGCTAGAAAGATTGTGTTAAATCCTGTATATCAAGGCTTTTAATAATTCTATATTAAGTCAGCTAATAGGATTAGGTACACATTTTCTTTAGGCTTATTTCCTCAACTATTAAAAAAAAAACTTTTTGTGTGTGTTTGACGATCTGCAAAATTCAAGAGTATTCCACTGTGAATAAAAAGGGTTCTTTCAAGAGGAAGCATTTCTTCAGATCACCACTGCTCTCCAAAGAGATGTACAGCAGAAGTGCCCTTCCAGGGCTGTTTGTATGGGGAGGGGAAACCAGTGCACTTCTGTTACCGCTGATGTGATTTATTGCCTATGCATTACAGACCCGCCTACAAGAGCTTCCTACTCTCATTGTTCTTCTTCAGTCCGTCAGGGGTGGGATCTGGGCAGGTGGGGGAGGTGAAGAGGCATCATCCCCTCAAAAGCTGCCATGAATGGTAACCATAATGACAGTTCACCATGAGGCAGGGGTGGTACAAGTATTGGGGAATGATAAAGGAATAAGCCCTGATTAATAAGAGCTTAAAGCATCTGCACGACTGGATGTCCTAGCTTTGAGAAATCTTGTATTCTAAAATTACACCTTGCCCAAATCAAACACTGTCCTTCATGTCTGTGGTTAAGCCCTAGGTCATGGGGATGTTAGAATATATTCACTTGATGACATTTGGGAAATAAAAAAGGAAGGGCCTTCTTTATTCTTTGCCCCTACTTTCACTAATTTGTTTATTATTCCTCTACAATTCCTGAGCATGGAATACACCCATGATGGAAATTAACCTCCACTCATTGCGTCTCAATCTTTTATGAAGTTCATTTACTCAATCCCAGATACTGACTAAAGTTTTAGCAGTAGCAGCAATGAACATTTTCATTTCTCAATGGTCCTTGCAGTAATTCTTTAAAACAAAAAAGGCCTCAATTCTCCTGAGATAAAGTAATTCACATCTTGGTAACAGAAGAGGGTTACAATAACCATCAAGAGCTAAATACAATGCAGGAGGCAACAGATTTAGAAACAAACTCTATGTGTTGCATCTTGAAGGCACTTGAGAAGTTTTTGTCAGATTGTATTTCCAAAAGATTACTAGAAATGATTGCCAGGATTTTGCCTTAATTATTGAATAATACAGAATAAAATGAACTTCATTTTGCTGTTGCACAAATGAGAAAGGATACCATAAAATCAGTAGCCCAAACATTTAGTTGTTGCATATTACATCTTGATGCAAATGGTAAGCTTTTTTGTATGCTTTTTACAACATCATAAGCACAATTAATAATAAATCTAACAAGTCTATCATATATACTTGTTAGCACTTTAAAAACATTGCCTCTAATACACAGCATTTTTAAAAACTTAAAGTAGACTTGCTATATACATTATTCTATTAGTTTCAGGTGTACAGCATAGCGATTTGACATCTATACATCTTATGAAGTGATCAGCATGGCAATTCTTCAGTCACCTTACAAAGTTACTACAATTATCTCACTATATTTTTGAGAGGTGGGTAGTATCACTTCCTGTTTACTAGTGAGAAAACTGAAATTCAAATGGTTTAAGAGCACTTGAAGCAAATGGAAGAGAGAGGGTTGAAACTAGAATTTGATACCAAAGTCTATGTCGTTTTGGTCACACCTGGCTACCCCCAAATCGGTGGGGGCAAAGAGCTCAGGTGCAGTTTTGCTCTTCACTCGGTGACTTGGCTCAGCCCTCTGTGTTTCAGATCTTTGGGTGAATGGGCAGAATAATGCCATTTCCTTTAAGATGCACAGAATACAGTCAGGGGATTTCATACTGTGCTCCTTCAGGCCAGTCCCGCCATGCTTCTCCAGGACAGTGATGTCCCTTCCATTATTTAATTCGAGGTAGCCTAAATGAAACCCTGGATGTTTTTTCCCAAGACACAGAATTTCTCTTTCATTAGCCACCAACTTTAAGTTCTCAACTTTATGTTTTTCTCTCCCATTAAAAACAAAAACAGACAAACAAGCAAACAAAACACTTTTATCAACTTACTTGTTTGCAAGCAGATCCTAATGAAGGAGAAAACAATTGTTCAAAAAAAAAAACCAGCAATAAGAGAAAAACTCAGGAACTATGCATTACTGATTATTGAAATGGGAAAATCTGTATGTATAATAATGCAATCATACTCTCTGCTAGTTGAATTATTCCTAGGGAAAAAGGAATTAAATATGCAATAGTATTGAAATAAATATCTGTTGAATATATACATATGTTAGCATTTGTATTAGTTAAAGCAGTACTAGTTTTAATAAACAAGCTCCAAATTTTAGCGCTTTAATTTTATTTCTTGCTCATGTAATAGTACAATGTGGGATTCCTGGGAGGGTGGCTTTCCATGTAGTCATTCAGGATTACAGGTTCTTTCCATGTTTTGGCTCTGCTATCTTTAACATGTGGTTTTAGGAGCACTAAGCTCATCTTCATTAAGATGGAGAAAGGGGAAGAACGTGGTGGAAAGCTCCAGGGAGATGTCTGTGGATCAGAAAAGGAATTGGTGCTCATCACCTATGGGTTGGTACTTTCCACTGGCTAAAACTCAGTCACAAGGCCATATCTAACTGCAAGGGAGGCTGGGAAATGTAGTCTGACTATGTAGTAACCAACTAGCTATGTAGTCAGGAAGAGGAGAAAATAGGCTTGGTGATAAACTGGTTGTCTCTTCCATGGTATTGCATGATAATCCATGATGAGAACCTTGACTTCCAGGTGCTCTGAACTGAGAATTACCTGGAAAATCAAAATGTAGCTCTAGATTAGAAATTGTACTCAGATTGAAATGTCTGCCCTAGACCACAATTTGTACGACTGCTAAAAATTAGAGGAATTACCATAAGCATAATCCCTTTCTGATTTAAAGAATACTGCTAAAGCATGAGAACTCCTTCTGGCAGTGCCATTTATCCCTGTATTTTATCAGCATCTAGTACAACTCTAGCACCTAGAACTCACTCAACACATGTGTGTTCAATAAATGAATAGCCTTCTAGGGTTGACTATACATCTTTAGCATCATTCGATAGAGGTTATGGCCCAAATAAAGTGAACCAACTCTATTTTTGTTGTTGTTATTGATTCAACCATGATCTATAGCAGTGGCCTTATTCATATTTACTCACCACTCCTAAAATGTACATTAATTCTTCTCTATAACACACTTTTTGGTAACATGAAGGTCTTATTAAAGTCTGCCTCTGCTTATCTAGACTCATGGGAGTGAGTCAGCAGCCATGGTGTATAACGGAAAGAGCAGAGAGGAGCTTAGGTTGATCGACTATTTCAGCCTTCACTTTAAGCAAAATACTTATTCTCTCTAAGCCTCAGTTTCCTCATGTAAAAAGTGTGAATAATAACATCTACCTTCCAGAGTTGTGAGTACAGCAATGTATATGTAAAAGAACCGGAATATAATAGTCTCTGAATAAATGGTAGCCACTGTCATCATCATCAATAACGACGATTGATTGTTTATAATGTTAGCATTCATAATAAAAATTATCAACATCACACAGTTTAGTTTCTTATTAGATGTGTTACCTAAGAAAGTATAATATCTAGAGGCAACACCATAACAGAAACCAACACAGAGTACAAATTTTTCCAAACTCCTGCTTTCTTCTGAGTCTCTATTTAGCAGATGTAACCCTGGAGACAGATGACCATCCAACAGAGGTCGTGTCAGCTAAAAGCTCAAGCCGCCACTTTCACCTCTAATCTGCAACACATTGAGTCCATCTGCTTTCAGCTTCCACCAAGATGAACAGCCAGCAAGCCAATGAAGCTCTTACAACTCATAGTCCCACACAGCCTTATCAAAGGATCTTTTTGATTTCAATACCTTCCAGCAGGTGTGGGATTTTAGAATGTGTGTACTGGGAATCTACTGTTGTCTTGAATTAGCAACCTTGGCTCAGAAATGACATATTTTTATATCGAAATAGCAGAAACTTTCCTTTTCTCTCTATACTGATGCAAAACATTCTAAGCAACAGGAATGGCCTTCAGCTAATACAGATCAATTTCCATTCAGTTTTAGTCACTATTTAATTACCGTTGACTTCTTTAACCTTTCTTACTTCCTTTATGGATTGTATTTCTTTCCACTCTACTGCCATTTCATTTATTTGGTGACATAGCCAAACTAAAATTATATGATAAGGTGTCACATTGTTTTCTTCTCTCATGTTTTTTATTGTGATGAATTTATTTAGAAACAAATTATTTCCTGGAGAAAAATTTTTAACGAGCTGACTTTTTAACTTTATCGCTATATACACTCCTTAGATCTCGGTTTGTTAAAAGAGCACTCTCTGATTTCCCCCATCACACATTTCAGAATGATAAAACCTGCCATTCCCTTTAACATTCCTGCAATATTTACCTGTACAGAAGTGCACTGTATCCTAAATTATGTATTAAAAAGAAAAACTAAACCTTAAAGGGAAAACCAACCACTACTAGTGCAAAGGGGGTTATCAGAGTGATATAAGAGAAGAAATCGTCTTCTTTCTGAGTATTCATTTTTATTATCACCAATTTAGGCAATAAGGTACAGAGGAAAAAGCTTGAGCTTTAGAGTTAGACACTTCCTGGGCCAAAACCTGGCTCTGCTACTCATAAGCTGTATGTCCTTTGGCAAGGTCCTTGGCTTCTCTGAACCCATATCCTTATCTGCGAAACATAAGTAATTATTCTACCTCTGAAAATCACCATGGTGATTAAATAAAATGAAATCTATAAGTGCTGGCATGTACATTCTCTTCCAGCAAGTAAGTTTGAATGTACTAGGGGACAGCACCTTGAGTGTGGGTTCCCCTGAAAGGAGACTACGTCCCAGCTCCCAGGCATCTGGAGCGAGGGGCAAGGGAGTGCAGTAGGGAAGGAGGGAGAGCCAACATGAATATGCATAATGAAGGGAGCTGCCATTGAATAATCTTCCTGATCCTGGGCATCCTCCTCCCTGGCTGTATTCTAGTAGCAGCTCTAGCTCCACAGAGTAATAAGGGTTGATTACAATGGCCTGTACAGTAACTCCCTCCTTTGCCTGCTTGTCCACTGGCATGAAGAGTCTACGATGTGGTAGTTAAAGGTTCAAGTTGAGTGAATCCCTTTCTGTACGCCTGGTAGAAGGGCCCTTCCTCCCTCACTGCTCAAAGTGGATCCAGGACCTTGAGATCGTAGGGACAGAAAGTACAATTTCACAAGAGAACTGCTATCCCTGCAATGTGAATGTAAGGTGCCTTTGATCCATCCTCCTTATGGGCATTGAGAAGAACACATTCTCATACCTAGTACCAGAGGCCGTTGTTATCCACTTGCAGTAAAGATGACACATCTGGCATAGCAGAGGTGATTGGGGCCACTGGTTAAATTTATGATAAGTTCTACATCATACATCAGGGTCCCTCAGGCAGGTAAATTGAACCAAGGATACATTGGCGAACATTACATTTATGTCCTTCAAGTCTGATAATGGCACCAAGCTCTTCAATTTCTCCTGGAAGGCAATGTTGCTTCTGATTTATGGTCTTGGCTATAGAGGCAGTTTCAGGGGTTTCCACTTGACCCTTTCTACCGTAACAGCCCTTATGCCACAGATGTGGGAACCAGTGTGAGGGTTCTATCGTCTGGGAAATATGTTTATCCCAATAATAAACTCAGAGTATGAAAAATAACCTCAAGATGTGTCTGTGAACACTTTGGACCCACTGTGAGATAACTTTGGGCTGAAACTCCATTATCATGGTGCTCAGATGAGCTTCCATTCTAACTGGAGGAACCTGATGGCACTTGGTATTATTTCAGCCCAGACTTTTTACCTAAAAGACTTTTTAAAAGGCCTAGGTTTTCCCCCTTGTAACAATATACAGTTACTCTAACAAAGGGCCACAGGTACATTTGAAGGAAGAATCAAAGGAATATTTCCTGTATATACTTGAGACAGTGAAGGATCCTTCCTTATGGGATGCTGGCCGCCCCATCAATCATTGAACTCTGGGTCTATGAACTGATTTAAATGTGGAAATTGGGTGATGGGCTGAAACTTTCTACCTTGGTAGTCGATGTTAGTATTCTTTTTGCCAAGCTTCAAGACAGATCTCGACAGACTTTTAGGACTGGCTCCAGAGGTTATTTGTAGGATATTAAATCTGATATAATGGATGGGTCCCCCATTTCAGTAAATTTTCCTCTATCCAACTTTATTTTTTGACCTCCTCACTCTAGTTCAATACCCTCACGCTCCCTTCTCACACATATGATCACACCAGATCATACTAGCAAGTGTTTGCAATTCTTTTGGTAAGCTATTTCCTTCAGGAGTAGTGCTTGGGCTGGGCTGGTACTTCACCCTGGTCAATAGCTTAGAGGCAATGAGAGATGCTGGGGACTTATCTCAAGGAGAAAATGTATTATTTTATGAGGCAGCTGCCTTAGAAGTCATTGAACTATCTCCAGGAAGGCAGCCGCTTCTGTCCTCTAAGGGTCCTAGAAAGTTTAGTGGGAGCTCAAGATTCTCAGTCTGGTTCATCCAAATATTCCCATCCACCCTTTCTCTGCCACGGTCCTGACTTTGGTATAGGAGAGTTATTGATGCTCATATTCACTCTCCTTTGTGGTTCTGCCACCTTTACAATTAGATCCTGGGCTTGATATTCAGCATGATCTTCCCTGTTTCCAGGAGATGACCATTTCCACTAAAGTGGCTGTAGAGGGTTTCTGGCTTTCACAAGTTGGCTTGAGTTGACAGTTGGCTTCCCTAAGTCTATATTTTATCTTCTAAGGCTTCCAGTGAAGTTAACATCAATTATCTCTATTCCACAATTTCTATCATTATCATTTTATTCATGCTTTGAACCACGATTGCTCTGTCATTTACCACCTGCTTCTCAGCCCAGTTACCCACAGGTGAAATCCTGGTTATTATAATGCTACTACATGCCAGGGGTTATCATTACCATATCTTCTGCTAGTAATAGGATCTTTCCAACCCAGACCCAAAATAGCCTCCTGAAGAACTACTTTCTGGAGCCACTCTGGTCTCAATTGTCTAGCCTTGGTTCCCCCACAAGCAGACCTTGAACCAAAGCCTTCCATGATACTACTTTTTTAGGGAGTGTAATCCAAAATGAGGAATATGGAGTATAAGGCAGAGAAAGATGGAGGAGAATACAAGAACAGTGATCAAACGAGCTGCTGCTTAACTCAATTTATTGCTTGGTGATGCAAGACCACCCTCTGAGAAAATATATAACGGCTTCTCAAGACAATGTCTCCAGAGGGGAAAAGGGGAAATAAATCAGTTCATGGGCTCCTGTCACCCACTGGTCAAATTTGCACCCCATGGGTATGCCACCTCCATTGCATTTCCAGGCTGTATTTGCATGAGTGCCTAGTAGGGTCCTATGGCATTCTAAACTTTTGTATTAACATGGAGACCCTTTGGCAGAAGAAGCAAAGTTGGGACATAGAGCACATAGTCTGTCAGGTTGAGCTTAGGTGAATTTTATCAGAAGCCAGGCAGAGCTAGTCGCTGCAGCAGTGGCTGGAATTAGAGACAAGCAAGACAGTAAGAATGAGGTGTCTAATGCAAGAGTGTTTATAGCTTCCTGAGGTAATAAATCACTTAGCATTTACAGAAAGACACACACCATTTCTATGTCACCTCAAATAAATGAACAAAACAGTTAAAGAAAAAGTAATTAATGGTTAAAAGCCTATGGACTCACTCAGTGTTCCCTCCAAAAGGAATCTGGTTGTGGAGTACATTATAGTTGTGTCTCATTTTATTTTCATCTCAGAGCAGATACTCTTAGTCCTATATGAAGAAAACTAAAGTGCAGGGAGGTTGTGTGTTATAGTTAATATAGCAAGTAAGTGGCAGAGATGGAACCAAAATTTAATTTATTTACCCATAAAGTGCCTTTTCCCCCATGTCCCATATAGCCCATTCATCTTTTCTTTCCTTTCAGAAATTACATTTTGCATGACTTTTACCTTTGTTAACATGCTATTATAAGATTTATTCATACATCAGAATGAGTGTGAAAGTCAGGGCACTAAAATAAGTTGGATAGTGAAACATTTTCTGTAGTGCTCTACATTAAATTTTATCTTGCTCAGTTTGTTTGTGTTTGCTTATTGGTTTCAAGGTAGAAGAGACACGAGTGGGGAGGTAACAAATGAGGTTGATCCAAATAAAATGGCGGCAACACATCAGCTGTGCCTGGATGACAGCAAGTCCTGTTCTGCTATTTATATTGAGCACTTCACTTCTGATCATCACAGATATCCCTCCAAAACGTTCTTCCAAAAACGGATCATGCCATTTACCCCTGTATTTTCCTCTGCTTCTAGGTGGTTATGGAGACATCAGCTGTTTCTTGTAACTTTGTTGAAGGAACGCATTAAAAGCTCCTCCCCAATCACACGAGGGAGCGTCCTCCCCTTTCCCCTCAGGGGTGAGGCTAGCTTTGCAGGCCACATATTTTATAAAATGTCCTTTGCTAAATGAAGCAATTTTCGAATGAGTAGAGTCACCTCAGGTATTAAGAAGATAATTAGGGAGGACTTCGTACAAGAGGATTATTACAATCCTCCTGTGGATTTCATGACATTACAAGCTTCTTTTTAAAATACTGAGTACATATACGATGGTACTAGGCAGCTAAGGAAATATAAAGATTCAATTGTTGTTGTTGTTGTTGTTGTTTTCCTAACAACCCTAATAGTTCTATGGCAGCACAAAAAAGTCACCTCTGAAGGGAACGTGTAATTTACCCCTGGGCTTGGGAACGTGAAACCAGTGTCATTAGCCAGTTCTTTCTTGGGTGACTTGTACCATTTCTGTGATGTCCATCTCCTGAGGGGTTAATGAACCCCAGGAGTGGGGGCTGCTAAACACACTCAATCATCCACTGTGCCTCCTGCTTCTATCACAGTATTGAGTGCCACGCAGGGGAGAGCAGGAGTCTCGAGTTGTTCCTAAGTGTTGAGTCACGATGGGACACTGGTTTCACCAGAGCCTCTGCTGCTGTGACTGTTTTCATTTTCTTGGTAGATATTTTCCAAGACCTCCCATTAGCAAAGGAGAATGCTCAACATTGGTGGGAACCAATAGATTTTTCCTGACTTATTCTGAGTGTTTGAAACCGTCAGCACCAGTCCCAAACCAATGCAAGGTGTACTGGTATGGGCTGACAATTAAAGTGATGGGATCTGGATGGAGCCTGACCGCCTGGCTTCAAACTCTGCTTCTGCCACTTACCGGTGGTGTGACAATGGGCTTGTTACTGACCCTCTTCAAGCCTTAATTTCCTTATGTATAAAATGCAGGTAGAAGAACAATGAGCCTATTAACATCACTGTAAGAAGTACATAGATGGATACAGGTACAAAGGTTCACCACTTGTGAAAAGGGAGGTCACCATATTTCCTCAAAGGATCAGTCCTTTTTGGGGGTAAGCACTAGACCAGCTCAGAAACCTTGTTCCGATTGGCTCAGCCCCTCTCCATCAATCCAATCATGATACGCTTTCACTGTAGTGTGAATTATTTACTCAAAGAGGAGAGCCGCAAGAGGATGGGGCCAACATTGCTCAGCAGAGTAGTCTTTCTTTAGGAATAGTCTTTAGTAACACTGTTTCTAAAGCAGCCCGTGTAAAGGGAGCTCATCTTTTGAACCAACCAAACCATTTCTTTCTTCAGGTTGCATCTTTCCCGCGGTGCACATGTATTCCCACGGAATCCGACCCGTGCCACTCTGGTATGCCTAAATCATACGCAAGTACAGATGCGCGCATAAACAATCACACAAAATACTTCTAGATACGTGTGTACATGCATCACACAGATCCGTATATAACATCTATGCCTTTTTATAGAGAGAGAGGGTTGGCCACACTTTTGCTCGCAGCAAGTTCTTATCTACCTTTTGGTCTTATAATTAAACAATTAAGTGTCATTTCTGATAATTACACGTTATAACAAAGTGGTAAGTAGGCATTAACTCACTTGAGAAATATGTTCTGTTTTAGAGCCAGCACCACATAGTAGCCCCAGCCGGGAAAGCCTGGCGCATGGCTCAGTGTTAGCATCCTTGCAGACAGACACATTACTCCACTCTCCAGCGATTGCACCAGAAACGGGAAAGGCCCCGCAATCAATCCCAGCCGCAGGACGCAATGGCTCCCCCTGGAATGTTATCACCATCTGCTAGCTTCACTTGCTAGTGGTTCAGGAGATGCCAATTCCTGAGGATTGGGGTGAGGGTGTGCATCTGCCCAGTTCTCACACACTCATTAAAAAGGAGTCTTTATTTATCTTGAACCCTATCATGTGGCATATTACGACTGCCGGGCTTGAGTTAGAGGAAGGGAAATCCTTGTCTTTTATCTGCTCCTCCTGCACTGAGTTTAAAGATACCTCATGACTCTCAGTTTTGGAGCTTGAGAAGTTTGGGGTGGCACTGCCCATGTGGCTCATGAGAGGAGAGGAGGAGGGGGGTGCTTGAAGCGGCCACACTCTACCCCAACCTTCCTGGCACTTATTTCTCTGCTACGTCTGTCCCAGCCCTGCCTGCAGCACAGATCAGGGCTGGATGCCTTCAGTGCAGGACAGGAGAAGGACTGGAAGAATTGAGAACATCTCAGCAAGACCATGCCCCAGTTGGCCAGCTAGAAAAGACAGGGAAATTCACATTCCTTACTTTAGTGGATAAAGTCATTGAAAGCCTGTAGAAAAAACTATAATACCTAGGTAGGGTGATTATCACATCATTAACAGCTGCTACTGCTAATGATGATGAATAACAACACAATAATAAGAGCGCTTCTTGACTGGACCATTATTATTTACAGTACAATGTTTCCGGCATCATGGTTTGACTTTAAAGCACATACTCTTAAGGAATATACTATATTGCCCATGTAAACTTATCATGTGCTGGTGTGTTAACTCTCTTACTGATTATCTACAAAGAAACACAGGTACTAAAGTTTTGGTAAGATCTGGCAAGATATAGAGTTTTAGTAAAGGAGATGGGGTGACATTGAGAGGAACTGTTTAGGGATCAGACACTGATCAGATGCTATAGTGAGGGTGTTATTGGCCATTCAGGGACACATCACAATGGAGAACCAAGGAAATAAGATATGAAAATGAAAAATCTCCACAGACAAAAGTCTGGGCTGCAGTCTTGCCTTCTACAAGTACTGAGGTTCAACCCGAAGCCCTAACCTGAGCCTGGCTGGGAAGAAGGGTGCTGAGATAATAAATAACTCTTTCTATTAATTCCAGTAGTTTTGTTAATAGTAGGTAGGATTGTTTTATAAAACAATTTCATAAGTCAGGGCAAATATTCTAAGGGTACAAAGTCCAATCCCCCATCCCCCTGGAAGGGGACCTGTAAGTCACTGTCACAGAGAGCCACAGTTACTGGGGAACTGGTGTCACATCTCTGTTGTAGTTAGGCTGGGAAAAGAGCTTGAGGAAAACTTGGGAGGTCTTTTTGAGATGCGGAATTCTTAAACATGGGTTTTATTCTCTAAAAACCATTGTATTTTCTACATCAGTGTTTCTACTCAAAATCAAAAGGGTTGTGGGTGCCATGCTTCCATAATCCTGTGACTTTGTCGACCACTATCAACACCAGCTGATAGGAATTGCAGAGTCAAACACGGCTGGCCATGAACTGGCTGCCAATTAAATACTGTGAAATCATGGTCTTTGCCCTTTCCCTGTCAACAATAATAGAACCCAGAGCATGAAGATACCTGTCCTTCTTTGGTGTCAAACTGTGACTCGGGAGGAAGGACCTCTTTTACCTGCCTCTTCTAGAAAGATCTCAAAAATCGGGATGTGGTAGAAATAGACAGGAAACACAGCAAAGGTGTTGGAGTCTGCAGAGTGCATGGAAGTTCCTGCTTGACCCTTTGTCTATAGGTAGAGGCAATTTGGTTGGAAATAGCCAGGATTTTAAAAATAACTTTCTGGAGCCAAAACATACCACACATCAAATATGAAATCATAAGATTGGAACTAATTTTCTCTCTCTCTCTCTCTCTCTCTCTCTCTCTCTCTCTCACACACACACACACACACACACACACACGCACACTTGTATAATGTGGCTGAACTTTTTGTTTTTCAACAAGCAATTTCCATCAACATTCAGAAAAAATTTAAAGCTGACCAGTTGGACATGGGAAAAGGAGAAGGAGAAAGTAATGGCAGTATAGGTAAGTGTGGAGGAGGCAAGCCCTGCTGTAGGCTCACAGCCTCGAGCTCCAAATAAATAGACCCATTAGAGCTAAAAGAGGGGTCCTACCTCTTTTGTCAAGTCAGACCAAGAGACTACTCAGTTGCTCCATTCTCCGTTTGAGTCCAAGGCAATCAAGCCAGTTATTTGAAAATCCTTATTTTAAAGCACTAATTTTTAATGTCCAACTGACAATTTTTATTGTGATATGACATTCCATGCTTCAAACTGACTTCGAGAAATTCTTTTGCCTACGTGGTAGCTTGCCAATTTTGGGCAGGGCTGAAAGGACGGTGGCTGCTGTGTTGCCCTTTAACTCTACCCAGTACCTAAGATGTATTTGGAGATAGTTATTTAACATGATTCTAGTCCCAACCATGATGAAGGTTTCCCTCAACAGAATTAAATGGGAAGGTTACGGGGTAATTCACCGGGAGTCCTGGGCTCACAACTTTTTCCGAATGGTTCTTCGTTTCCTTGGTCATAAAATGAGACAGTTATCTTCCCTGCAGTCCCTTTCCAGTTCTAGTTTTCAACCCAGTTAACATTTTTTAAAACATAAAGTGCTTAAAAATGATCATACTGTATTCCCTTAAAACTCTTTAGCACCGCTCCCTGAGATACTCAAAACATAGTTTCTCATTAGTTTCTGCCAGGTGAAAACACAGGTAAGGCTAACCACATAACCCCATTTCAAAGAGTAAAAGTGAGAGCCAGAAAAATTTTCCATGTGGCAGAGAAATAAGAGAAGGAGGTGAAACCAACATGGTGCATAACTCAGTGTTAGGCCTGGGCAAAACTGAATTTGGGGAAGTCCATCTTTGGCCTTTCCTCAAATCCCACTTCCTGACTATTGTTTGTTCTCTACAGAAAGGTTATTGTTCTCTGTTATAGTAGTGGTCTTTTTAAAAACATCTCCCAGGGACATGTATTCAAATAGACTCTAGAAACTGAAAAAACCTTCATGCGCCAAAGGTGAAATCTAAGGGAAAAAAGGTACTTTGAGCAGAGAGTCTGGCTCTATGTCTCCATTTGTCTTCATGAATAAAATTTGAAGACAGTGATTGGAAATAAACAAAATACGAAACTCTTCCTTTCCGTCCCTGTAACAGTCTCCAGCGTTGGCAACCACCATCGTAAAGAAATGGGTGCCACATTCAGGTCCTTCTGTATCACCTCATCTGCTTTCCACCTCTCTACCCCTTAAAATTCTCTCAAGGTTTTTCTGATTCCTTTAACTTGCTGCTTCTCCAAGAAGCTATGCCCATTGGTAACTTAAGAGACATCGGACCAGTGTCAATATTATTAATTTCATTAATCTACTTCTAACTGCCTTTGCTGTTTATGAAGGGAGCATCAAAGCTCTGGGAAATAAACTACAAATAGCCCCACAATAGTAGCAGCATGGCACTTCAAAAGAAGGCATTAAAGAAAGCTCCCTAACAGTGATACGTTTTCCTAATGGTTCTGGGAGGATAATTAAGTTGTTTATCACCTTTGATGCTTATAACCCTAACACAGGTGTTCCCTGGAAACCAATTAAAAATACTTACAGCTGATAAAGGGTATCTCTTAGCTCAACAAATTTACTAATAATTCCAATCCCATTTGGAAAAGAATCTTGTCAGGTTTTTTGACACCAAAAGGCAACTTTCCCACTCATTTACACTTCAGTGCCCGCAGTGGTAAGCACACACAGGGTATTTATTCAGCCTCCCTTGATCTCCATAGTAGTGTTCTCCAGAAAGCTTCCCTTGGCTATTGAATGACAAATTTAGTTACAAAGTATGAACGGTGCTCAGTAGCTTGGGATTTCCTTTGAAAGGAAATAGACTAGGACTCTTGGATGATACCCTTGCCTAATTGTCAGGGAATAGTGGTGACTTGAACCTGTTGCCCTCAGTTTGTATCTTTCAGTGGGTGCCAAGTTGATGGTGTTTAGTTTCTTCAAGGACTCATAGAAGAGGGAAAAGGTTCCTTGTGAAAATCCTAGGTGATAACAGGTGGCTTATGTGGTAGACTCATAGAAGGTGAGCTTTCAATTCACAGTTTGGTCAGGACCTACTTGTTTTCTTATATACTGAGCAATTGTTACGCCAAGCACCGAGTCCTGGCCCCATCCACATTCCTTGACTATTATGCTGGAACCTCTCTGCAACAGGCCTTTTCAACCTGGTTGAAAGTTCATTGACAAAGTTCCTGATTCTGATATCTGAAGGCTCACTAGTTTGCTGGTTGATTGGTGGATTGGTTTTAGCGCCTTTCATGTGCCTCAGTCTTGTTCTTATGGACTCCTTCACGCTTTCAGAATTATGATAATTCTCAGGTCACTTTATTTCTCACATGTTATTCTCTCTTCAGTTGGGGCATGAAGTGTGACTTTGGATTCAGACACTCCTAGCTGTGCCATTAAATAGCTTATGTGGCTTTTGGTCATTTCCTTCTTCTCTCTGAACCCTTATTTCCTCATTTTCTTATTTGGAGGGAGAGAATTAGACCAAATGATGTGTGAAGGACCTTTTAGCACTAAATTTTATATGATGTTTTTGGCAAACGGCTGATGGCAGATTTTCATATGAAACATTATTTCTTACTACTTCACTCTTTTAAGCTACTTATTTTGTAATCAGTTTCTCATCTAGCCCTCCTGAATGCATAGTTGCATTTAAGAAACCTCCTGGCCAGTGTTGCTGCAGTTGAGCAAATGAAGAAGATAGTGGCATGAGATTAGACTGGAAAGAAAGCTTGGGGCCTCCTAAGAAACCAATGAAGAAATTTCTACAGATGGAAGAATCACTTTAGCTGTAAATGTGGAAAACAGATTAGGAGTGCTGAGCCAGTGAATGTAGAAGATCTTTTGGTTAAGAAGCTCTTGTAGTGGTCTAGCAAGAGGTAATGAAACTTCTTTGCACCAGATGACTATGGAGACAAAGGGAAATGAATGGATTCAAGAGCCATTTGGGAAGTGAGATTTACAGGAGATGAGGGTGACTGTTAGTTTTCTGGCTTGTGCTAGTAAATACACAGAGGTGTCAATCACCAAGATGTGGAACAATAGAAGGGGACCAGGGTTAGGGTAAGCAGAAGATGTCTTAAATTTAGTCTTAGACAATTGAGCTTAAGATGACTTTGAGACATCCGGTAGAGATGCCAAATAGGCAATTGGACCATAGGTCTGGAACTAAGAGGGGAGTTTGGGGCTGGATGTACAAATTTGAAAGTCATCAGCAAATAAATGGTCACTGAAGCCATGAACATAGATGAGGTTACCTGGGGAGGAAAACATTGAGTGAAAAGAGAAGAGGGTCTGTGGCTAACTCCAAGTTTTAATGGCGAGGTAGAGAAGGATAAACTGACAACAGTCACTAAGAAAGTGATTATGGAAGTAGAAGGAAAACCAGGAGAATGCAGTGCCGTGAAATAAGGGACTTATTTCATGAAGCAGAGTGGTTAATAGCATCAAATCTTGTTGAGAGATTAGATAGGGGTAAAAAAATATCCATGCGATTTAACAACATGGAAGTGATCCGTACCCTTAGCCGGAGGTGCTTTGGCGCAATGATAAGAGTGGAGCGAGATTAGAGTGGGAAGAGGAGGAACTGGGGATGAAGTCACAGGGACAATGAGTGTTAAGATTTCTTACAAAACCTGGTTCTGAAGTGGGGGAAAGAGATGGAGGAGGAAATCTAGGGAGATTGTGGGGTTGTGTGACAATAATTTTGAAAGGAGACAGACTCAAGTAAGTATTTATTCAACAAATATTTTTTGGGGCACTTACCTTGTGCTAAGCCCTATTTTAGGCAATAGGGATACATCAAAGAACTTAAAAATCCCTGTTCCTATGGAATCTACATCCTAGTGAAGAGGTGGAGGGAACAGACAATAAACAAACATATAAATATATTATATGCCCAGGGGTGATAGGAGACAAATAAAGTAAAAGAAGGTGATAGAAAGTATCTGAAGGGTGGTCACATGTCTTGCTAGGGAGACCGCATGATGGATTGGGTAGAGGCTTGATCACTGCACTGTACACCTGAAGCTGATGTTGTATAATATTGTATGTCAACTATATAACTATATAACTATATAACTATATAACTATATATATACATATATATATATATATATATATATAGTCATAGGACGTGGAGTATAGTGTGGGAGTGGAGTCAAGGGAATTGTAATAGAGATGTATGATATTGGAGGGGGGAAGTGGGTCGGCGGTTTGGGGGAGGGGGATTGTCACTTCGAGGGGTAAAAAGTATAACTATTGCACTGTGTTGTATAGCTTAATCTAATTCTAAAAAATGTGTATTTCGCAATAAAAAAAAATAATAATAAAAATAATAATAATAATAAAAAGAAAAAGTAAGTATCTGAAGGGGAGAGTACTATTTTATACAGTGGGTGGTCCAGAAAGACCTCTCCGGTATATGGTTGCTAGATTTAGCAAACAAAAATACAGGATGCCTCGTTAAATTTGAATTTCAGTTAAAGATAAATACTTTTCAGTATAAGTATATATACCATGCAATATGAAACATACCTATACTAAAATATCATTTGTTGTTTATCTTGTATTTAACCTGGCAAGCCCTCTCTGGTGAGATGACATTTTTGATGTTTAATGTCAGTGGAACCCCTCCAGTTAGAAGGGATTAGTTGAATGTAAAGGAGAGAGGATAGGGTGCACTTGGGAGTGGGATAAGGCACCTGAGAAGCATGAAGGAGTGGGATCCACAGCCCAGGTAGAGGGCTTTATCCTAGGTAAGAGAAGGAAGAGGGGATGCATGTGGATGGATAATCACTTGTAAGCATGGTAGTGGGGAGGGGAATGTGGTTCCCCTGTGATACTTTTGATTTTTCTCTGTGAATAGGTTGGACAGGGGCCGAAAGGGAGAGGTGTGTGGGCAGGGGATGGGTTGAAGGTAGAAGAGAATGGAGAGAGGATAAGAGGAAGCGCATCAATTGGCCTGGCAGGTGGAGAGCTCTAAGGTTACGAATAAGGTGATTATTCATAGTCTCCACGACCACGACTGAGCACCCTGAAGGT
Source organism: Hipposideros armiger (assembly GCF_001890085.2). Taxonomy (NCBI): domain Eukaryota; kingdom Metazoa; phylum Chordata; class Mammalia; order Chiroptera; family Hipposideridae; genus Hipposideros; species Hipposideros armiger. The sequence continues at coordinate 1,025,426 of NW_017731815.1, read as the reverse complement.
GAGAGGAGGGAGAAGCTTAATCTAATTCCCCATGGACCCACCCGACCCATGGCTCCTGTATTGACAGAGCTTACTAAATGCTTACCCCCATCATCTTAGCCTTGGAGGCCCATTAAGCCTTTTAGCTATTTTCCTTGAGTTGGAAAGATCACTGCCGCTGTAGAAGCTACTTTAATAGCCGTACTTAGGAAAGGAGATGAATTTGAAGATAACATCAAAAGAGCCATTTATGAAGCATCTAATTTTGAGGCAAACACCATCTATACACAGCCTGAAGTAAACTGGAGATTTGGCAATTAACCCGCTAATTTGAACAATATTGACAGCCAGCTTCATAGATAACACAGTAAACTTGGCTTTTTGGTTTTTGGTTTTTATTGGATATTTATTAATATCTCTGTGGTGTTTAGGTTTCTGCCTTGTACACCCTCCTTCTGTGTGACATCTTTCTTTGTTTTAGTTGCACACGTTGCATTTGAGAAGGAGGCAAATCATTTTAAACAAGTTAAAACATATTTCATTCATTATTAACATTTTACATTTCATAATCATATTGCATTCTTAACAAGCATTATAATTGCTTTGCATTATTTCATTTATACGCAGAACATTTTTATGACATGTGCCTTCATGTTCCATAAACATGAGGCTGAATACGGAACTCCTTTCCAGAGCCAGAGTTAATGTGAGTGCAACCTTCTTTCGTGGGGAGATGAGCTCAGGAGGCCATAACCACAGCGTTCTTATCTGTGCAAATCAGGAGCTCAGAAGGAGCAGCATTTGGTGGCATTTCCCTTACACGTATGAACACTTGAGTGAACATGAGATCGTTGTTCAACAGGAAAGATACAAATGTTCACCCCTCAAGAAAGATATGTTTGGGATGGGGGAGTTCAGTGCAAAGAGCTCCTTTCTTTCTGTCTCCCAGGGTGAGGGCAGCACTGAGAATTTTATAGGGGCATCCTTCTAGCACTATCTCTGGGTGAGTTTAACTACAGAGAAGAGGTTATCTGCGAAAAAAACCCCAAAAAACTTAATCAATGACCTAGAACCAAAAAAAGGGGTTTCATGATCAGGATGGGGAAACTTAATATTCCAATATTTGCTATTTGGCCTTGTTGGCATCCTTGGGTCCTGTCCCCTGTGGTGTCTCCCCGGATTACAGGATATAGAACTGGGTTTCCACCCATAGTCTGTAACCCTCTCATACAAATGCAGCTTTGGTCAAAAGTAAGTCTTTTGGAGTTTGTTGAGGGGGTGGAGGAGTAGAGGGAAATTTTCTCCAGGCCAATATGTTAGGAAACAGTGTCTCTTACGTGTGAGAGACGAAAGCCTGGTTCAGAGCCAGGCTTCTGAATGCTTCTACACAAAATCACTCTGATTCACCAAAATCCTGTGAGGAATTGCTGCCTGGTTGTGGTTGGGATCTGTGTAACTTTCATGGAGTCAGAGAATTCAGATGTGAAAGAGATCTGAGTCTCATAATCCCCACGCTGGGGCATCACAATCACTTGTGAACAAAGTGTCAAAGCTTTGCACATCAGAAGAAATTACAGGCTACCCCTATGTTAATGCCACTTTTCCTCACTGGCATTCTGATGTGTCTTCTGGGAGACAAAGTGAATGTGCCACTTCCTACAGCCTTTGTACATCTGTGACCATGAGCTGTGCTAGCGAACAATATTTACCAAGGTGACACAGAGGATCAAAGGTTGAGAATGACAATGACAGTCACCATTATCAGATGGCTGTGTCATGTCCACAGACCCACTGGTGGGGGCCTAGGCTCTGCTCTGCTTCCACTTGGGAGTGTGACCTCAGAGATCTAACAGGCAGCCTGTGGTTTTATACTTTTACTAGAGTGGTGAGTAGTAGCAGAGGCCACCTATCCTTGAACCTCTCTGTCTTCCAGCACGTGGACAAGAAAAACGATTACAGTAAAACCTTGGTTTGTGAGCATAGTTCATTCCAGAAACATGCTTGTAATCCAAAGCACTTGTATATCAAAGCGAATTTCCCCATAAGAAATAATGGAAACTCAGATAATTCGTTCCACAACCCAAAAATATTCATATAAAAATTATTACAATACTGTAATGTAATACAAAATAATAAAGAAACTATAAAATTAAAGAAAAATAAACAAATTATCCTGCACTTACCTTAGAAAACTTTCGTGGCTGGTGTGAGGGAGACAAGTGTGAGGAGGGTTATTGTGTAGGACGGCTTTCACTCACTCACTAACGGAATCACTCTATTAGCTCAATGGAACCTTTTTCTTTTTGTGCAACTTTAACAAGGAACCTACCCAATGACTCTTGCTTTTGCCTCCTTTTGAGGATTTCAAGGAAATGTGACATTGCAATGTTGTTAAACAGATTCATCGCTCTCACCGCTACAGCCTTATTCCGGTGGTGCTTTTCTACAAAATTTTGCACTATTTCCCACATTTTACACATCTCCCTAATCTCATTTGAAGTGAGGGACTCCTCCACCTCTTTCTCCTTGTCCTCTGCAGACGAGATCTCCTCCATAACCTCCAAGCATGGGAGATGATCACCCACAATTCCTCAGAGAGAGAGAGAGAGAGAGAAGGAGAAACCATTGGCTCAGTTGTGATCATGTGACGTTTAGTGTCATGTGCTACTTGTATTGCAAGATATCGCTCGTTTGTCAAGTTAAAATTTATTATAAATGTTTGCTCGTCTTGCGGAACACTCGCAGGGCAAGTTACTCGCAATCCAAGGTTTTACTGTATATTGTTTTTCGGGGGATTGCAAACCAATATCCCAACCCTGTTTTTAGGAGAGGGTCCCATTAGGTGTCACCACTTGCTGTAAGTCATGGGAGTAAGGCAAATTCTGTTGTCTACCACCTCTTATGTTTGCACAGACAAAATGGAGAGTGGTCCAATTAACCAATGTACATTAATGCAGATGAGGAACTTGGAAAATTAAGGCCAAGACTCACTTATTCCCCTTATAACCAAGCTTGCTGGCCCTAATAAACATGTGAGAACTTTATTGCTCCATTTTATTTTACATTTGTAGATAACATGTCAAAGATACAAAATTCAGCTTTCATTTGCTTAGTAAAATTTCCAGTTTCTGTCCCCTGACAAAAGACCTGCTAATACTCTTCCTCTAGTTCAGGGACAATTTAAAACACAATGAAACAAGCAACACAGACACATGTACAAAACAAACAAAAAGCTCATCTTTATTCTTTGCATCAAATGGCATCAATACAGCTTCCTTTCACACACTTCACTTTACAGTTTCTAACCTTCAATTCTGTTTTACTTACAAGAGTAAGGTGTAGTATTTAAAATTTTTGTTTCAGAATATAAGTTATCAGGCTACACATTGAAAAAAAATGGATTTTCCCCTTTGAGAGAACCCATTCGATTTTGCATTGTAAATTAAATTATTGGTAGTTCTTTTTAACTCTATGCAGTAAATCAATTTTCAAATGATAATGGTGATCCTGCATTACAGGCGGGATATTACTTCTCAGTACATCTACAAAGTGTTAAATACATTTAGAGCTCAGAAGCTAAAACCGATATTGGTATGTCCTATACATTTGGTCAATCATCATAATAATGCACTATATTTAAACCATTCCTTATGGTTTACAGAGCACTTTATCAGTATTACCTTCTTTGGACCTTACAAAAGATTCTCAAAAAAAGGAATTGCTAAACTAATTATGTAAGGTCCATGCAATGGAATATTTGCAACCATTAGAACAGGATCAATGTGAAGTGGAATGATGCCATATTGTTAAGTAAAAGAGATTGCAGAACAGCATGTACAGGTGATTCCATTTTTTCATTTAAAAAATCATAAAATATAAAATTTTCATATATATACATATATTTTTTATATATCATGTATTTGGGATGGTACTGGAGGGGTAGAGAAGGGACACTACCACTTTTTGTGTATATACCATAAAAAGTATAGTTAAATTATGAGTGATTTAACTATGTTATAGTTTTATATTTTTCAAAAATACTGCCTTCATTTTGAGGATGAAAAAGCAAGCTTCAGAGTTCTTAAATGAATTTTGCAAAGTCATGCAGTTTACTCCTAGAATCCAGGCCTCTTCACTTGCCAGCAACTGCTTTGGCTGCCATACCCCAGAAGAGAGCATCTGAGCGGGAGACAGGTAGAGGAGTAATCTCAGGCTTCCAACTCTACCCTTTGGTGTGCTATCACCTTAAGACTTGGTCTACAGCAGCGGAGTTTTAGCCTAGTTAGCATATAAAAATATAAAAGTTGCTAAATGCCTGTATTTTCTCTTTCTGGGAAGAAGGCAGCCTAGTTAACTATGTCTGGATGGAAATCCGGAAGTCTGTGTTCCTAGCCGAGTTGTATGTGTTGGGTGAGCTACTGGACACTGTATCTCAGTTTCTTCACCTGTGAAAATATTGTGCTGACCTACTTTCTCGGGATCGCTGGGTGGGCTACTTCATGATTTAAAACTGCTTTGAAAATACAAAGCTCCATTGAAATTGTTTGTCAAGAGTTCCTCCTGGCTTACACCTTCCTTCCTTTTCATGCCCTTCCCTGTCATAGAAGCCCTGTAGGCTTGGTATTTTCCTATGCCTGATCTAAAAGTCTCCAAAATTAAGCAGTCATTTTCAAATTGGAAATATGTCCACTGGTATTTGGTTCAAATAAGAATGGAGTCATTATTTCTCCCAAACCTGAATGCAAAGTGTGTGTGTGCGTGCGCGCGTGCACGTGTTTAAGACAATCAGTTAGAAGCCCAGTGGACCTGGAGGCAGCTTAGGATGCGAGCATCACGTGGGCACTTCCCTTGGCTTCATTTGGCATTCTGAGGTTTACCATCACCTGAACTGTAAGGATTAGTGGTACAGTCTTAAGGGAGGAGGCAGAAACTGTTTTCTCTTCTTCTGTCTCCCCTCATTCACTTTCCCTGCCTGTCCCATGGCTGGCCCCTCCACCAGTCTGTAGGAAATGGAGGTGAAGTATCAATAAAGCACCGTGGAAATAAAGAAGAAGAAAGGAGATCAAGGAAGGGAAGCCAAAAGTTTGCATGACTTGTTTTCACCAACTAAAACATTACTGAGTGAAAGGAAAAGCCTCCACCAGGAGCAGAGTTCCTCCCCCTTCCACCCCACCTCAGACCCTGACAGGGCTGAGAGATGATGAGAAGGGCCTGTGGGTGGTCACATTAGAGGCCTCCACCCACAGAACTCCGAAACATGGGTATGACAGGCTTTGGTGCAATCCCAGCCTGCTAAGTTACAGCTGGAATGCCCTTCAGTTTCTCCCTTTTCTTTCATATTTGAATAGTTTCAAAATTTTCTTAATGTTGATCTTGAGTTTTGGGTTAGTAAAAATGTCTTTCTTCACATAGGTTATACTTTCTTTGGGTCATAAACATCTTGTAACTCTCTCAATACCTACAACAGTGCTCTGTGGCTAACAGGCAATTCAGAATGACTAATGCAAATAGTTCTAGATGCTGTTCAGTGTGTGTCAACTGCTGCGTGATTCTGGGATTCTATCTCCAGAGTCCTGCCAGTTTACTCTGGTAATGTGTATGGTTTTTTTTTGTGTGTGTAAGGGCTTTCTTTGGTTAATGATCATTCCTAGCACACCCATGAAGACCCTACAAAATCTACTTTAAGCAAAAGAGAATGTAATCCTTTCTCCTTTCTGACGTGCTCTTTTAAGTTGTATTTTCTTAGATGTTTGAGAAAGAAAGGTATCTCCATGGTCTTCTAGCCAAGGTACCCACTGGGTTTCCAGTCTCTCCCCAAATTTTTTCATGAGGTAGGATACAGGTCTGTGGTTAAATTCCTCCAGGGACAGGAACCACGGCCCCTCCTGAGACAGCTCTTTCCTTATTTGAGAAGCTCTGTCTGATAGAAAGGTCTCTACCACTCTGAGTGGAAATATGTCCACCTTGGAATTCCATCTCCTGTGACCATGGAGAGTAAGCCTAATCTCTCTGGAAGACGACACTCAAGAGTGTCTCCTCTATCTCATAAGCCATCCGCACATCTTTCCTCATAGCTACAGTTTTGCTTCCTTCCATCTACTAGCTGCTTGGCTGCTGCAGGTGTCATTCCTTGTGGGACAGAGATAAAATTTGTAGGACTCCTAGGACCTCAGAGCAGGCCTGTTTATGGAAGAAATGTGAGCATTCCACACCTCTGCCCTTGGCACTGGAGGAGCCCAGGCCCAGTACCTCTGCTGAAGGCGGGCACTCAGGGAGTATCCCCAGGCAGGGAGACCTTCCCTCCCACCATCAAGCGGGCCCTGGGAAGCGTGCCAGTGCACGCTCGACACCTGCTCCTTCTCTGAGGCATGAGCAAGAGTGAAGCCTGGCCTGATGACGGAGAGTTAATAGCATTAATGCCGCAGCTTCTTCCATCACAGCCCCAACCCCAGGAGCTCGTAACTCAAAGCATAAGGAGAAACGTGTTTTTCTCTAATGCAAGATCGAAGTTTAACTGAGCTAGTAAGAATAATTACAAGTCGCCTAAATGTTTCTAGGCTTGGTGTGCATTGTGGTGAGAGACCATCTTGTTCTTCATCACTGGAGATGCTCGTAAAGACAGCCAGAGGGAATAAGCTGAACGAAGCCAGACGAGTGGGGAGTTTTGGTTCTCATTTTGTTTTTAAGTCAGTCACAGAATTATGGCCTATGGGGATTAAAGCCCCTAACACGTCACTGACTTCATTCCTTAACCGATGAAAGAGAAATAATGAGGTAGTATGTACTATTTTCTTGGGGCTCGTGCAGTAACCATTTTGATTTAGGACAGTTTGTGTAGGACTACACTAGGCATAGTCAAATATATTTTTGTATAAAGTATCCTCTAATCTTTGATCCTGGTGGAAACATGTGGAGAATTATCTAAGGCTGGAGCTACCTGCAGCAGGAAATTAAAGTGCTAGTTTTGTAATATTTAGTCAACCTGATCTCCCCAATGTCTTCTCATCAGCCTCTCAGGTTGCGCTACTCTCTGTGTCCCAGCTGTGCTCCTTGGCAGCAAAGCCAGGTAAGTTGTGAATAGTGAAAAAGTTTCCATCTGTCCAATTTCAACACGTTTGCATAAATTGGGTCTCCAAATGTAAGAACAAATGCCAACAAATGAGCTCCAATGTACACACTCACAACAGATAAATCTCAAAAGTGCAGTATAGGGTCTTTTTCCTTTGGTACATCTCCCTCCCTCCCTCCTCTGCTCCCTCCCTTTCTCCCTTCCTTCCTCAAATGTTTATGAATGCTGACTCTGGGCCAAGCATTGTGCTGGCCACAGGAGATACACAATGAACAAGGTCTGGCCTCTGTCTTGACCTCACAGTTAAGATGGGGTGAAGAATCAGCTATGAAAATGCAGTGTGCTGACTGCTGGAATAGAGGGTGCTCAGGCACACTGGGAAGAGGAGGAGGGAAGGGGGACTGGGGTGAGGGGGGAGTGGGGACTGGGAGGCTTTGGGTAGACCTGGCCCTTAAACTAAACCTTAAAGATGAAGAGGAGTCAGCCTGATGGTGAAGTAGAGAAGGGCGTTAAGGGCAGAGGGAACAGCAGGCACTGCCAGGGAGGGAAGAGGAAAACCAAGAAGGAGAGCAGGGCACAGGAGAGCTGGGAGGGAGAGATGATTAACAGTGTCAAATGGCACAAGGTCAAGTAACAGCAGGACTGGAAAGTGTTCCCTGGTGACTAGGCGGCCCCCTGAGGCTCCCGCCCCTGCACACATGTCTACGGCAGTGGGAGCATCAATTGCATGGGATTTCATAGAGTTGAGGGAGATCTTAGAGACCCTAAAGTCCAGCCTTTCTCCCAAATATGGGAACCTTTCTATGACCTCCAACAAGTGACCTCTAACATATACATTCACAACAAATAAAACTGCAACATGTAGTATAGGGTCTTTTTCTATGACCGTCTGATTGGGGGCTTTCAGTCTAAGCTTCATTACATTTAGAATCATGGAGTCTCACCAGATCTCATGGACAAGCCAACTGTAGTTGCTGGGGCCTGATATTTGAGAATAGGTAACCCCTGATTCTTAGTGCCTACCATAACTTCAGAATGTGGCCTTTTCCACCTGCTGAAATTGTCCTCCACTTCACCTTGGGCCCTGCCTGATAACCATAACAGCTACCTACTGAACACCTGACAGTGTCAGTGGCTTTAGGTATATATTTTCTAAGTTAACCATCTGAGAAGCCCTATCAAGGTAGGTGTACAGATACAGTTCTTTTATTTTGAAAACCACAAAACCGGATTCAGCTAATTTATGCAAAAACACAATCTATTAAAAGAACATGGAATAGCTCATAGACAGAAGAAGAAACTGAGCAACTAGGTCCCAAGAAGGACAGCAACACGGTGACACAGGAAATCTGGACTGCAGGAGCTGATTGATTGACAGTCCCTTCATGATGCCACCCCCAGAAGAAATCAGCTCCAACCATTTTCTTTTCTTTTTTTAAATTATAGTTAACATAATCCAACAATTTTCCATCCTTAGGTCACTGCCCTTAGGATTAAAATCCAGGGAGGCCAAGTTTGATTATCTAGGGATTGACAGGCTCCCTTGATTGACACCAGGAGTCTACTCTACTTGGGGGAAATCAAGGTGCTTTTACTAGAGCAGTGAGAGAGAATGCCGAGTGGACATAAACAACAGTTGTCAATTAGCATAAGTCATGCTATCACCATTGTACAGATCAGGAAACTACAACTCAGAGAAGCCAAGCAACTCGCCCAAAGTTGCACAGGAATACATGACGGGACCAAGATTTCCACCTGGGCCTTCCTGACTTCAAAGTCTGGGCGCCTTCCATTCCTCCTTGCTGCCTTTTTGTCTGAACTGCATATGGATATTACATTTGGAGTAAAGCCACTCCTGGTAGGCTGAAATTTTGCTGACAGTCCCAGAGCTGGGTCAGTCTCCTCAGTTCCCTTCTCAGTTCCTAGGGAATGGCTCCAGAAACAGCTTCCTGTCCTCTCACATGAGCCCATTTTGCTGTGAGGAAACAGCCATGCTCTGCTGACTGAGTGGGAGACAAGAGACTATTAAACCACAGCCTGTCTCTCCAACGTCTACCCGTTGATTCTGACTTCCCCGTGGGAGCAACACACAATACTCCCTTCTCCACATGCTGACCTTCCAGATATTTGAAAAGAGCTATTGGTCCCACCCAGGTCTTCTCTTTACAAAGCTAAATATTCCTGTTCCTTTAACGATTCCTCATACTGCTATCCCATATGACCACAGGGGGATAATTTCCATGTGTCGGCTAATTCTCCAAGACTTACATCAGATGAGAAACTGGCCCTGTATGAAAAGAAACCATTTCCCCTTGCTTTCTCTTTCTGATCCATTAGATTTCATGTAAACCCTTGTGATGACTACCTGCTGTTTTCAAATTCAGCTGCAATCCAATATGACTCACTAGGCAAAATTCTCATTCTTCAGTCTTCGTTTATCATTTCCTACCAACCCAAGGCCCTGAAAAGCACCCTTCAGAAGCCACAGCCAATGGACAAAATGTGTCCACAAAAAAATGCCAACTTTTGATTCCTTGCCATGTTTTAGTTTATATATAATCATATGAATTTTTAAAATCAAGGTTTTTGTTCAATGTAAATAATTTTAAGTTTAAACAGCTGTAATCACATCCTCCAAAGAAAATACCCTGAAAGGTGGTTGAGGGTGTTGTATGCCAGACCCTCCCCCTAAAATCTCTTAATTGTTCTTTCCATTAAAAAAAAAAAGTAAGTACTGGTTTGAAAATTGTTTTGAGGTTTTGAGCATTTGCAGGGCATTTCCTCACAAAAACATTAGTTGTGCTGTTTCTGAAACAAAGTGTCTGATTATATAAACAGTCATAGAACCTCAAAGTTTGAGTTGGAAGAAATGGAAAAGAAGGAGAATTACAAATGTAGGGAAAGAAGTTTAGGATTTTTCTGGTCAGGCTCTTCTAGCGAGGCAACTCCGAAGACTAGAGCTGGCACATTATAGAATTAAATAAATACTGGAAGAGTTGGACTAAATGAATCTATGTCCTAGGCTCAGCATGCAATCAGCCACAATCAAATATTCCCATCCTTCTGCTCTTCAGAACATGAATCAAATCCACCATTTATAATCTGCATGTCATGGAAAATGAACTGAACTCAAACAGTGGAGCTTATTGTCTGGGCTCTGCCATCAATGAAGGGTACATCTGAACAAATTACAACATGATTTTGAATGTCTCTCCCATAAAACCATTGACCAGTGACCATCTGCCTAGAGGTATCTTCAAGGATGAGTCTGTGGTAAGAAGAAGGAGCAGTTTGTTGTCCCACTTAGAACAAAGGAAGAGAGCCTCTCCCAGTTCTCTGCTTGACTGGATGGACTTAATAGACACAGTCTGAAGAATGAGTTGTTAAGTGGATTCTGTGGTCACTGGTCATCGGATTTATCGAATAATGCCTCCACAAGACCACTCAGCTGTGGTGTCTAAGATGGCGGCTACTTCAACACTGAGGGGTAGGGCTCCTGACACTTTCCGAATATTTATTCTGAGATCGTTCTAAATGTTATACACATCCCACATTGAACTAAAATTTGCTACCTGTTGTTCTAGGGTATACCTTCTAGAACAACAGAGAATAATACCTACAATATCCCTAAACTTTCCAGTTTCTTCCAACCGCTCTTCATATCACATAATTCCCAGAGCCTTTACTTTCTTGGTCACCTTTTTAGTGTACACCCCATTTTGTTGCAATCCTTTGTGCATAATTTGAATCTAGTCCTTCTACTGGGTCAGAATCCCAGACATGTGGAAGTCTAGACTATAAGCTTTATGAGGGCATGAGCTATATTTGTTTCACCAGCAACTAGTAGAGCCTAAAATGTTGTAGGTGCTCAAAAATAGTTTCTGAATGACTCTTTGACCTTCCTTTAGTTGCCTTGAGTAGAACACTAAGTAATGTCAAATGTCCATTGATCTTCCTAATGGATGGGAAATCAAGCCCTTTGTGTTTTAATTTAAATTAAGGGAACGACTCTCTCTCTCTTGCAGGAAGAGCTATGTTAGATTTACTGGCAGGCTGGTAACTTAGGCTTTAAAATGTTAAACTATGTGGAAACATTATTGCTAAAGAATAATTTACACATTGGGCAACTTTGGCTCAACATATGTTGTACTGATGTTTTTCAGTGATTTTGTGATTTATACAACTTTCTAGGGTCTTTTGATTAACAGCAGGAAAATTCTTAAGTCAGCAAGAAAGAGGAACTGTGGGATTTTGCCTTACTCTATATGTAATCACCTTAAATCTGCAGAAGACCACTTCTGGCACCTGGCTTCACAGCTGAACAAGATAACTCACTAATTATTTTGCTGTGTACCCCTCTAAATGATTTTTGGGATGGGTGGGTGTTTGGGGGACTGCAGTGGTGTGAAACACAACTGTCGAATTATTTGTGTTCAATTGAAAGGCACAGAAAACAACCTGTGCTTTCACTTCAACATTTCCAGCTTTCATGAACAGACTTTGGCTTTTCCTTGACCAATAGGGGAGCCAGGTCTTGCTCCACCCAAATACAATATATGACTTAACTCTTAATGTCAACATACACGTATTTTTCTGTGGTGCTGTCTCGCTGCTTTTGTGTGTGTGTGTGTGTACATGTGCACTTTGTTTCATTTTATACTTTCACAAATAGCCAGGAGACTGCAGAAGTCATGGCCAATCAGTCCTCCAGTTCCTGGCAAGGAATTACAAACTGAAGGAAATCAGCTTTAAAAGCTTTTTTGGCCCCTCATGTTATTATTAAGCTAAACCTAACAAGGATATGAGGCGGGGAAAGGAGGCAGTATACTTTCCAAAGAAACTAGCCTCAAACTACTTAGAGACATGGTATTTACAATTTCTATTTTAAAAAAAGTTCTCAATACCTTCTTCTCTTCCTAAGGTTTGACATAATCCTTAAAGCCAATATAATGACAGCATTTATAATATTTCCAGTCAACATCTCTTTGTTAGCCTTCTCCAACATCAACCTTGCATATCCCCCACCACTAGAAACCACTTCATTTAAACTAAAAAACAAAACAAAGAGAAACAAAAAAGCCCTTTAAAACAAAAAGCAAAGCAAAGACTCATAATCATACGTGGTTCTAATTCTTAGCAAAGACCAATAGCCTGATTGTTACAGAAAAATACAAATTAATTGACTAATAAAATCTGTTCTTTACTTGGTGATCCTAGGCTGACCTTTTCCTAAGATGTCTTCTATTGTGGTCACTGGAAAGTAACTCCTATTGAGGGACAGGATTTTGTCTGCAAAGAATGATTATAATTCATAGAGAAGATTAAATGTTCACCAACACTTTTCCATTTTTTCTAAACTTCCTAGACCCAAATCTATTAGACTCTATTCTGCAACTCCACAGAAGGATTTCACTAAGAGCTTGGGCTGTATTCTTTCTGGTTCCTACTATTCCTATTGCTGTTGGTTTAAATTCTCCACTGCTAAATGTCGGCAGTTGGATTCACTCCAGGGACTGAGAATAGGGGCCTCCACATGGTGAAGTTCAGGGCTCTTTATAAGAAGGTCAGACAGTGTAACCACAACTGGTTAAATAAAGGCCCAGGGGAAAAGGCAAAATCATTCTGGGGAAAACTCCCAGGTTTTACTGAGGACTTGTTGATTTTAGTTTTCGTTTTTGCTTTTATTCAAATAAAAGGTTTAGTGTAAGGTATTTATGTGTGGCTTCTTGACCTTCCAAGTGATTATTGAAAAGTATGCAGTGGGAAAATTTTAATCCCCAACTCCCTATCTCTACAGCATCAGATCATTACAGTTTTTCTGGTGCACAGAGGACAAGCAGAGAGCAGAACAATCCATTGTAATGTTATTTACTTGTTTATAGGTCTGTCTCTCTTACTCAGCTGGAGACTTTTATCAAAGGCAAGAACTGTGCCCTTTGCTTCTTTTTACCCCCCAAACCTTGTTTAATGCCTGGAATATAGCCAATAAATATTTGTCCAATTAATCTATGAAGGTAAATTGAAAACGCCATTAGTGTTTAATTGTTATTACTGGCAAGACTTTCTGTAGGCAAGAAAACTGGCCCTGGTAACTACAGTGTCTTTTGAGGCCCAACGTTAAGCCCCTTTTCACTCTCCTTGCCAAGCATGGAGCCTAAGAAGGCCTCGGGTTTGATTTCCATACTTGGATCCTGCTGAGTACAGACCCCAATTCCATAATCCATTTCTTTCTAAGGCTGTTGGCATCTCTGGAGTCAGGAAGTAACATCTGCTTCAGTGAGCTGATTACCAATGAGAAAAAGGAGGTAAAGGCCAGCGTTAGGTGGGGTCTGGCTTAGCTTCAAAGCAGGCATATGGCTTGTATCTTAATGAGAGAGTTTACATATTCAGGAAAGATACATCTGAAGGGCACATTAACTGGTTCGAGACCAAACGCTTAAACAAAATGCTGCTGATTAGATTGCTCTAAGTCAATGGCACATTGTCTTGGAAAAGTCCTGAGATCTATGCTTCCTGCTCAGTTCCCACTGCATCACTTCAGTTGGCACAGTGGATCTGAAGCCTGGCTGACTCTAGTGGTTCGTCTCATGATCTACCTTTGCTGGATGCCTCTTTGCACCAAACCCTGCTCCTCAACGTAAAATGTCAGTCTCTCTAAAATACCATTTTCATTTGCGCAGACGCCTTCAAGGTTTTCCCTCTGCTCCTGGCATTTGAGTATTTCTATGAGGGTCTGATCTCAATTCACATTTTCCTTTCCCTCACAACAGAGTTCCAATCCAAGTCCCCATCCTACCAGCCTGATGCACTGACTCATACACAGTCTCCTGATTCCTTTCTGCTGCCCTCTGTTTGTCACATTTGCCTACAAAGTCTTATTTACATGGCTTCATTTCTCTCAATTCTGCCCATTCTTCCAGGTTCCTTCAGTCCTAGCCTCATCTGATCACAAAGCCCCCTGTCATCATTCCAGTCCTCAATGACACTTCTTCTCTGAGCAATGACAGAACTGTAGAACACTGGGAAGGGGCTAACGTGTATCTATATTTTAAATATCCTTTGAGTCAAACATTATTCAGTGGGATAAAAGCATAGGATCTTGGGAAAGCCACCTGACAGACTGTCCAGTGTGGAGATCTCCTGTGCAGAGAACAGAGACTCAATCTAATGAGATAAAACCAGTGTGGCAGGATGGGGTGTTCTAGCCACTCCATCCCCTTTGTCCCTGCCCATTGTTCTTCCTTTTAATCACAACAATGCATTAGAGTCATGTCTTGACGAGTGAGTAGTATCAGCCAGAGAAAGGTTTTAGTCTTAAGAGAACTCCACGCTCAAGAATGTGAAAAGCATCTGCTAATTTGGACTGAGTGGTAAGAGCTTGAAATGGCACTAGCTGGTCTGAGTATAGGAAGCGGTGGCAGAATGAAGCTGTGCTCCCAAAGGAGAAATGGGTAGAAAAGAATGGAAGAGGGAATCCCAAGGGAGGGGGGGGGGTGTTTCCAGGCATCCAAGCCAGGCAGAGACAACACAGCAGAAGGGGGCTTGAAGATAACAACAACAATGATAACAAAAATCTGCCCGATCCTTTGGACTGTATATGGGTTTCTGGGCAGCTATGAATAATATTGGGTTATTTGTGGTAGTGGACTGATTATGTACCCATTTTCAGGAGATGCAGAGAATAACAGCAGGAGTGCTCCACCCTGTAAGGAGCTAGATTTGGGGGCCCTTTTAAAAAGATTCCCCTATGGAACTCTGAGGAGGAGGGGTAGGTGGTGGCAGAGATAAATATGACATCAGTAAAAAAACCTAGCTGATTGGTTCATGCAGCTGTAGCAGAAGGGAAGACCATTTATCACAAGGCAGCTACACATAATTTAATGGAAATGCCTAGAAGAAAATGACCTGTGAAGTACTAGGCTTAAACCTAAAGTCTAACCCTTGCTGCTTATTCCGTAAGTATTCTTGGCACTTATAATGTAAGACCTTGTTTTCCTAGAACATGTTTTTAAAACATTTTGAAGCCACCCACACTAAAAAATATCTCACACAAGCTAATATTTCATGAGAAAAAAATACTTACAAAGGATAAGCATGATACATTTTGATGTTTCTAATCTGGCATGGTCTCTTTAATTTAAAAAATGCTGGTCAAGACCTACTAAATTGACTTTATGACCTGCTAATGAGAAAACTGTGTTAGAGCAATTAGGCATGGCCAACTTCCAGGACCATAAGACCAGAGCTGAGAGAAACTCAGCAAACCTAGCTCTAAGAATTTTTGGAGGAATTACCAGGGGCACTATTGGTGGGAGATTTTAATGGCTTATTATGCGTTTCAAACTGTATTCTTTATTGTTTTGATCCTGTAGGTGCAGGCAAAGTCCTTAACAAACCACACAAAGATGGAGAGACTACTTAGGGACGTGGGAGTAATCTAGAATCTGAGAGTCTGCATCTCATTCCACAGTGGTCTTGGAGGGAGAACAGACATTCCAAACAGACCAAAGCGAGGAGATCCAAAGTGGCGAGATTATGAGGCTCACCAAGGAGAGCATTAGAAATAGAGAATTCAGGAGAGGTCACGTAGAGGAGAACTCCTCATGCCAGGCAAGGGACTTTGGACCCTGCTCTCCGTGGCAGCGTGGCTTTGTAACAAAGCCTAGAGCAGCAGCTCTTAACCTGTGAGTCGTGACTCCTTTGGGGGTCGAACAACCCTTTCACAGGGGTCGCCTAAGACCATCGGAAAACAAAAAGATATTTACATTATGATTCATAACAGTAGCAAAATTACAGTTATAGAGTAACAATGAAAATAATTTTATGGTTGGGGGTCACCACAACATGAGGAACTGGATTAAGGGGTCACGGCATTAGGAAGGTTGAGAACCGCTGGCCTAGAGCAAATCACAGGATCTCTTGCCTGTTTGGTATGTATAAACCTTGGCTTTTGCCCCAAAGGATTGGAGGTGGAGGGAGGGTCTTTGGGAGATTGTCCTAATTGTCCAGGCAGGGGTTGTGTCTGCATGAGCTAGGATGGTAGCTATGAGAACTGCAAGGAGAGAATGAATGAGACGTGTAGGTATTACTCAGAAAGAACTGATGAGATGTAAAACACTTGGTGCCAACCCAGTAAGTGCCATGGCCCATTTACTTGAACAGATTCCCCTCAGCAATGTCATTTGTAAATTATTTCTTATCAAGAATTAATATAAAATTATTTAGGAAAATCCAAGTTGGCTTTAACCCATTAATTTCCAAGAACTGTTTATTGTGCTACCCCAGCTTCAGAGCGAGGCAACACTTTAGAGCAGCGGTTCTCAACCTTCCTAATGCCACGACCCCTTAATCCAGTTCCTCATGTTGTGGTGACCCCCAACCATAAAATTATTTTCGTTGCTACTCTACAACTGTAATTTTGCTACTGTTATGAATCGTAATGTAAATATCTTTTTGTTTTCTGATGGTCTTAGGCGACCCCTGTGAAAGGGTCGTTCGACCCCCAAAGGGGTCGCGACCCACAGGTTGAGAACCGCTGCTTTAGAGAGAGCAAGTTGCCCAGGAGTTTCAATCCTGGCTTTCACCTCAGCTTGCCCTCAAGCTGTCCGTTTTTATTTGTTTCCCATATAGGGCTGCCTGTACCATTTCCTTGGCACAAAGGGTTCCATAGCTACAAAATAGTTTGCAAATCACTAACTAATCTCAACTTTATAGATGAAGGAACTGGAAAGACACCACGATTTCTGGACTTTAGGCCAGACTGCAAAAGAAGTAGATAAGAAAACCCCTTTCAATATGCGGAATTTTCAGTTTCTCTTTCAATGTTATAACCCCTGCTGTGTCATTATTATTCTGTTTTTCATCCTGGCCCAATATGAACATCAGAGCTGGTTATAGATTTATCAGTATTCAGATGTGGAAATATCAATCATTTACAAAAAGAATGCCAGTATCTTGATGGAAAGCCGCAGAGCCACTGCTGTGGAGAGAAGTAGGGATTCTTGCCTGGGTGTTCGCTCTCTTGTTTAATTATTTGTGTGCAGTACCTTTTTATTCAAATAGCTAATATTCCATTCACAACTCACATTATAGAGTCAGGTAATTATGAATTTCTGTTCGTGACTGGAAAGTTTGTTTTTTTAAAAAAACCAAAATAATTACAATGCACTAATCCTCATGGAAGGTTGTTGGCATAATCAAAAGATAATTTAGAAATCCAAGAATGGGTCTGAAGGGTCAAAGAGAGAAAAAAAAAGTAAAATGTATTATCCTTTTAATAAACTCATACTCCCTGAAGAAATCTGAAAAATGTTAATAATATTACACAAATTATTAAATTTCTAAAGAGGATTAATAGAATGCAGCTTTAGCAAAATTTAGTTGAGCTCTTTTGGTATGCCTCATATTTTGTGATGACTCTATTACATGCTTTCTCCTCCTCTCCTCACAGTATTAGGGTTTTTTGATCTCTAATGCTCACACAGATAAGCAGGGTATCTTGTCAAAATGCAGGTTTTAATTCAATAGGTCTGCATGGGGCCTGGGAGTCTGGTGATGCTGCTGGCCCAGGGGTTGCACTTTGAGTAGCAAGTCTGTACCTACTCTCTGCTCTGACCCCATGGAGTCTGGCTACCTTAACAGGATTCCTACAAATGTGCCGTAGTCATTTTTTTTTTTCTTGAACAGTGTTTTCTGAAAGTCTAGGGAACAGTGAGTATTGCTGAGAATAGGGTAGGGTTCAGAGATAGACTCAACAAACAGGACTAGGACACTGAACCACTCTACTATAACAGTTCCATTTTTTATGTAGTTGACATATAGGCTGTTGTTTGAAGCTTAAAAAAGCTTAAAAAAGAAAAACATCTGGAAATTATGGCTCTAGATATTTCCATCTTCCCTTCTCTTCAAGGAAAGCTAATACTTGCTGATAATTTAGAGTGTGCCAGACCTATGCAAAGGGATTGCCCAAGGTCACACATTTGAGAAGCAGTGGAAAAGAAAGGATGGGATTCCAGAGTTGTCTCATTTTGCCTAAGCCTGGGTTGTTCACATGTATCATGCTTCCCTCCCGTCCTGCCCCTCTGCTGTGTCTTAGCCTCAAGGAGTCTGGTGCTCCGCTTTCTCCGGTAAGAGTTAAATATTACAAGAAACTATTCAGCATTTGCTAATGGACTCTGTAAAGAAACAGTGGGGATAAAAGTTCAACAAATATCAATTGTATGTCTATATAAACAATGAAAAACTGAAAACTAAAATTTTAAAAATAAGTACCATGGACAATAGGTCCAAAAGTTGAAATAATTATAAATTTAACAACTATAACTAAGCAACAACTCTAACTAACATACTGTAGCTGTTACATGTTCAATTATGAAATGATGACAAAAGAAATTAAAGGAGATCCAAATAAATGAAAAGACATACTGTGTTCATGGTTTGGAACACTCAACATAGTAAAGATGTCAATTCTCCCAAAGTGAGCTATAGTTTTAATATATATCAATCAAAATCCAAGCAGAATTTTTTTTTTGGTCTAGACTATACCATCTCTATAGCCACGGACAGGCTGATTCTAAAATTATATAAAAGAGAAAAAGAATTAGAAGAGCTGAAATAATTTTGAAAAAGAAAAATAAAGTTGGAACTCCTTGCAGTAAGATTTTCAGGATCTACTATGAAGCTACAGTAATTAAGAGAGTTTGGAATTGGCGGGGATATAGACACATGGATCAATGGAGCAAAATAGCATCCAGAAATAGACTTATACAAATATGGCTTCTTAATCTCTGACAAAAGTAATTCAGTAGAGAAAAGATAGTCTTTACAACAAATGGTTTTGGAAGAATTGGGCTTTCATATGTAAAAATATGAACTTGACCTAACCTCACACCTTATGCAAATATTAACTCAAAGTAATCATAGATCTAAATGTGAAACATAAATATACAAAACTTTAAGAAGAAAATATGACAGAAAATCTTCAAGCCCTGGAATTAGATAGTGAGTTCTTAAAAATGACACCAAAAATACCATCCATAAAATAGAAATATGATAAGTTAGTCTTCACCAAAATTAAAAACGTTTGCTGTGCCAAAGACACTGTCAAGAGAAGAAAAGATTTGGGAAAAAAAAACACATTTGCAAATTGTATATCTGACAAAGGACTTGTATCCAACATATATAGAAAACTCTCAAAATTGAAAAAGACAACAAAAACCCAAGTTAAAAATGAGTAAAAGATTTGAACAGACACTTTACCAAAGAGGATATAAAAATGGTAAATAAGCACATAAAAAGATGTTCAACATTATTATCCATTAGGGAAATGCAAATTTAAACCGTGATTCAATACTGCTACGTACTTATTGGAATGCCTAAAATTAAATACTGACGATACCAAGTATTGACAAAATGCAAAGCAACTGGAACTCTCATACATTGCTGATGGAAATGCAAAAATGATACAACCACTCTGGAAAGTGGTTTGTCAATTTCTTATAAAGTTAACACATGACTCAGTTCTGTTACTTCTGGGTGCTTACCCTAGAGAAATGAAAACTTATGTCTACACAAAACCTTCATATGAAAACTCATAGCAGCTTTACTAGTAACAGCTAAGACCTGAAAACCACCCAAATGTTCTCTTTCAACAGATGAATGCTTAAGCAAATTTTGATAAATTTACACAATGGAACACTACTCAGCAATAAAAAGGAATAGACCATTGATACATGCAACAAGTTGGATGAATCTCAAACACAGAATGCTGAGTAGGAGAAACTATCTCAACAGATTACACACTGTATGATTCCATTTATATGACATTCTTTTTTTTTTTTTAAGATTTTTATTGGGGAATTGGGGGGAGGGGAACAGTGTTGGGGAATCGAGGAAGGAGAACAGACAGGTAGATAAACTGCTGTTTTGTTCTTTAGTCTAGCTGTGGAGGACGTCGCTTCACTGGCCCATGTTGGTATGATCATTGTGCTCTTCCCAGGTGAGGCAATCGGTCGCCGGTCATTGGTCGGCTGCTCACAGCGGCTCCTGGTAGCTCACACTGGTTACCAGCTGCTCATGGTGACTGTTGGCCACTCACGCTGGCTGCTGGCTACACACGGTAGCTCATGGCAGCCCACTGCAGCAGGGGCTGCAGCCTACGCCGTTGCCGGCAACTCACAGCAGCCCAGCTCCGGGTCGAGTTGTTCATCATCTTAGCTGTAGAGGGTGAGCGTCACTGGCCCTCAATGTGGGATCTGAACCGCAACCCTGCCTCTCAGAGCTGGTACTCCCAAGCAAGCTCTTAACCAGCTGAACCACTTGGCCAGCCCTTATATGACATTCTTGAAAAGACAAAATGACAGTGATGGAGAACAGGTCAGTGATTAAGGGTAGGGAGAAAGTGTGACTATAAACAGATAGCGTAGGGAGTTTTTTGGGGGTGATGGAACTGTTCTGTGTGCTGTTTATGATGGGAGTTATGTAATCTATACCTGTGTTAAAATTCAGAGAACTGCGCACACACACACACACAAAAAGGTAAAATTTACTGTACGATAATTTAAAAAATAATACTAGTAAAAAAGATGGAAAACTATATTTTAAAAAACTTTCCTGTTCTGATAACAATATTTTCAGACATCAAACTAGCGCTGTTCAAAATATTTTTTTCAACTATAAAAGCATAGGGGGAAATGTAAAGTTTATGTTCTGTGGGATTTTTCTGTTCTAATTATGCAGGAAATGGATATGGAGAAGCAAGTCTCCTGTGCAAAACACTAAGACAGAAGATAGGAGCCCAAGAAATCTCAGAAGACCCTCAACTTTCTTTAGTTGGTTTGTAAGTACATGTAGTGTTGTAACAGTCAGATTTGCAAGTGTAAAGCAGCTGAAAGAATTGAATGCATTAATGGCTGACCTGTCCAGACCAACACATAACAGAATGTGTTACTCTTTGATGACTGGAAACTTTGTAGATGAGCAAAAGGTGAAGATGTTTTAATTTTCAATTACTTATTATAGTGTTTATATCCTTTTCCACTAGTTATCTCTCAATACTATTAAGTTAATATAGGCAAACAGAGATTACTATCTTTTCATGGGAATAGTTTTTAAAAAGTCATACAATTAAAGCCTCAAATTAGGTTGTCAATCCATTCCATTTTTCTGGTACTCCAGAACTGGAGATGTGGAGGCTTGGCAACGTAATACAACTGCCCCTAGTGTGAGTTGTGAGAATTGTAGGCATAACAAACCTCTAGGTCAGGAATCCGCAAACTATGGTCCATGGCCCACAAGCTAAGAAGGTCTTTTTTAATATGTTTTTTTAAGGATTATACAAAAAAACAAAGAAGAGTATGTGACAGAGACAATATATATATCCCAGAAAGCCTACAATATTTACTGTTTGCCTCTTTATGGAAAAAGAATGCTGATTCCTGCTCCATTCCTGATTTGAAACAAAACAAAACAATACCAAAGAAATCTCAGAAAGTAGTACTATAATAGATGGGAGTTTCCTCAACCTTGTAAAGTGCATCTACAAAAAGCCTATAACTAATATCATACCTAATGGTGAAAATCTGGAAGTTTTCCCTCTAAGATCAGAAAAAGGAAATGGATGACCACTCTTCATACTTCTGTTCAGCACTGTATCAGAAGTTCCTTCAAGGCAGCTAGATGGGAAGGGAAGAAGTAAACTGTCTTTATTCACAGATGACATTATAATCTAAACAGAAACGCCCATGGAATCTACCCAAAAAAACTAAAATAAGTGAGTTTAGTACAGGTACAAGTTATAATACCTAAACATTAATTGTATACCAATATATTAGCCACAAACAATTGGAACGTTAACATTTTCAATAACATCAAAAAATGAAATACTAGGGATCAACTTCACAAAACACAAAACATGGCGGAAAGAAATTGGAGAAGACCTAAATAAATGGAGAGAGATACTGCGTTCATGAATTGTAGCAATCAATATTGTTAAAATGTCGATTTTTACCTAAATTGATATATAGAGTCAATGTAATCCAAATTGAAATTCCAGCAGGCTCTTTTGGATAATTTGAGAGAAATTATGAACTTATATGGAAATGCAAAGGGCCTAGACTAGCCAAAATACCTTTTTCAATTGATAAATTTGGATTAATTACACTACCTGTTAGAGATTTTTAAAAACAAACCCATGAAGGCAATCCAGGGGACATACTGACTACATCATACTTTGCAATTGTGAAGATAAATTGAAATATGTTTCTCAGCTCTGATATTGCATTTTGAGACACATACTGCACACATAAAGATGAGTGATATGTCTAAATATAATACCATCTTAGAAACTGTTGAAGTAGCTGGTAGTATTTAACTTAACAGGGAAAGGGGTTTATTAAGGAGACTCAATAACTATATTAAAAAACATAAAAGGCCATCATAATAGGAGAGATATTTGACTTAGTCTGTGTAGATGCAGAGGGAAGAACCTGAAGGTACAGGTGGCAGAGAAGGACTTGGGCTCAGAACAAGGGAGAACTTGCTAAAATGGAATGGGCTACTGTGAGGTGGTGAGCTCACCATGGCTGGAGGAATACAAGCAAAAGCTGGAAGCCACTTGTGATGTATGGTTTGTAGAAACTAGATTAGTGTTTCTCAATGTATAATCTGAGGTCTACTTGCATGGAGAAGTTGTTAAAAGTTTAGATTCTTGGGTCCCATCCTAGACCATAAGTTTTCATCTCTGAGGATGGCACCTGGGAATCTGCACTTTAACAATGTCTGCAGGTGATATTATGTTCATTAAATTTGGAAGTTGCTGGTTGAGATGACTGACAGGGATCCTTTTCAATTCAACAAATCTCTGATTCTCCTTTTCTTTTCCTAAAAGTCTCTTATCATTCATTTTTGGGGTCAATATGACAGTCTTTCTATAATTTGCAATTAATTCTGCATCCCAGACAACTCCATGGCAAGTGAAACTTAGGGAAGTGTTGAATAGTGGGCTGACTCAATGTTTTGTCATGTGTGTGATTATTATCATAATAGAGCATCAAGACTACCTACTGATTGCTTTCTCTGCTTTGATGCAAGGATTTCAGCAATTGGTGGAACTAATTGTAGCCTAATATCTAGACAGAAAAACAAAGGAATGGCCTCAGCACAGGGGACGTTATGGCCATGACACAGACGACCTTGGCTAGAGAAGTCTGCAAAGGCTGTCCCTAAACATAGCTCAGGAACTTGGGGTTACATCCATAAAAAGAGTAACATTTTTTATTTTCAAGTTAAAAAAGAAACAAACAATTACCACCTGAAATCCAAATATAGTTTCACGGCATGAAGAAACTTACCATTTAGCTGCGTTGCATATACAATTATACTCCCTGGAAACATTATTTAAACCATCTCTATCCTCACATCATTCCTGGCTATCCAACAGCTACAGAAAGGAGAGGAGCCCTCCCCCCCTCAAAAAAACATAAGGGACAACTTTTGTCACACAACTCAATTTTCTATTCAGCTTAATTAGTAGATGCATGTACACGTACCATTATTTGGTCTCTGGGTAAATTGGCTCTTTTTATCGTTATGAAATGACTTTCTGTATCTCTAGTAGTACTCTGTCTTGAAGTCAACTTTGTCTGATATTAACACAGGCTATACCACCTTTCTTATAATTAGTGTGCACAAAAATGTATCTTTTTCCATCCTTTGACTTTCAACCTGTGTCTGTATGTTTAAAGTAGCTCTCCTGTAAACAGCATATACAATAGTTGCATTTTTAGTTGTTTCTTTCCCCCAGTCCAATAATCTCTGCCTCTTAACTGGAGTGTCTAATTCATTTACATTTCATTTAATTATTGATATAGTTGCGTTTAAATCTACCATCTTTCTATTTGTTTTTTATTTGCCATCTCTGTTCTTTTGTTTCTCCTTTCCTGGTGTGTGTGTGGGGGGGGGGCGGGGGGGGGTAATCAAGTAATTTTTAGTGTTTTTATTCCATCTTCTTCTCTGTTGGCCTTTTATCTATACTTTTTAATATCTTTTCCTTTAACATGCATGTTTAACCTATCACAGTCTGTGTTGAATTAATATTGTAATATTTCATGGATAATGTAAGTACCTTGCAACAGTACAATTCTGTTTATACTCTGGCCTCTTTGTTTGTTTGTTTGTTTGTTTGCTATTGTTGTCATATATTTGACTGCTACCTATGTTATAATCCTCCACTATAAATTGCTTGTTTTAACTATCAGTTCATTTATAAAGGTTTATTAAAAGGAAAAGAGTATTTTATAATTATCCACATATTTACCATTACTAGTACTCCTTTCTTCCAGTAGATATGAATTTCCAATTTATATCATTTCCCCTTTCAAGCACTTTTAGCATTTTTAGATTTTGAAAATTAAAATTAGATATTTAGAACCTTTAACATTTTTTTTGTAGTCTGTTCTGCTGGTGCAAATATTCTCAGCTTTTATCTGTCTAAAAGTGTCTTTATTTCACTTTAATTTTTAAAGTTATTTCATTAGGTATATAACTAGAAAAAAGAAAATATTGTAGAAAAAGTCTAGCTATATTAGTAATCTCAGTAAATGTAGACATTAAACTAGTTTGTTCAAAGGTAAGGATCAGATTATTTTTAAGAAACACAACCCATGTATGTGCTGTTTACAAGAGATATACCAAAAACATAACGATGCTTAAAGATTGAAAAAGATGAGAAAAGATAAAACAGGTAAAGACTAATATTGCTAGAGAATCATTATTAAAGTAAAAGAGCATTATGTGGAATAAAGAAGGTCACGATTCAATGATGAAGAGCAATTCACAGGGAAGCCATAGCGATGCAGAATATGCATGTTCTAAACAAAACAGGTTCCTAACTTATACAGAAATTTTGACAAATCTATCTTAATAGGAAAGAAGAATAAGTAGAGGAGGAGCCTGGAGGAGAACATTCTTGAATAAAAAAAATTCAGTGGTAAATTATACTAAGACTTTCTTTAGCTACTGTGGCTAAAGATAGTTACACTGGGTTTGTTGGACCTTTGTTTTAGATATACCCTCTCAGTTTTGTTACACAACATATTCTTTAAAATAAAGAGAGAAAATGATTAAAGCGATAAACTTGTAATTGGATTGGCTATTTATAGCACAAAATAATTGGTTTGAAAGTTATAAGGAGTTTGGAGCAATTTCCTACACCATTAGGTGATGATCCCTGAACCAGGGGTAGGGAACGGTCCCTAGAAAAAAGAGACTGTGAAGGAATTAGGATAGTTCATCAAAACTGCATATTGGGGTCCCAATTCCTCCAAGTAAAGAGTAGCTTTTATTGGACTAATACTCCTACAGATACAGAACAAAATATTTAAAAAAAAAACCTGTTTGAAGTCACTGGTCAGTGACCAGAACTAGGTGGAAACAGGGAAGCATTTGACCCGTGAAAGAATGGTGTGTCCCTGAGGAGAATCCCACCCTGCATGCTATATGGGGTGCTAGAACTCAAGCAAAAAAAAACCCAAACAAACAGAAAAAACAGCCGGTCTTTTTTGACCTCAGATTTTCATTCTGTTCTCTCTGATTATTCTTTACCTGCTCTTCACTTCTCATCCATCATTCTCCTTGCCTCAGAGAGGCCAGATGCCAGTCTTAAATATATGCATACCCCAGCACGGGCAGCCATCTTAAAAGGGAGGGCATCCTCCAGCCTCCAGAGTGGGCTGCAGACCTGTGCGGCCCTTGAACTTGCACACGTGGACTGAACACAAAAGGAAGGAAGGCCTGGGGTGATTTTCTAGGACCATGTTGTGTGTTACAGAGGAAGACAGAGTGGGTGATAAACATCCAAGGAGACCTCTCCTACACGCTAAATGACCTTGAATGTGACTGCTTTCTCCCTCAGGCTGCTTTCTCTGACCCATACCCTTTCCTACCAAAGCCATGCTGGGTCCTTTCCATTAAACATAATGTCCATTTTTCTTCCTTACTCTGCACTGCCCTTTTAAATTTAGCATATACCGGTTAGAATTCTTCAAAACATTCATCCCTTGTTTCCTTTGGTGATGGAAGGAGAACTAACTCTGAGTAGTAAACACACAATCCAACATATAGATGATGTATTGGGTTGTCGGAAAAGTCATGACGCATTTTTGCAACGAAAAACATAGAAAACATATGTCATGACTTTTCTCACAATCCAATATTATAGAAATGCACACTTGAAACCTATATCATTTTAGTAACAAATGTCACCCCAATAACTTTAATAAAAATTTAAAGAAAAAAAATTGGAAGGGGGACAAAGGAGGCTCTAAGGTCCTAGTAATGTCTTGTTTCTTGCTTTGGGTGCTGGTTACATGAGAGTGTTCATTTGTAAACTATATGATTATGATATGTGTACTTTTCTATATGTAAATTATATATCCAATAAGTTAAAATATGTATCTTTACTCACAGTGGACAATTTAAATATATATGTCCAAGACTTAGATATGCTATACAAATGTACATACTAGTTATATGCTTATTTTCTACCCACTATGGATGCATTTGAAGGCCCTAATCCATTCTCTTAAAAAAAATGATCTAAGTGAGTCCGTAGCTGGGACCAGAGCTATGAGTTTAACTTGTTCATTTCATGAGACATTATATCAGTGGTCCTCCACCATACCACACAGAGATCAGTGAAGAAATTATGTAAACACAATAGCCAGCCCTGATGAAACAGCAATTATATATCTTAGCAGCTGTGTGCTTCTGTTCGTGTTAGATAATTAGCCAGAAAATTGTTTGCATAATTATTTTATGGAGCATTTGGTGATTTAACCATTTAACTCTGAAGGCTTATCCAAAAGTCATTAAACCGTTTAAAGTGGTAGAGATCAGAGTTGGTACTGTTTCAGCTCACATAACAAAACCCAAATGGCTTCAGATTCCACGGATTTCTTCTGTGTAACCAATCATTGCAGCTGGCAGGTCTGAGCTGGCTTTTGCTTTTTAAATTTTATTATTTTCTCTCTAAAGGACGTGTGTGTCGACTCTTTTAAAATGATATACAACCAAAATGAGTTCCTGGGCCTGCCACTGCTATTTCTGATTAGATGAAAGTGTACATGAATCATTGCCGTGGTTATTAAATCCATGTGCTTCGTTCCCTGTTTATGAATAGGAAACACTGAGAAAGAGAAATCAAGAGAGGTTGCAAAGAGAGGCAAAAATAAAGAAGGGAAAACTGACCTTGGAGGTTGGTTTGGAAAGTACTTTCGGCTCACCAAAAGTATAGACATCCTTATAACATTTTGGTAATTTTTTCTTGTCACTCTTAATGTCATAAGAACAATATATTTGATGATATGAAGCTCCAATAGGGAATATGTTCTATTCCCTTTTTGCGGGGGAGGGAACGCGGGGGCTAGCTGAAGAACTTGATTCTGTGTACCTGGCAAGATATTGAACTAAGTCATTGAATGCAGGCATGTTGCTTTGTCACAGCATTGTGGGCTTGGCATCCAAACACTTGTATTCAAGTCCTAACTAGTTCCTTTCACTATGTGTAACTTCTCAAAGCCTCGGTACTTGCTTCTAAAATGGGAGCACTGGAGGCAATTAGAATGGTGTTCACAATTCAGATTGGAATCAAATGACATATACTCACATCTCAGCTCTGCCCTTACTGGCTCTGTGACCTTGGGCTTGTCACCATTTAACCTCTCGGCACTTCTGGCTAATTTTAACAGAGCCCTATCTCATCTGGTGATGGAGGATTAGATAAGTTAATGCATGTATGGGAATTACTTAGCACTGCCAGGTACAGAATAACCACTTTGTAAGTGAATTCTATTGTTGTTTTTACTTCTAACTGTTGTGTAAGAGAGTAAAATAGCATGGTGTATATGAGAGTGCTACTAAAACTGTAAATCCTAGAAAAGATGAGTCCCATAATCCTGTCATTTCCTAAGAATAACCCATTCATGATTCTCCAGGGAAAACGTCAGAAGAGAGTCTAAGTTAAAATGTACTATGCACAAGTTCAGGTGAGCGCTCCCTAGGGAAGGAAACCCAACTGCATAGCTGCCATCAATTAAGTCAGCCTCCTCGGAGAGCCCACGGCAGGCACAGCTCATCTGGAAGGTAGTGACTTAATACTTAAGTCGAGGAAAAGAGTAAAAGACGGGCAAATACTGTTCAAGAAACAGTATGTCATTTTATAAAGTACCCCTTGGGAATTACTACTCATGAGTATGGGGTTTCTTTTGGGGGGATGTGTATTTTCTAAAATTGACTGTGGTGATGGTTTCACAACTCTGTGAACATATTAACAGCATAAAATTTTACACTTTAAATGGGCAAATAGTGTGGTTATGTAAACTATATCTCAATAGACATGTTATTTGAAAGAAAAACAA
>NW_017731815.1:991249-995228 GCF_001890085.2 Hipposideros armiger | reverse complement strand
GCAGTGGTCAGGCATTGACACCGTCCATGAAGTGGTCTCCCTAATTGTTGGGTTTGTTTTTACAAATTGAAGGCAAGACCCTACACCATCAAAAACATTATGATTTGCTTTATTGTGATACTCGCTTTACCCTGATGGTCTAGGACCAAACCAACAAAATCTCTGCAGTAGACCTGTATTTAGTAAGATTGGCAATATATGTAAATAGAGCAAGTTGTGTGACACTATCTGCCCACATAATTACACCCAAAGAGAAACTGTTTGGGTTCAGATCTCCACTATAATTGGAAACTGGAATTCAATAAAAGGCCTCTATATACAGAGGTAGGTTCAGACCATCCCCAGAATTTCTGCATCAGGGAAGGAAATACTGCATGTTCAGCTACCCAACTTGGCCACAAGCAAAGCTCAAACTTAAAACACTCTCTGGAAAATGAGATGTTACACGCTCTTAGCAGGAGCTGACAATTAAGACAAGCGAACAATCAGGCGTGGCGGGGGAGTGGCAGTTCATGCTGCTCAGCCACATGCCTCAGGTGCTCCGTGAGTGTGAGGCCCATGGCCAAGCACTTTCAACCACCCAAGAAGCCAGGGGTCCTGAAACTTACAACCCTATGGCATGCTATTCTGTTTATTATCATGGAGACTGCCCTGTTCCTTCCAATCGTTTCCTCTGGCACGATAAGAATTTTGTGAGGTGCCAGGGGAGATATAATTCATTAGAATCAAGTAATGATTTGTAATATTTAAACTATTCCATTAAACCAGGAAGCAGGTCAGAAACTAACCTTTAAATACANCCCCACTGCACCCTGGGCAGGCAGAAAAGAATGCCAATCGCTTTCTTTTTCATTTCTCCCCATTTATTCCCAGAGAAGAAAGCAGAATTTGAAAGGAAACGGTCAACCCCAGGGGTGTATTCTGTCAGATACAATGGTGAACTCCCCCAGCAGTGGGAAGAGGAGGGCAGAGAAGCAGGGTGAGGTCTCACGGGACTCTGGTGGGAAGATGCCCAAATGGGGCAGGGATTCCTCCTGAGGGGAGGTGTCTGCAGTGCTTGCGGTGCACCTGCCAAGCTGTTGGCATTTTCATAGGGTCTTTTGAGGACTACAGAGACTGAGTGTCACATGGTGGTGGGGCTTTCTCCTTGCCCTTCTGATAGCCCCCCAACTGGTCACCACTCTAGTTCAGCAGTTAGACACAGGGCTCAGAGCTTAGGGCCCTGCCAGAGGTGAAAGTTAACAATTTCCAAGGCAAACTATAATAAGAAGCCATTATAAAGAGATCCACAGACATGAAAATATCCTCTGCAAAAATCCTCCAAAATAAACCACCAGGCTGCAGTCTAAAGGATGGGAGTAGGATGGGCACTGAAAACTCTGGAGACGGACAGGAGTCCAGTTTGTCCCAATGCCAGCTTGTGGGGGCTGATTGAAAAATTTCTCTTCCAGTGGGATTGGAAGGAATTGTTAATGACAGTGAGTTTCGGAGACATCCAGAGATAACAAGTCTGGTCTTCAGGCACTCGGCTCTGTCATGGGCTGCCTCATGTGCCTCAAAGTGCACCCTTCTTATATATGGCTTTCTGGGAAGATGGACTTTAATTAATAGTACACCTTTGTTATTTTTAGCCAAAAGTTACAAAAGGGGACCAGTTCTAAAATATTTTAAAAGACAAAACTGTGGGTAAACGTTTGAGGAGAAATACAATACTTACATAGCCTCAAAGTATCTCCCTGCCATATTTTTATTAATTACAAAGAGAACAATAACATCACGATCAGGATGGTGTAATAAGGCAAATTGATATCAGGTGTTTCCAGGTATGATACATTGAGAAAGAGCTGACATATCTTCTATGATATTTCTGGCAATTTGCATACACTGAAAATAGTTATGAGGAAACATCAGACAAATTCAAATTAAGGGGCATTCTGCAAAATCAATGGCCTATACTCTTCAAAAATGTCAAGGTCCTATGAGGAAGAGGTCAAGATTAGGGGTGAATGAAGATACCAAGGGCAATGCCTGATCCTGGATGGGATCCTTTTGTCATAAAGTCTATCATCAGGACAGTGGTGAAATTTGAATAAGGTCTTTGGATTAATGTGTCGTAGCCGTGTTGATTTTGTGATTATAATAATTTTACTGTGTTTATGTAAGAAAATGCCTTTGTTTTTAGAAAATACACTGAAGTAGTTAGGGGCAAAGAGGCATCATATCAGCAACTTGTTCTCAAGTGATTTTAGAAAATAGTAATGATAATAATTATATATAATTAGAGATAATAATTAAAGCAACTGTGCCAAAATGTTATCATTTAAGGAATTTATGTGAAGGTCATATAAAATCCTTTGTACTATTATTGCAACTCCTTTGTAAGTTTGAGCCATGTCAAAATAAACAGTTTTCTTAAAAAAAAACATTAAATTTGCCAGGAGGAAAAATGAAATAAATCCCACATGGCCCATGGAGCTGAGTTTTGTCTATAGCCTCCACAAGCAGGGCGCAAACGTGAATGAGCGTTTCTTATGGAGGCTCCACACGCGGCCCTGTACTCCTGGTGGGGCTTTGGAATTCCAGAGAAGTCTTCTCCAGGAGGTTGTTCTGTGGGTTGCTCAACTCCTCTCTTCCCCAAAGGGAGCCAAGCTGTTTCGTGGTTAGGAGAATGTGAAACACTCCCTTGACATTCAACATTTGGAAATAATATCTAATGTGATAGAGAGGCTGGGGATCCTGTCCAAGGAAATTATTTCCCATCCTCCTTCTGTGTGAGGCATCGAAAGACTGTTGTTTCGGGTTATTAAGATAATGAGATGCAGATGAGAACCTAAATCACAATGTATAGGCTCCTGAAATGTTTTCTTATTGTGTCTCAGCCACCTCCTCCTTCTTTTTGTCCAATTTTCTTTTTATCTGTTTTATGTTTATGAGTTCATTAACTGCCATCCCCAAAGCACTGTAGGAAGAAACTTAGGACTTTGTAATTCATTATTTGCCGAATGCTTTTTAAAAGGAATTTCAGTATAACATCCCCCCCCCACCCATCCACCCACCCAGCTGCCCCCACTGCCTGCAAGTTGTATTTTTAACTGGGAAAATGAATAAAAGGGAAAGGAGGGGAAGAGATTTAACAAGTGATTTACACCCATATCTCATTTGATCCTCACAAAATCTTGGAAGGTAGGTGGAACCACCCATTGACAGATGGAGACTGAGGTTCAAAGAGGTTAAGAAGAAGCTAAAGCCACACAAATCACCAGGAACAGAGCAGGGATTCAATCAGCAGGTTTGTTTACCTCTGGGGTGTACGCTGCTTCCACTTCACTGTTTAACACTAATGAAATCCGATTTGTTCATTTCTCTTTAAAAAGGGCACTTTTTTTCTAATTGTGAGGTGATTATATTTTTAAAAGCATAGAAAACACAGGAGAAAATCAAACAAATAAAAAAATCCATTAATCCTACTACCCGCCATTAGCCTGCATGGTTAGAAAATTAAGGATAATTAAAAATAGCACCCCACTTATCAGTATTAACCATCTAAATCTGATATTGGATATCTTTGCTCTTTTAAGTTAAATCAAATTTCAGAAAAAAAGCATTTTAGGTGATCCAACCGGAGCTCTCTCCCTTTTAGGTAAATCGTCACCATCTGGCAGGGCTGTGGAAGCATCAACTTTTAAGACCAGAAGAGAAGTTGGGCCATATGACCTGCAAGTTTCTTTTTAACTCAAAGGTTTAATGATTTGAGGACCTGTGTTTATGCATATTTGTTTTGCCTGTGCTGCTACCCTGGATTTCTAAACAAGACATTCACAGTTTTTCTGTACCCAAGAAGGCAGTGATGGAAACTTTTACCTAGTGATGAGAAGAAGTTTTGAATATGATACCAATCCATCAGTCATTTCCACATCTCTTGTCTAAGCCGTATACATAGTGGTTAAGAAAATGGGCTTCAGAGTCAGACACTTTTGGG
>NW_017731815.1:987930-989614 GCF_001890085.2 Hipposideros armiger | reverse complement strand
ACAACAGTGAATGGTGCCACTCCTGCTCTAATGTCATAGGAAACTGCTGCCCACTCATCTCAGCCCCTGAGTGTCTTCATCACTGGTTTTACTTAGTTACACATACACATACACACACACACATGCAAACACACACACACACCTACTCACAATTCACTATTTTCTGCTAAGGGGGAAAAAGCTAGTTAATGTGCGAAAGGTACTCGAGATTGAAAGCACATTGAAGCCATTTCAGTCCAGATTCTCCTGCCAATTCTTAGGGGTAGTGGACTCAGCAGCAGGTACTTGGACTATGTTTATGCGGGAGGGGTGGGGATTGGAAGGGAGAAGGCTGAGACAAAAATCTGGAGCCAGGAGCTGGCCTAGAAGACACCACTGTGAAAGGATTGGGGGAAGGATTGATTCTTTTACCCAGATGCAAATAAAGCTCAAATAGAAAAGGCATTGAAAATAAAATCAATGTGAGCGACACCATTTCTTGAGGCAAAATCTCCCACATCAGATGGAAGAACTTGTGTCCCCATTAGCAGAGCCCAAACAGTTCTCAGGGCTGCATGGAATCTAGGCTTGGGTGTGGCTGTGAGGGACAGTTCTCAAGGTCTGAGCCCAGAGGTTGGTCCCCACTTCCCAGGGAACTTGGAGACAGCCTGAAAGGAGGATAAAAGTAAGGAGAAGCAAAACTGATGAAGAGAAAATACCTTTCTCCTTGGAGGAAAAAAGATTTTCTGCTGAACTGCTCTTAGGGTGTTAGCAATCTTGTTATTAATTTCCTGTGGCAAAGTCTTGAGTCACAGCGCTTTCATTTCTAATGCGGCCTCAGGGTCCTCTCAGACCGCCTCCATCTGGGTGGATGGCAGGGCCATCTTAACCCTGATTCCCTAATGGCACAGTTCCCGTTCTTGCTCTTGTGTGAAATGACAGTATTCTTTTTGGCCGGGTTTCCAAGGAGCCGGAAATGCTGCTGTCTGACTTCTTGAACTAATGAGTTCACTGTTGGGACAGTGCAAATAAAGACTGGTGTTTGGGACAACTTGGCTCACTTTCGAAGGGTGTTGTTTATGAGAGCGCCTTACATGGTGATCAGAGGAAGACAGCAGAGAGTTATAAAAAGAACTATGTGTAGTCATTTGGGGTGAAGAGATGGAATAATCTTCCTGCGGAGTCCCTAAACAACACTTTGAAAGCTTCAAATGTACAAAAACGCTTAAATGGGTTGATGGTTTAAAGTCCAGGGAAAACCAAACAGAAACTAATATAAGAAAATGTTTGAAGGAGGAGGTGCTTGCTGTACCTGACTTGCAGGAATGACTTTCAAGATCCCAAAGATGAGGAGAGTGGGAATTGCTCTTTTTAAGATTTTAGAAAATTTCATTTTGCTGTTCTTGTAAAGGGAAAGCAAATCTGTCCTTGGGAGAACTTGTAAGACAGTCTTCTCCTTAAAAAAAAAAATGCTCAGAAAACAGATAAGTGCCACAAAACTTTGAAGGAACTAAGATAAACTCAGTGTTTGACAAAGCTAATATAAGAATGGTAATCAATCCCTTGGCGATGGAAATTTTAAATTTAAAATAAGCTTCAACAAAGCCTTTGAACCTTCAAACACTTTATCCTTAAGAAATTAATGGGTCCCTGAAGAAGTCACATTTCCTTGTCTGTTTCTGTAATATATACTTCAATTACATTA
>NW_017731815.1:986580-987687 GCF_001890085.2 Hipposideros armiger | reverse complement strand
TGTTGAGTGTGATAAATTATCTTGCTGAAGGACATGTTATGTTAAACCGTCCTTCTGCAGTGTGAAGATGCTGAAACACCCATCAGATGGGTCTCTTTTTAAACAGCACTGGGATTTCTAAGACATTTTGTTTTTCCCCATTGAGAAATCAGCTGGGGTTTCTCCCTGTGCTCTCCTCTGCCCTGGACAAAACAAAACAAAACAAAACAAAACAAAACAAAACAAAACAAAAAAAAGTAAGTTTCAAGACACTCATCTTTTTATGTAATTTTCCTTATAAATTGGATTTTGCTTTTACTGTATCTACCCGCAAATCTATCCCTATGAGAGTTTTGGTTTCATTTAACTTTCCTCAGAGAAAGTGATTCCAAGGGAACTGTTTATCCATTCTGGTTCCCTTTTTCTCTCTCTCCCCCACCCCACTCTCTCAAAAATAAAAACCTTAAAAATAAAAGGCTCCAAATATTAATGTTAGTACTGTAGTATTATACTACACACACACACACACACACACACACACACACACACACACCTTTAATTTTCCATTTTGGTATTTTCCTGTCTATTTGCAAGTAAACAATATCTGTCCAGTGGAAAGTCATTTCTCCTTTTTTTGCTAATGGACTTTAAGAGAACCGCTCCTGAAACTCACATGCTGCAAACATGGCCAGTCTTGCTGTGGGGCTCTTTTAACCCTAGGTAGATGTTTCCACATTTACCATCTCCACTCTCTAAGGCAGATCTACTAGGTCCATTTTGCTAAGACCCTTGCCTTATGCATCATCTTAGGAAACAATATGATAAGTTGACTCTTCCTAAAGTGAATTACCTCTCCCAGGGACTTTTGAATTTTAATGGGGAACATTCTGAGATAAAAACAAATTAGTTTCTAAGGTGGAATTACCTGCACAAGACAGTGTAAGAGATTTTTCATAGGTCATGGAGTAGGGTACACCTTTGAGTCATATCAACTCAACAGCTTAAACCCATACATACATTCACAAGGCTTATCCTTTGTAAAAAGTGATTATGGATTATCAACTACTTCAGAAGCTCCATTATTTATAGCTCAATAAGCTGCAAGAGAAATCCACGTAATGAGAGATA
>NW_017731815.1:982166-984030 GCF_001890085.2 Hipposideros armiger | reverse complement strand
AACAGAAATCTACCCTGTCCTTAACAAGAATGACAGTAATTGGCATGAAAAAAAATTACTTTTCCCAGTTATTTATCAAGATTCTACAGTGTACGAACCTCTTTCTTAATTATTTATATAAAAAAATTCTGCAGTCCATTCGGGAAAGAAGAGATAGGATTTTAAAGGATGCAATCTGTAGAAATAGCATAATCTTAGCCTAGCACCAGAAAAGCCCAAACACCATTTCTCTCTTCCGCTTCCTGGAATGGGCTCCCTTTGATGGGGATCACGTTCAGATATGTATAATCCTGATATTCCCCAGATAACACATCTTGAATTACAAACTCAGGCATCTTCCAGGTACCGAGGGCGAGAGGATAAAGCAAGAAGGTGAACAAACGCTCATTAGATGAGAAATGGAAAAGCAAGGGGGCATCTTTCCAGGAACCGCCATCGCCAGTATTTATCCTACAGCATCCACAGTATACAAATAATTGCCTCCGAGCCCTGGCTTGGTCAGAGGAATCCGCTCACCGCCTCCCAGAAACAGCCTGAGACCATTTCTCGGAAGGCTCACATCTTTTCCACAGCAGCTGCTCATCTCTAATGTAACAGTTCTGTGCTGTCCTCCAGAGGAGAGCGGCATTGTCCCAGGTATGAATAAATCATTCACCCTATTTTATTAATAAGGTGAAGGGAATGGTGCTCCCAGCCTGGCCCTGTTCTTCCTCTCCAGCAGCGCCTAAGAAACACACACCACACTGCTCTTCCTGTGCGGAGGAAGGCTGGAAGTCTCAAGGACACGGCTGGCAGAATCTGGGGTGTGAAGCATCCCCCCAGCTGCCAGCAGATGAGACCAACTCTGAAGCCTCAGAGGTTTGCCGCCGATGAGAGAGTCGGCTTTAAAGATGGGCAGTGACCCTGGGATGTCCACTGCTTCCATGGGGACCGCTGGAGAGGAGGAAGCAGTGTGGTGTCACGGGGAGAGAGTTTGGGCAAGGAGCAGGCGCAGAGGAAAACTTACCTTGGTCTCATATTGTTATAAAGAAATAACAGTTTTTTAAAAACTCTTTTCTTAAGAAATAATATTTTAGTGCTGTCTCGCCTCTTATACGACCTCAAATTGCCTCCCCCCCACCCCAGAAACAGATTGGAAATAGATTGGAACAGGTGGAAATAGATTATAGACTCTATTTCAAGCAACTTTATTAATGCATAAAGTACCTTACTATGTCATCAGTTTGCTTTGCTATTTGCTGAGTTATATTCCTGATTGTATTCAGGCCTCTTTTGGTGGCAAATGACAGCAGCCCAACTTAAATAAATGTAAGCAATAAAAAAAAAAAAGAGGAGAAGTTGCGGACTCAGGTAATGAAGACTTGACGTAGGGTGGCCTGTAGGCAGGGGCTGAATCCAGGAGTTCAGAAACTATCATCAGATTGCTCTCTGTCTCTCTACTGACTTCATGTTCTGGGAGACTTTTTCACATGGGGACACCCACTGGCAGGCTGTTGGGGTTACTGGACACCCAGCTGCCCTATGGATCAGCTGAAGAGAGGACTCTACTGCTTGACGTTTCCATGGGAACACTGATGAGGAGCTCAACTTTGGGAACTCTTGAGCATCCTCAACCTGCTCCTCCCTGAGTCTCCCACTCAGCAAAGGACAACCAGCATCCACCAAGGGCTCCATCGGGAAACATGTCGCCTCTCTTGGTTCCTCTCTTTCCTTTCCTTTTAGCTCCAGTCCACCAGTGAGTCCTACCAGCTCTGTCTTCAAGATGTACTCCAACCACTTGTCCCCACTTCTCTCAGTCACTACCACCCTCGTCTGAGCCACCAGCATCTCTTGCCTAGACCAGTGCAGAAGTCAGAGAGTGACT
>NW_017731815.1:976199-978026 GCF_001890085.2 Hipposideros armiger | reverse complement strand
AAAAAAAAGAAGATGGGAAAGAGATATTTCATTGAAACACATCAAAGATAATTTCTCCTGAACTTCCTAGTGGGCTAAGCTAGGACATTCTTTTTTAGGATTAAGACAGAAATGGCATGAACTGAGGGTATCGTCTCAAGACTAAAGAGAAGGGCAGTTTGCCTCCCTAAGGCTAGAAGGGCTCTATATAATGAAAATAGCAGCTAACACATGGTGCACGTACTACGTGCCAGACACTGAGCTAAGCATTTTGTATGTACCAATACATTCGATCGTGACATCAACCCCATGATGTAATATTACTCTATCTAGTCATACCATTTTAAAGATGAGAAAGCTGAGGCAGGAAGAGGTTAACCAACTTGCCCAAGAGCCACAGCTGGTACATTGCAGAAGCAGGATTGGAATTCAGGCAATCTGGGCAAGAGCACTAAATGACATGGCACCAGCATTTCTCAAGCCTCACTTTGGGCTGGATAACTGTTGTGGAGGGGCTGATCTGTGCATTTTAGGATGTTTAACATCAACTCTTGCCTCTACCTACTAGATGCCAGTAGCACTCCCCAGTTGAATCAAAAATGTTTCCAAACATTGTCAACCCCTCCGCTCCACTGTGAACCACCATTTGGTAATAAAGTCCCCACAGTCTGACAGTGGCTTCTATCATAACTCTGACCAACAGTTTCTCTCCCCAGATTCCTTAAGATTAAAAAGTAAGTGTTGTGTGTAGATATTAAATGAGTTAATGTAGCTATGATGCTTAGGAAAGCTCCATGCACATAACAAGCACTAATGTAAGCACTAGCTATTATTATTGCTGTTTTTGTTATTTTCATCATGACACTAAAGACAGTGGAGCAGGGTGGAAGGGAAGCTGTTGTGGACAACTGGAGATTTGCCGAGTGAATCTCCCCACTCTTGGATAACCAAAATTAGGGACCCAGGGTGGAAGGTCCAGCCATCAGTGACCAACTCCAGCAGCCATGGCCAGCAGNGGTGATGACTACGAGATCCTCAAGCGGTCTCCATATAGTCACCCCTGAAGAAAGGAAAGAGGAGCATACCTCCAACACTCACAACCCATTCCTTTATGAAGACTTAACTACCGATTTCTGTTTCTGTCCCAATGGCCAGTAAGTTATAGAAGAAAACCATATAGCTCTGCCAGTGGGCCATGCCACACATATGAGTCCAACATCAGCTGGGTCCAGTGTTTTTCAGCATACCATGTCCTTTTATTCTCATTTTCCACAGCATATGCCAAACCTAACTCTGCCCTTCTCAACCCTGAGTAAACAATCATTCATTTAATTGCCTTAAAAAAACAAAGGCCACTCAGTTGGAACTTCCACAGCCTCTCCTTCAAACTTTTCTTTCCTTTAAAATGTCTTTCTTTCCTCTGACTTCTACCTCTTACCTTCCAAACGAATAAGGTCCTATTACTCTTTTCATAATAACATAATGCCGTCCTTACCTGGAGTACATTTTCAGGATGAGAAACCCGGGTCACCATCATACAATTCTTTGTCATGCAGTATCCCTTTCAGGATTAAAACAACAACAACAAAAACCCTATTCATGCATGGTATAACTTTCTCTACTTTGCTTATCTATGTACTTTGTATCTATACTTTGGTATCTATGCTTATATGCTCATTGACATGCTTTAATCTATTTATGCACTAGCTCTTTTTGTCTGCCTAAGCTTAGCGCTCACTTTCTTTATCTTTCTGTCACTGGTATTACCTTGGTATTCTTTTTGTCAGTGGTATTACCTATAGTAGCCAGTCTCCAAAGATGGTCCCCAATGAACCACACCTCCCAGAA
>NW_017731815.1:971394-972324 GCF_001890085.2 Hipposideros armiger | reverse complement strand
ATTCAATGGGTTATCACTGGGTGGTAAGATTAGAGATTATTTTTACTTACTTCTTTATACCTCTTTGCACTGTATAAACTGCTTGGCAACAGAATGAAAGTAAAACTATTTAAATTGGGGAAAAACACATAACAATAGTGGACATGCAAATATTAATGCCAAATTGAAATATGTTAAAGTCAACTCGCAACAAACAAAAGTCCTGGACCGAATGGTTTCACAGGTATATTTTACCAAATATTCAAAGAAGAATTAACACCTGTCCTTCTTGAACCATTCCAAAAAATTCAAGAAGGGGGAAGCCTTCCAAGCTCATTTTACAAGGCCACCATTATCCTGATTCCAAAACCAGACAAAGACATTACAAAAAAAGAAAATATAGGCAGATATCCCTGATAAACATATATGCAAAAATCCTCAAAAAAATATTAGCAAACCAAATTCAGCAGTACATTAAAAAAGATCATATACCATGATCAAGTGGGATTTACTTCTGGGATGGAAGATTAATTCAATATTGCAAATCAAGTAATGTGATACACCACATAAACAAAATGAAAGATAAAAATCATAAGATCATATCAATAGATGCAGAAAACATACTTAAAAAAATACAGCACCCATTTATGATAAAAATTCTCAGCAAAGTGGGAATAGAGGAAACTTACTTCAACATGATAAAGGTCATAGACAACAAACCCACATAAAAAAAAATGTTAAAGTCAACCATCAGAATCTACACCACAGAATCTCTGTGGCCTAGTGTAGTGATTAAAGATCCCCTCTGTGCTCACCCAAGCCCAGTGACTTGGTGAGGATTAGGGGAAATCATGACTAGAAAAGAATGAAAGGTTTTTCAATGGTGTCACTCCACACACAGCCTTGTCTCATTAGTGATTTAACATTTGCCACCTCCCCCCACTTTCCCCA
>NW_017731815.1:969177-970391 GCF_001890085.2 Hipposideros armiger | reverse complement strand
TTACTCCAACATGTCCCAAACTTTTCTGTCACAATAACTCCTTCTTCACCTCTCCCCACACCATATCTACACATGACATTCTCAGTTCACCTGTCTTCTGTTTAATCATAGGACTGTGGCCATGTTTCTTTAGCAATGGGCTAAGAACCTTTACATCTGTATTTGCAAATGTCTTCATGGCATGCACCATCACCATACACAGGCCTGAATATACTATATGCGCTGCCTGCTGCTGGTCAGTGGATGGGGTACCATTTTTAAGACTTATTGGGGAAGAGCTACACCAGGCCACAGTCTTGTATTCACATTACATGGTCCATAGGAATCATCCAGCTATTTTGTAGTTTAAACTCCAAAGCAAATCCAACATATGTGCCTGACTACAAACTACCCAAATTCACACAGCATAATTACTTCAAATCACAAAATCATAACAGAAAATCACAAAGAAACTTAAAGAAATGACCATTCATAGTTTTTCTTTTTAACAGAAAATAATTACTAAAATCCAGGAACTATAAGAGGACAACTCATTTGACAAAATCATTATCTGACCATAGCATGACTTTTCCTTCTAGAAGCACCTTACATAGTAATTAGACATCTTTTCTGTATCATGGAAAGGCAGGAAATAAATACATAAACATCCTTTTTAAAAAACCATACCATGGATACATCCATGACACTTGTCATTAATAGGACTTTCTAGAAGACAATATGAGAATACATATCCAAATTTCAATCATTCATAGTCTTCAAATCAAGTCTACTTCTAGAAATTTATCCTTAAGATGTCATAAATGTGTGCACAGATGTATCACAACTGCATTATAATAATGAGAAAAGAGACCATTTAACTAATACTAAGAAGCTATTTGAGAGAATGATATAGAACATAATTATGGACATGGGAATTTGGGCATGATATGTTTCTAAATGGAAAAAAAAAGAGCTTTTGAAAGAACATATGTATGGTTGTTTATGGTTATATGTGTTCGTGTGTATACATGCATAGAAAAAGTACCAGAAAAAAATATTTACCTAAGATAAACACCTTGAAAGCATTCAATGGGTTATCACTGGGTGGTAAGATTAGAGATTATTTTTACTTACTTCTTTATACCTCTTTGCACTGTATAAACTGCTTGGCAACAGAATGAAAGTAAAACTATTTAAATTGGGGAAAAACACATAACAATAGTGGACATGCAAAT
>NW_017731815.1:963938-967342 GCF_001890085.2 Hipposideros armiger | reverse complement strand
AGGAAACTCAAACTATGATTCTTTCAAAGCAGTTTGGAGGCGAGCCATCACCAGATTAATGAGATGTAGGTGAAGCGACAACTCACTCAAGATGTTAGAAACCGGAAGTCGGCTAGAGACCGCAGCCCCACATCGCTGGAATTTCACCACTCGCTGATCCTGAGAAGTCCAGCCCACTCGCCTACAGGCCTGGAACCAGATGGCCAGTGCAAGGAGAGAACAGGGCCTGTGATGCCATTAAGTTGATTGTTGCTGTTGTTTATGCGTTTTTAACAACATGCTACAAATGAGGTTGTTGAGTGAAATGTTCATTTCCCTCTATGTTATTGTCGTAACACTCAGTGGTGAAAAGAAACAATCAGATACACAGTGGCCACATGTGCTGTCTCTCCTCCTTCCAGAAGGGAATTTCTATTACTTTCACCTCTCAGGTATGGCACAATGTGTTTGAGAAACACAAAGGGGAAAAAACAAACAGTGTTTACCATCCAACTAACCTACTAATCCACTAATCAAGCAATAGTAGTTGGCATCGACATTCACAGATATCAACCCGCAGTGCTGAGCCATACAGTAACGAGTGAGATTAGCTCCGTTTCAGTTACAATAACAACAGGTACCAAGCCGCATGTTTGTATCTTCCTGGAAGCAGGAGACAGATTGCAAAGCAAATCAAGATTCAATGATCAGACAGGAATGAAGCCCTCCTCTGGAGAATGAAAATGAAATAATTGCCAGTGATGGCTTGCCCTGAGTTCCAAGAGTTAGGAGGCAAATGTTTTTGCAAAAGGAACTATGGGGAAGCAAAATGAAAACAAATTGCTTCAATTCTAGGTATTCTTTGTGCCTAGGCCCTGGCTTTCTTTTACAAAATCCTCAGAAGAATGGGTGGTTCAAAACAAAAACAAAATAGAACATGTTAAGGGGCCATATTTTCATTGCCCTGCATAAAACGATTCAGGTCTCCCAAACAGGTGTCTATGGTATAATAAGTCTAATGATCTGTCTTACAATATTTCTAGTAACTTCTCTACAATTGAGTCAAAGCACAAAGAACTCTAGTTGTAATAGAATTTTTCTAAATTAATGCTACAGTGGAAAATAGAAATCAATGCCAGAAACTTTTTTTTTTAAATGAATGTCTATTTAGTTTTTATGATACCCTGAAAACAAGCAACCTGAGGAGGTCTGTTCACTTAGATTTGATTTGACAATTTGAAATCTACCTTTTCTACCTCTGCCAAGTTAATCCCACCCCTCCTTTCCACTCCCATTCAGGGGCCCTTTATGATTTCCTCCCTCCTTTCCACCCACATGCAGAAGTGAAGTGTGAAAAGCTGTTTAAGTACTCTTAACTTACTGGGAAAGGAAACTATCTGGCCATATTTTATATTCCATGATATTAAAGTAATTCATCTGAGTTTGCGCTAATGACAGTAAATCTCTCGTGCTGACAAGCTGTGGTCAATTATCCTTTCTACAGCCTTTTAAATCTGAAGCACTAGGAAGTGCGTCAGAGTTGGAAACTTGTGGCTTGCTAATTCAAAAGAAATAGCCAACCAGCTCGAGACGCTCTCTTAATGGTACGCTGTGCTCCACACCCCCAAACAGCCCTGCTAGGGGCCTGCAAATGCTGGGACACTTCCGCTGGAATTTACATGAACTGCACGAATGGAGGAAATGGTTTAAATAAAGTGGTGTGTTATTTATCCCTATAATGAGTAGTTTAAGGGCGACAATTAGGAAGGAAATTCTACAAGCCTGAGCTCCAGTTACTCATTACTGCCACTGAAAGTCAATTAAAGTATCTCAGTAATTACAGGGATTGGGATCATCTGTCATCTGGCAAATCATATGAGAGGGAAGAGGCACTTGCTTTGTTTTGAAAGCATGTCATCTAGTCTTCGTCATGTTGGTTAATTTTCAGACAAGGGAGCGTGCGAGGGGCTTGCCCCACACATCTGCAAGTCTATTCACCTGGCAGTGCAACGGACATGTTCCCTGGATTTCCATCCAGCCTCCACTGCTGTGCAAGAAGCAAGAGTCAGTCAGGAGGTGGGTGAGGAGGTGACCACTCTGCCACAACAGTCACCCAGGATATGGCTCTTCAACACAAGAGCAATGGCGCCTTGTTCCTGTCTCCTGCACTCCTAGTCTGCCAAGTCCTAGCCCCTTGCCCACTTCAAGGCCAGCCAGCTCCCTACCATCCTCCAGTACCTGCCTCAGGCATCTCAGTCAGCTCACTGTTTCACAAATGTTATCATCGTGATTAATCCACTCTGTGCTTTTTTGCAGCCTGTTCCCTAAGATGCATCCTTTCCCTCTCTTCTGTCTAGCCAAACCCTCTTCACCCTTCAAGGCTTCGCCAGTGTCCTGACTCCTCCTTCACGGAGAAGCCCATACCAGGCATCTCCTTCTATGAACCGCCTGAGGAGTTCCAGGTTTACTGCTCAGTGGTTCTCACTGTGAACACCTACCAGGGGCTGCATCCCAAACCTCTGCTTCTTGCCCAGCATCTGGAATTATCTACACCTCCAACATGGTAACCTCCTCATCCTTGGCTTCTGTGGTTGCTGTCGTTTAGTCTCATGTTGGTGAACCATCTTCTTCAAGCCTCGCTGGCAGTCCATTTGTTCACTCCATCGTCCCTTCAGCGGCATGTCATGAACGGCTCCTTAGAGCAAGACA
The DNA here is from genome assembly GCF_001890085.2 of Hipposideros armiger. Classification (NCBI taxonomy): domain Eukaryota; kingdom Metazoa; phylum Chordata; class Mammalia; order Chiroptera; family Hipposideridae; genus Hipposideros; species Hipposideros armiger. Next base: position 964,654 of record NW_017731815.1, on the reverse strand, counting down.
CCAAAGCTATGGCGTCTGAGTTTGAACCCAGGGCTTTCCCTCTTACCACACTGCCTTGATTGGGAAACTGTCTTTGCTCACACCACCGTGCACAAATCAAGGAGTTTCTCATGCTCATCATTCTTTCCTTGGCTCACACTTTTAGGGAAATGGTCATAAACACACATATAAATGAAAAAAGGAGCTCTCTGCCTGTGGGTCTGCATGGCTCTCCTCAGAGCACTCTCAGTCCAAACCAGGAGATAGAAGAAAATATTTTCAAATGATCGTCTAAACAATTTCAGGACTTACATAAGGTTCAAGTGTGGTTCAAAGCAAAACTTGGGTCAGCCAGCTCTGTTAGGGTCAGCCAGACATTGGGGTCAGCTGGCTGTGTTTGGGTTGAATCAAGAACACTTGCATGATCCCAAGACAGATATTGGAATTTTAACTTTCCTTCTTGCAACCTCTTTATGTTTTAAAACTTTATTTCATCTTGGAGTAAGACTTCCCAGAAGACTGATTTTTCTCATTCTCTCTCCTCATGGCACGTCCTTTGGTAGCTCCTGTTCTGCACCTGTGGTATTTAGACTTCACGTTTCCACAAGCATTCACCACCAACACGCTGAATGTGTCCACAGAAACTGTCCAGGAGGAAACAAAAAAGCCTCACTGATGGAAAAATCCACACAATGTTTTCATTAAAGCTTCTCCTTATTTTCTGCAGGAAATATTGC
>NW_017731815.1:779433-963131 GCF_001890085.2 Hipposideros armiger | reverse complement strand
TGTGTGTGTGTGTGTGTGTGTGTGTGTGTGTGTGTGTGTGTGTGTGTATATATATATATATATATATATGACTTTTATGTTAGTCTGGGATTATCAATGAGCTTCAGTATTTTATTAGGGAAAACTGCATTTTGAAATAAAACCAACAAAAACAAGGTCTCCCGTGTCTTACCAGGCAGAATAGGATCCGTGACAGCAGGTCAGAGTGGTCACGCAAACCTTAGAGAATGGCTGTGTGGGGCTGGACTGCTTTCAATGGTGGCGATGTCGCCACCTCTGCTGCTGATGTGTTTGCACCAGTCACCTTAGCACCTCCAGGAGCTCTCATTGTCCTGGTTAAGATCTACAGTTACAGTCATTCATGCTCCTAAAGAAGAGGACACAGAGACACTCAATACAATGGCTTACAAGTGAGGTGATCCACATTTTGTGGTTCTGGCAATACTTGTGGTCATTAGAGCCCTGATATTAATCTTTTTGTTAGGACCTCACCACGAAAACAAAGATTCTTGTTACATAACCATCTGCCCTGTAAGTGAAGTGCTTTGTTGGTTGTCTGCGTTTAAAGGCCTGGGCATTGCTTTAAAGAACTTTCTGCTGGAAAGCCTCTGCTCAGACATTCTTTGGCCTAGATTCTGCTGCGACGCCTCACAGTCCGTGTGAGCACTCAGATTAATGACCTAAGCAGGGCCCTGGACATACCGAACCCTTATATATAGAAACTCCCAAGGATTATGTATTCTGTACAGCATCAGTTTTAATTTGCTCATCTCTCCTTCTTAAAGAGGGGCAAGATATGCCTTTTTGTGACATCACTGATACTGTGAGTGGCTTCCTGAAAACCATGTGGGGGTGTCATGATGACACGCCTTTAAAGATATCCATTGAGTCTGGCAAAACTGCCCATGTCATTTTGGTAAGATAAAAAAGCAATGAAGGTAATCTCTCAAATATTCTTAATGTCAAATAGTCTTAACAGTAATGAATAAAGTTTAACTTGGGAAATTGAACAGTCAACTGGTGAAAGTATCTACCAAAGAAATGGAGCTCTGACAGGTTTTTCAGAAACAATTTAATTAAAATGTTATTACATAATTCTGCCAGAAAATGAGCTTAAATTTCAGAATGTGTCCGAAAATCACATTGTCTTCTTAAACGATATTCTCTAGAGACAACCTTTTTTAAAATTTCCCTAAATTGAATCAAGAAAAATTAATTCTTCTATTTCAAATTATAGCAGTTAATTAAAATGACCTTAGTATGTGGCTGATTTCTATTTTTATTAACATTGTATTATCAAATATGTAGTTTAAGTCCTGGTTCTTCTGTAAAGAACTAATATATTACTGCCAATTTGAAATGTAAAAATTAAGGGCCCAATTTCTTTATTTTTGAAAAATAAAAAGACATGTGTCTGCACCAGGGTATTGGTTAAGCAATCTATTAGCCAAGTAAATGTAAGATATTTTTCAAAATATTGCTGCAAATTTTTGTTTGGGGAAATTAACTTGTGAATTTTGAAAATAGTCTTACATGATGTAGAACGAAGTCTAGTAGATAGAGTGGGTTATCAAACTTTGTAATAACATTTTGGGTGATTTGTAACTATAATTAAGAGATCAATTTTCCTTTTGGCTCAGAGATGACTCTACCAAAGGCAAATTTTGAAAGTGTTTTGAAAAAGGGCAGTACCAGCAGATGACACAGTATCTGTGGCCTCATGCATGACTGCCTTGAGGTGGTTCTCTTTCAAAGTGAAAGATTATGTGATGTTTACTTACAAATCATCAGTTCAAGAACAGGATGGAAGAGGTCATGTTTAAAATATCTGATTATCAAAGGTGAGATGTTCTATTTTTTAAGAAAATAAAAACTTTTATTTATTTATTTTTTTGCAAACAATACCAAAGTGAAATTATTCTAAGATCACATCTTAGGCAAAGACTCTTAAGTGCTTTTTATTTTCGAGGTTTAAAAAAAACAAACAAAACACCCACACACCCAACATTCCTTTCTATGCCTAAGAGATTAATTTCTCACCACTTTGGATGATATCAGTGAAGTCATTCTGGGGTTAATCAAAAATTTTCATGCAAGGGATATGCATTTAATGATATGGGAACACGAGTATATACATGCCACGGTTAACAAAGAAGTATTTTCTTCATATATAAGTAACAAAAGTAACTGAGCTGTTCATTAAAAACTTAAGAAAAAAAAAAACAGCCCAGAAACTTGGCAGTCTTTGACTTAACAGTAGTTGATGTTAGTTGTCTTCATTATTAGTATATTTATTTGTTAAGGTACATCAAGAGAAATTCTGTGTATATATATATATATATATATATATATATATATATATATATTTACCTATTTTTACAGCTGCATATATTTAAGTATACAATTTAATAAGTTTTGTCATATGTAAATATCCATGAAACTATTACCACAATCAGTACAATGAACACACCAGTCATGCCCCCCAAATTTCCTTACGCCCCTTTGTAATTCCTCCCTTTCCAGATAACGACTAATTTCCTTTCCATCACTATAGATTCTGTTAATATAGGATTTTATATAAACAAAATCATATAATTTCTACTCTCTTTTGTTTGGCTTCTTTTACTCAGCATAATTATTTTGAGATTCATCCCTGTTTTGTATATATCAGTATTTTATTCTTTGTTATTACAGACAATTCTATTTATTCTTATTTATTCATTTAATTTCATTTTATGTTTATACCAGAATTTGTTTATCCATTCACATGTTGATGGACAATTGAGATGTTTCCAGTTTTTTATTTTTATTCATAAAGCTATGAACATTTATGTACAAATCTTTCTATAAACATATGCTTTCTTTTTTCTCTTGGGTCAAAGGTATGGTAACTGTATGGTAACTTTTTAAGAAACTGCCAGTTTTCCAAAGCAGTTGTACCATTTTACATTCCCACCAGGAATGCATGAGATTTCTGGTTCCTTCATCTCTTCCCCAACACTTGGTACAATAAGCTTTTTTCAATCTTAGCCATTCTAACGGGTGTGAAGTGATATATCCTTATGGTTTTCAATTGCATTTCCTTAATGGCTAATGATGTTGAGCACCTTTTCATGTTTTTATTTGGCTTCCATATTTCTTTAGTGAAGTGTCTGTTCAAATCCTACCAATGTTTATTGGGTTATTGATCTTGTTAATTGGTCGTAAGAGTTCTTTATATAGTTTAGAAACAATTCCTATGTCAGATATATATTTTGCAAATATTTTCTCCTAGGCTGTGGCTTAATTTTTCTTTTTCATATCAGTGTTGTTTGAAGAGCCAAAGTTTTCCATTTTGATGCAGTCCCATTAACTGACTTTTTCTCTTGGGGTTTGTGCTTTTAGTGTCATATTTAAGAAGACTACCAAATTAATGTCACTAAGATTTTCTCCTGTGTTTTCTTCTAGAAGTTTTATACTTTTAGTTTTTACATTTAGGATTATGATCCATTTTCAGTTAAATTTTGTATATAATATGAGTTAAGGATCAAGGTATATTTTCTTTTCTTTTTGCATAAGGCTAACCAATTGTTCCAGCACCATTTATTAAAAAGATGATGATTTCCCCCACTAAATTGCCTGATCTATTTTATCAAAAATAAATTGTGTATAGACTCTCTGGTGAATGGAGAAATCTCTATTAAATAGAATATATGTATTCCACTGATCTATTTATCTATCTTTACTCTGATACTACACTAATCATCTATGTAGGAAATCCTACAAAATCTCCAACATAGTATAGGAAGGATGGATGATTTAAAATGAATTATATTGGCCGGCCAAGTGGCTGACTCGGTTAAGGGCTCACTCAAGAGTGTGAGCTCTGAGCAACAGCAGTTTGAGTCCCGGCCCGAGCTGAGCTGCCAACAGGTGGCAGGATGGCTCAGGAAAAAAAAACAAAAAACCCACTTGTAATAAAATGAATTATATTAGTGTAACTAGTTAATAAGGAATAAATATAATTAGCTCCTTACCTCAAACTGTATGCAAAAAGCAATTCCAAATGGATTAACAACTAAAGAAGAAAAGCACATTTCTAAATTTTTAGAAAAAAATAGAATATTTTTATGACCAAGGTAGTGAACAACTTCATAAATAAGACGCAAAAATCACAAACCATAATAACAAGTTTAAAAAACTGACAAATGTGACTGCATTAAAATGAAAATCTTTTGTATGACAAAAGACATCACAAATAAAGATAAAATACAATCCACAGACTCACACAGTTACATGCAATACATATAGCTGACCAAGTATTTATAACTAGAATGTAAAAAGAATATCTATAAATCAATAAAAAAGACAACCCAACAGAAAATGAGCAAGGAATATAAAGATGCATTCACAGAAGAATTAAAATGTTTAATGAACATATTAAAAGATCCTCAATCTCAATTTTAACTAGAAAAAAACAAATAAAAACAATAGCATATTTTTCAACCATCAGATTAGCAAAAATTCAAAAGCTTAATCACCTCTAGGAATTTAAGTCTACATGTTACAGAGAGAAAATATCATCTTTGTTGGGATAGTCCAAAAACAATATTATAAAATTTTTTCCAACTGGACACATTTGGAAAGTCTATAGTAGATGAAAGGAACAGTTCCTTGTTCATCGAGTAAAGGCTTCTGGTCCCTCCATGTGTTTATTTATATATTTATTCACTGATTTCTAAAGAAGATATGTAGTTTCCCCCTCCCCCACCACCTTTCTTCCTTAATTCTGGTTCTTCATTCTCCTCATTTTTTTTTTTTAAGTTTTTCTACTGGTTTCTCTAAAAGGCAAAGCAAAGCAAGCAAACGGCCTACCTCCTTTATGTTTATTTCCCCAATCTCTATTCAATTTTACATTTTGGTACAGACAACATTTATTAAGCAGCTTAAGTATATGGGTTGTCTGATGAATAAACTGAGATGCCCTGCATTTTTAGCTTAGTGTTTAACGTAGAGAACCCTGACAGACATATGGCAAACAACAGTACACTTCGGAACCCTGGGCTTACCTACTTCCCACTCCTGTCACCTAACAGCCTTATGTTTCTCCAACCTTCCTCCCAACTTCTATTTTCCCCGATCTCCATCTTTAGTATCAGAATGTATTACTCAAGGACAATCCTTCTCCCTTCATCCTTTCCACACTCTCATCCCTCACCAGGTCTATTTTCCACTTACATGCCCCTTCAGATTGTGACAATTTTTCCTGTCTCTTCAGTGAGTGGCCTAGAGTACTGCACAAGAGACAATGGAGTGTAGTCATTTTAAGGCAGAGACTTCAGACTCTGGATTCAAATCTTAGCTCTGCCACTTAACAAGGCCCTTAACCATTTGGGGGCCTCAATTTTCTCATTTGAAAATAAGATTAAGAATAGCACCTACTTCATAGGATTGTGAGGATTAAATGGGTGAATATACGCCACGTGCTTAGAACAGTATCTGGAACATAATGCTATGTAAGCGTTTGTTCGTCACTCAAGTACTTTCACAACCTCCATTTTATGGTGATTTCATCAACAAATACACAGTGAGTACCTAATATGTGCTGGTCACTGGAACAAATTGCTTAAACTTTTACAAATTCCTTCCATCCACCATTTACATTACCTGAAATCTGGCCATTGCTGGTATCAGGTTCCTTAAAACCCTCTCCAGTGGGATCTTCACCTGCCTCTCCAAAGTTAATGGTGGCATGATAACCACTTGTTGCTGCTTCTAGACCCTTGCCCTCCCATCTGTCTCCAGCAACCCCCCTTGTCTGAGGCCCACATTATTTATTAATGGCAATCTCTTCCCTCTATTCATACAGTGGCTACCAACCCCCAGAACCAACCCTCTTCAAAGTGGTTTCTGTTGCCAAGATCCCAAGCTCTCACCCTTTTCCATCACATCACTGGCCTTAAAGCATTTATGATGATGATCTTTCTAACACCCTGGCCTCACAGTTCTTTAATCTTTTCAAGCAAAACAGCTTTGACCTTATTCCACTTTAAGGGAAATATCATATGATCATTTGAAACTTCCACTTCTGATTTCTAAAATTCTGAAACCTAGTCCTCTGACCATGGCCTCTTGCCCATCCAAACTGCATCACTTAGTATTAGATTCTCTGCATGTGACAGAAATGCTAAAGCAATAACGGCTTAATCAAGATAGATGTTAATTTCTCTTCCCTGTCAATGAAGTCTGAAGGTAGGCAAATCAGGACTGATTTGGTGATTCCATGATTATCAAAGATCAGCTTCCTTCCAAATCACTGCTCTGCCATTCTTAGGGTAAGAGTCACATCCTCATGGTCCAAAATGGAAGCTGGAGTTCCAGTCATCACATCCATCTTCCAGGCAATAGAAAGGAAAAGGGGAAAAAGAAGCAAAGGAAATGTGCTATTTGTTGTTTAGAGAAGGTTTACTGGAAATTGTTACACAACACTTCTGCGTCCCTTCTCTTCAATATTACCATGAAACTAAAACTGATCTTAAAAAAAAAAAGTCTATTTTAAAAAACAGAGTATTTAAAAACCCACTCAAAAATCCCCACTTCTGTATATATCTTATTTATCAGAACTTAGTCATAGGGCCACAACTATTGGCAAGGGAATTTTGGAAATATAGTTTTATTTCAGGTAGCCACAAGCCTTGGTTAGGACTGGAAATTCTATCACCGATGGCCAAGTGGAAAATGGATGACAGGAAGGCAATCAGCAGCCTGGACAACACACATACATCCATCCCTCCCTCTGAACCTGCTCTTCCTTCTAATTAGTACCATATTCCTCCCAATTCTGCCATCTATTATCTCTCTGCTGGCTTCTTTTTCCCTCCCTACCCAGCTCTGTATGGCAAAAACCACTACAAACAAAGTAAAAATGCAAACAACAAATAGGAAAAAAAATGCTTGCAATTCAAAGTGCTAATCACTTTGCTCATATTTTTATTTATTTGAATCTTCTAGTAAGCTTTTAATGACATATAAAGAGCTTTTAGAAACACTAAGTAAAAGGTCAATACATAGCCTAATAGAAAGATGGACAAAGAATGCGGATAGGTCACACAAAATGAAATACAAATGGCTCCTAAAGATAATGAAATAATTGTCAAACTCACTCACAATAATAAAATAAAATTTTAAAAAGATGCAAATTAAAACCACCCTGCGAATCCGTTTTTTACATATCAATTGTCCATAATTAAAAATTATGATAGCAAACTTGGTTGGCAAGTCTACGAAGAAAGAAACACCATTGTGCATTGCTGATAAAAGTATAAATTGGCACAAGCCCGATGGAGGTAATTTGGCAATGTCTATCAAATTGTCAAGTGGAAATTCTGGGAGTTCCTGCTACAGATGCATTTAAGCATGTGAAATGATGTAAGTACAGTTTTTCATTGCAGCATTGTTTGTAATAGCCAAAAGTTTGAAATACTGTAAATGTCAATCCATAGAGAACTAATTAAATGAGTTATAATACGTCTACACAATGGACTATTATGGCCCTGTTAAAAGAACAAGGAAGTTCTCTCCATAATAATCTGGAAAACTCTCTAAGATGTAATATTAAATTAAAAAAAAACATACCCAATAATGTATAATATACGCTACCTTTAGAGCATGAAAGAGGGAAATAAATCATGTCTGCATGTATGCGCATAGAAAATCTCTGGCAGAATACGCAAGAAACTAACAGCAATGGCTGACTAAGGATGGAGAACTGGGGTCAGACAGAAATTTTACACTGCATACCTTTTTGTACTTTTTAATTTTTAAAACAGAAATACTTTGCCTACTCAAAAACTTTTTAAGAAACCAGTAATAAATTTAGTTTACCAACAACAATAACTAAAGAAGACACTGGTACCTACATCAATCATGAAAATCAGATGCTGTACCAGCTCCAACACATCCTCCTTATGTGACCCCTAAAATGTCACTTAACCTCAGTGGACTATACGTAGTTTCCACATCTATAAAATGGGGCTAGAATTTTCATCTCAAAAGCTTGTTGTGGAAACTAAATAAAACAATACATGTACAGTTCCTGGAAACTGACAGGCATTTGTGAATATAATTCCCTTCCTATATCCCCCAAATTTTTAAAAACTATGAAGTATTATTTACTGTGTATTACAAAATGATTTATCACTTAGTACAAGATTTAATAAATAAAAATATGAGCAAAAAATTCAGAGACTCTTGACATTTTGGTGCTAGACAGGTTTTCAGGGCTTATCTTATTCATCCCTCTTTTTAAGGAAATGGAGGAAATAAAACCCAGAGGGTTTATATGATTCACCCAACATCATTCACCAGGATGGTGGCAGAGATAAGCTAAAACCCAATCCTTAACTGTCATCTCACCTCTAGCCAATCATTACTTAATTGAAGGGTGGTCTACAAACAACTTTTTCAGAGTCAACATCACCACATATGTTGAAAAAGAATAGCTTTAAAAAGAGATGTATAGGAATTTCATCACAAAATTATTACTAATTACATCTCGTAGCCTAAAAGTGTTAGCACACAATCTCCTAGCCAACAAAATTGATTCTTTATAATAGATGGCTATTAAAATATTTGGGAGTAAATGTTAGGAGTAGAGTCATAACATTATTGAGTTTTTTAAATAAATAAAAAGAGGAAAATATTTATACATTTGACTATGTGAAAATTAACATTTCAGATTGGCAGAAGATATCATAAATAAGAATTTTTAAAAATGAGAAAAATTAGATAAAAATGACAGGCTATATAACATGCAATGGAACAATGACATTATATAATGAGCTGTTACAAATCACAAGGAAAATATGAAGACCCCAGCAGAAAACAGTCAAGGGGTATGTACAAGCATGTCCCAGATAAAGAAATATCCTTAACCATTGAGCAGAATGAAAAAGTCTCAACCCACTAATATTTAAAGAATCACATCTTAAAATAACGAGATATATATTTACCTCAGAGGTTGCCAAAAATTAAAAAGAGTAATAATATCTCATACCTTCCTGTGGGAAAAGGGACCTTTTCATATATACTGTTGCTGTGAGCTTAGTATTCACACGACTTTTTTGGAGGGTAATTTGGCAATTTCTATGAAATTTTTATGAAAAATGCTATGAAATTGTTGACCTAGAAATGCCATCGCCATGAGTTTATCTTATACAAATACTTACCCAAGTGCCTAAAGATATTTTTACAAAGACGTACATTGCAGTCTGGGTTGTAATATCCCAAACTGGGAAACCAACAAAATGTCCCCTCATTGATGAATAGTTTAAAAATAAATAGAGGAATGATGCATTCATATGTCATGCTCTGCTGTTTTAAAAAGAATGAGGTTGCTCTAAATGTACTACCTGGAAAAATGCCAGTGACACATTAAGTGAAAAAGCAAGTTGTAAAGCTATATATATATATATATATATATATATATATATATATATATATATATATATATATATATATGATCCTATATATAAATGATTCTATTTTGTAAAAGTGGGGATGGACACAATAGGTGTTTGAATATACATGGAAGAAAGTTTTACTCGGAATCCTTCCAAAGTGACACAACTGAATAGAAACTAGGTAAGCCAAAAAGGGATGGTTTGGCTCAGGCCATCGGGAACCCATGGGTGGAGTTGGCCCAAGATGGACTGGAGCTCAGTGTTCTCAGCATCTTTCCACTGACTCTGCCTCCTTCTCTGCTTTGTCATTGTTTTTCATTGCAGACAGCTGCCTTCCTCATGTAGCTAAAAAATACAGCCATTGGTAAGCTAACTTCAGATCTTCCTAATGGAATGACCTGCAAGTGCAGGATATAGAATTTCCAGCAGGGATCCCAGGCCAGACTCTGAAAGTCTGCTTCCAAGTGAGTTTAGGGATCAAGCCCTTCCTTGAAGCAGTGTCTGGGGCCGGGGCTGGGGCCAGGGCTCATTCTCATTGGCAAGCAAGGCTCTTGACTTTATCTCTGGGAGCAGCGGGGACATACACTGGGGGCCTGTGGTCCCACAGGAAGGAATTCTGGTCAACAACCTGTGTCTACTAGCCAATGGACATCTTTAGTACCGGTAACATTAGTGCGTGGGTGTTACTATTGTAATTGAAAAACACAAAGGTTGGGACTGCAGAAAATGGGATGAAAACTAAACAAAACAAAACACATCGAACCAGGAGTCTTATCTCACCTCTGATCTTACTGTTTAAGATATTTATATGATATTTTTAAAAAATTAATTAATGGCAATGGCATTTCTGGGTCTGGAGTCTCAGGCAGTGTTTTCAGCGGGTGCCCCATGCACACACTTTTCCATTATTTGGTCAAATGGTGGTCTATGTCTTTCTTGGCAACAAAGTGGTTAATTTCTTCTAGAAAGATACTGGGAGAGGAATTTTTATTGAATAAGCTGATTCAACCTTTTTTTGTGAGCAGAGATTCTTAGATTTGGTGAGATATGGGGAGGGAATGCAGAGGCCTGCTGAGTGCTGAGATGGCTCTGTGTGAGCTTGTCCTGGAGGCCCCTCCAGGCAAGAGGGCTGGAGGGCAGGACCAGCCTCTAGGCTCTGCTGCAGCCCCTGGGACATCTGACAGCTCTGAACTGGCTGTAAACATCCCCAGGGTAGGTTTTCTCTCCAGAGAGCAGTTAGTCCACTCGCTCAGTCACACTTGCAGCCGACTGCTTTCTTCCCCACCCCCGCCACAGACAAGTCAAAGAGAAACAGGAATGCAAGACCGAACAGTTAAACTCATCAGTTTGGATTCCACAAATCCAGCATTTGAGATACTCAGATAGGAGCTATAATGAAGTTCCTGAATTACCTCTCAATAAAACATTTATTTTCCAAATTACAGAGTAAATAAGTATGCAGAAAAATGGGGAAAACTACTTTTCAAGCACCGTTCACTATTTCAGAAGCATCCATTAACAGGTAATCAACTGATGAACCAATGACTAATGATAAATCTCTGCTGTCTATTCAATCAAGTATTATTTTTAAATCCTCTTCTGGACGTGTTGTAACCTAGTTATGACATATTTCCTCAGAAGTAATTAAACTAGGTATAATTCAAAATGTTTTACTAATTCAAATTAGTGGAGAGTTTTTATTATAGAGTGGTTAAGACTAGTTTTCAAATGTGACCTCTGGCATAGTTATAGTGGTTAAGACTTTTGAGTCAGACAGATCGAATTCAAGTTCAGGTTCTATCATTTAATGCCATCTTGGGCAAGTTCCTTGCCTTTCTGAGCCTCTGAGTTCTCATCTGTGTGATGGGATAACAGTACCCACCTTATGAAAATCACTGTGAGGATCCAGTGGGAAGCTTGGCACATAGTAATCCATCAACGAATATTAGCTTTTAACCTTTTTAGTCATATTGTACCTGACTCACCTAGATCTCCGCGACATTCCCTTTTTAAAATTTTGGTCTAAATGAGAACAGAGTAGATCTGGCCCTAAAGACACATCAGCCAGGTGCTCAACTGAACACTCCTTTATTTAGTACAACAGGTCATGTAGTGTCTGAGGGGGGAAAAAAAAATCTATTACTCAGAATCAACCTGTCAACTTAGTTCATTGATTTTGCAGGATCTGTGGGGTTTTTTTCTTAAGAAACCAACCTTCCCTACTATCTTTCCATTAACAAACAAACTCTTCTCCTTCATAGAATGAGGCAGTATTTTGATCTATTCCATCTTGGAGGAGTCCACCAGCATAGACTGTTCCATTTCGACAACATACTTGTATATGGCATACACAAGCAGTGTTTGCCCACAGACAACACTGCGTGAGAAGCTAGGAAATCATGAGAGAGAGCAGACAACTCCAAAAAAGTAGAATGGGTAGCGAGAAAGTAAAATGACAAGTGACCAACTGGGAAAAAATATTTGGAACACATGTAGCAAGCAAAGGTTATAAAGTACTAACATCAGAATGTAAAAATATAAAAGACACTTTACAAATCAATCAGGAACGTCAAACAACCCAACAGAAGAACGGACCTGGGTTATTCTCTGCCAAGTCACAAGAGGAATTGAAAGGGCCAGGCAGCACTATGCAAAGAATCTGAGCCTCATGAGGAATCAGAGGAATTCAAGTGAAAGCAACAGTGGCTCGCCATTTCTGACTATCAGATTTGCAAAAGTTAAGAAGATAATAAATATTAATGTTAAAAATGTCAAAAAATGAGTTTTCTCTTAAATGAATTAGATTGGGCCCCGCTGGGTAATCCAGGACAATCTCCCCATCTCAAGGGTCTTAATCTGAATCACATTTACAAAGTCCTTTTTGACAGGTAAGGTAACATATTCACAGGTTCTCAGCATTAGGATGTGGACAACTTTGGGAGGGGACATATCCTGCCTATCACATTAACAGTCTAGGGCAGCGGTTCTCAACCTGTGGGTCACGACCCCTTTGGGGGTCGAATGACCCTTTCACAGGGGTTGCCGGGTACTCGTATGTGGGCGTATTTGCATGTGGGCCTGGAGATATATAGAGGAGCGGTGTCTCGGTTCCTAAGACCGTCGAAAATATGTGTTTTCTGATGGTCTTAGGCAACCCCTGTGAAAGGCTGAGAACTGCTGGTCTAGAGTCTAGACCATTTGGAGGACAGTCTGGCAGTGTATGCACCACCACTGACCCAGCAACTTGACACTTGGATACCTGTCCTACAAACACTTGCATATTTGCATTAAAATGTATGTCCAGAGGTGTTTATTGCAGTATCATTTGTGAAAGTGAGAGATTAAAATAAATTAAACCCCCTTGCAAAAAGAATGTTCAAGTAAATGATAATATGTCCCTATTATGTTACTAGATAGCAGCTTAAAATACAGGTAGATCTCTCTGTGCTCATACAAAAAGATCTCCAGAACATATGGCCATATAGTTAAGTGTAAAAAAGAAAAGAAGAAGAGGGAAGTTGAAGATATACTAAAATAATATTTGAAATGTTCAGTTTAAACTTTAGAAAATGTCTGGAAGGATCCCCACTAAACTTTTGATTAGTAGAATGAAATTGAGTATAAAGGATGGTGGGGATATTCACTTTTTCTTCTACAGATAGATAGATGATAGAGTTAGAGATATGTGAATATTTACATTTCTGTTATATATTTAATGTTTAAATTTTTATAGGAATATATTCATATATTATTTATTTTTTAAATATTAAATTGCTTAAAAAATGAAGTGCATTGGCTTCTAAGTTATGAACACTCTTACATGACTTGGGCTACTCATTTTGTATCTCTAGGCTTGAGTTACCTCACCTGTAAATTTAAGGGGATGAATACAAAGACTCTAAATTCCAACTCTAGATTTTATGAGTGGATGTAGCAAACATTCTTTAACTCAATCTAGTAGTATTTTGTCATTTGTGAAAAGAAAAATAGTAATTTTTAAATTGATTTTTAATATCATGTCCCAAATTTTCTGAAATGGTCTTGACTCTAAATATTCAAAAATTTTGATGTTGTAAATAACTTAGTGCTTGTCAAATTATATGCTTCAATTTGGATTCAGAAAATATTACCTGCACAAGCATGCCAATACTCTGCTGGGTGGTAATGTAAATTGGTACATCCTTTCTGAAAAGCAAACCTCAACAGGTGAAAACTTTAGAGCAGTTTAATTTTTAACTGTTTAAACTGGTAATCTCAAACAATTTAAACTAGTGATCCCATACCTAGTATTTTATTATAAGAAAAATTACAAGCAATCTAAATGTTTTAAAAATAGGGAAATAGTTCAATACATTAAGCTATATGAGCAAGGGACATTATTATACAGCCATTGGAAATAACCTCAAAGAAATGTTGATACATTTCTTACAATGTATTAATGTTAATACAGTGTTAATGCACAGGGAAATTTACAATCAAATAAAATATTGAGTGAAAAAGCCTAGAGAGAAATGCGCATATTTCCTCTCCACTATATAAGTTTTATGCATATGAGCCTACAATAAAGATTGGAAGGGTAAGTACCAAGCTGTTAATGATGGTTAACTCTAGGTTGTGATATTTAAAATACTTTTAGTCAATGTCCAATCTCTCTACAGTGAATTAGTGTACTTTCATAATCATAAAATATAATTTAAAATGGTCTCTGTGCTTAAAAATTATAATAACCTCTTCAAATGAAAATTTTCACTGAGTTTATAGAAGAATCACGAATTCTCTTAACATTTGGAAAATCATCTCTTTTTCTTTGTTCTTTCTGCTTGCTTTGGGCTTATCCTTCTTTCACTAGTTTCTTAAGGTGGAAGGTTAGTTATTGATTTGAGGTCTTTCTTTTTAAATGTAGGACTATAGAGCTATAAATTTCCTTCTAAGCACTAATTTAGCTGCATTCCATAGGTTTTGATATGATGTATACTTTCTTAAAGTACATTCTACTTTCTCTTATGATATCTTCATTGACTCAAGGTTATTTAAGAGAGCATTTTAAAAAATATCCACATAATTGTGAATTTTCCAAATTTTATACACACGCATCCACAATGGGGGTGCCAAACAAATGTATACAAGTGGACACTTTGGTCAACGTTGCTCAAGCAGTAGTTCTCTGTAATCAGAAGTGTCTGGATGCTGATGGTAACCACTTTGAGTACCTCTTGCAATTGCAGAAGTCAAACGTGACTTGTATTCACCTTTTGTTATCAGTATATATTGAGTATTACAATTGTAATACATTTTTTTCCTTTCTTAAAATGTGTATACATTTTTAAAATTCCACTATAGTCAGAGAATATACTTTGTATGATCACAGTCCTCTTTAATGTATTGAGACTTATTTTATAGCTAACATATGGTTTATCCTGGAGACTGTTCCATGTGAATTTGAGAATTTTGCTGCTGTTGATTGGGGCGTTCTATAGAGGTAGGTCTGGTAGGCCTAATGGGTTTACAGTGTTGGTCAAGTCTTCCATTTCCATATTGCTCTTCTTCCTTTTCTATTCTTTATTGAAAGTGGGATATTGAAGTCTCCCAGTATGATTGCTGAATTATTTATTTCTCCTTTCAATTCTGTCAGTTTCTGCTTCAGATATTTTGGGGTTCTGTTGTCAGATGTATATGTATTCATAATTGTTATGTTGTTCTCCTAGGTTGACACTTTTATCATTATAAAATTATCATTTTTACCTCTAGTGACAAAGTTTGCCTTAAAGTCTATTATTTCCGATGTTAGTGTAGCCACTCCTGCTCTCTATTGGTTTTTGCTTGCATGGTATATATTTTTTCCATTCTTCTGACTTTCAACCTATTTGTATCCTTGAATATAAAGCATATCTTTTGTAGGCCACAAGAAGTTGGATCATTTTTAAAAGTCTATTCTGGCAATCTCTGGCTTTGAATTGGAGTGTTTAGTCCACTTATATTCAATGTAATTATAGACAAAGTAGGATTTACAACTACTATTTTCTATTTCTTTTTATGTCTTATCTTTTTTTACTTTTTGGTTTATCCATTACTGCCTTATTTTGTATTAAATAGCTATTTTCTAATCTATCATTTTTGTTTATTTTACTATGTTTGGGGAGTTATTTTCTTAGTGGTTGTCCTGGGGATTACAAGTAATATCTTAATTTAAAATAATCTAGTTTGGATTAATACTAATTTAATTTTAATACCCTACAGAATTTTTGCTTCAATAGAGCTTCATTTCATCTTTCAACCATTTCTGTATCAGAACAGCCTTGGAGGGGGGTATGTTCATTGTCTTATTTCTATTAATGAGCACTGGTTATGTCGCACTTTAACTAATGAGCGTGTCCTAAAGAATTTCTAATTTCCAGTTAGGAGTGAAATGAAAAGATAAAGCAGCCAGTATAGATATTATATTTAAGCAGGGAACATAGAAGCTCCATTTTACATAAGAGGTTTTGAAAGAGGCATCCCCATTCACTGAGCTTTCCAAGTTTTCATTTGGCAGCTCCTAAGGTGATTTTATGTGCAACTGAAAAAATGTAAAACTGTTTCTCACAGTGCTTTAAACAAGATATAATGCATTTTCAGATACAAAGGGCTATGGGGAGATTTCCTGAAAAGCTTGACTAAAGGTAGGAATTTCAATTTTTTGAAGATTCTTTAAGCGCTGACTTTTTGGCGGCAGCAGCAGGCTCGCTCTTGCTAGCTATGAGCACACTGTAACTCCCAAGCTGAAAAGGGGTAAATGAGTATTCCAGTGGCCACAAAATGAAAAGATATATGAGTATGTGCAATCTGCATATCATAGAAACAATTATTCTTCAAGTTTTATCATCAAGGAGTGAGAAAAGCAGATCACCCTCTAAATACACATTTATCCACACAAATTTATACAATATATAACAGTTTGCATTGCAATGATATTTGGACATGGACTGAAATAGCATGTATGCTGACATATAGTAGTTTCTGTATCATCTCCTAAACCATGGGTATCAGTTCAATTCAAAATATCTTGATGTTGGTGTTAAGCAGATTTGAACTTGAGTCATGGTACTGGCACTCAACTTCCAGCATGATTTGGTACCTCACCTCTTAATCATTTAATTTCTCTATGCTTTAGTTTCCTCAACTGAAAAATAGACTTAAATTTGGTACTCACCTCGCAGCGCAATTGAGATAATGAATCAACATGATTACTGCTAATAATATAGATATTAATAAAAATAATAATAGCAACTACTTTGTGCACCTGCTACATGCAAACCAATGTACCAGGGCCTAAAGACCAACGGTAGATGGGCTGTACTAGATGCATTTGCTTCAAACATGCCTCAAGATAAGTCTGAGAAATGAGGAATAATAACATACAGAGTGCTGAGGTAGATCAAAGCAAATGTCAATGGAAGTTTTAGGGGAGTTGGGGACAATAGGATTAGAGTAGAAATAGAATTGGAGTTGGAACTTGTCTATTTACCAGTTCTCAACATAGTAATGCAAAGAAAATAGCTTCGCTCTGCTTCTCTTTCTTCCACACCCTAAAGAAATTCTATTAGTATTAGCAGGTCTTTGAGTTCAAAAATAGATTACCTTCATTTTTTTACAACAAAAGATTCTTTAAAACTATACCTAAAAATATCTGTAAAGTAAATTATGGTTTAAAGGGTTCCGAATGAGCTTCATGCTCTCTAGTCATCCCATTTCCTTCCCTACACAAAATATTTTCCCAACTCTTCTCTGTCAGTTCCAATCCTATCCAAATCGTCCAAGCTCACCACCAGCACCACTGCTCTGACCCTCCTTTAAGCTCATCCCAGTCCTCAGATTTTTTTCCCCACGCATGTGAATTACGATACAGTCTGCATTTAATTATAAAGAAATTCAGCAAGCAACTGTTCACTAATGATAATGAGGCAGGCACTGGAGATGGTGCTGGAGACGTAGACTTGAACAAGGTAGTCCCTACCCTCCTCTTAGGGAACGTAGAGTTCAGTGGCAGCGGACAGACATACTAAAAAAATCATTATTCCAAGGAACATTTTTTACAAAATGAAGGGCACATTTATAGAGAAATACTTCCCCAGAAAGAAAACAAATCACCCATTAACTTGTCTTTTTGATAAATCTGGGTTTTCATCTGGAGCATAGTGTTCAGCCAGGCTTTTAATTTTTTTTTTCAGAGATGGAAAAGTGGTCTCTTTAAAAGTAGTTTTTGGTTTTCTCTCTTTACAGTTAGAGGAAAAATTCACCTTTACAGGAAGACTTCTCTTTTTATTTTGAAAAAGCATTGTAGCATGTATTTGATTACGCAGAGGTAAAACTTAAATGCTACCCTGGGATGGAGACACTCAGGACAGTAAGCTGCCAAACTGCTTTGCATAATGATGTGAATATTTGACTTTACCATAGAAAGAGTTATATCTCATAGAAATTAGCCTTTGCCACAATAATGGTATATAAGAACCTCCAAACACAATGACTGAACAAAATGATTATGTTTTCACAGACCTGTGAGTCAACTGGACTGGTTTTGCTTCACACTGCAGGTCTGCAGATCTCTTTGGTCCCAGTAGGCTGTTCAGGAACATTCTTCTCATGGTGATGACACAGGCACATCAGGAGCAAGTCTAACCACATAAGCACTTTTTCATCACAGCTGCTAACATCCTACTAGCCAAAGCAAAACACACAGCCGATCCCAAAGTCAAGAGGCAGGGAAGTCCGCTCTGCTACTAGTGGGAGAGAATGCCAAACAGTAAGGCAAAGGGCGTGGCTATAGAAAGTGATGATGAGTTGGGTCCAGTGATTCAGTCTACCAGACAGCTCCATAGAAATACGGATTGAAATGTGTTTGAAATGTGAAAGGAAGTTTGGGGATTTGGAGTTCCTCTTGTTGGGTCAGAGAAAGGAGCCATCTGAGATATGCAGCAAAGACATGCTTACTGCAGAACAGAAACAACCCTGACCGGGTAGGAACAGGTGAAAACTAACGAGAGAGTCTAACATTTTGTTATACCCAGATTCCTTGGCAGAGTTTGTTAAATGTTACTGCTTGAGAATAGCTGGGTTTGGGGAACTGGAGCAGGCCCACGAGCAAACTCAGAAACATTGGAGAGACCAGCTATTTTTGGAATGACTGTACTATTCATGTATAATAAGATGCCTGGCCAAAAAGATAAGCAACCATGAGAGTGAATCATAGGAAACATGAGTTTTCCTCTAGGGGTTTTAGAAATATTTCAGGTGGGCAACAATAGACAACACTAGACTTTCTGTTAATAGGGGCACATAGAGTCTGCTCTTTGAGATAGCATAGTTAAGTAATAACTATGAAGCAGGATATAATCAGGATTTTCCTAGTTTAAGCAGCTTTACCAGTGATACTATTAATTATGACTTGTCTGTTTCAGATTAGACTAAATTTTAGTCTCTTCCTAGATCTCAGAGCCCAAACTCATTTGGATACAAGAGTAACATTTTTTGGTAGGTGTAAGTCACACATCTCATGACCACTGGTATCTCTTATCATTTATTCAGTGAATAAATATGAAACCCAAGCTACACACAAGATAAGCAGCTATGTAAGACAAAGTTTCTGATTTCAAATGATGGGTCAAAATAAAGTGATAAAACTATAAGACAGAAGAAGATGTAAAGTTTATAAGTGTTTTGAAGAGACAGAAGCTCTCTATTCAATGAAAATCTTGACCTATAAAAGTCTAAAACAAACCTGATCATAGTAACAAATCCCCTTACTGTTTTTAAATGGACCGTGACAATCAGTAAGTAACAGGCTCAGCATTCAGAATGTTAAGTACATAAGCCAAGCATATATCATCTAAATGTTGGAATCCATCATGGGACGCCCAAGGAAGAATACACCACAGAAAACCAAAGCAATTAAATATACACATTCGCTTATATATTTGCTCAAAGACTAACCACAGAGCTCTTCCTATGTGCCAGACACACATGAAGGTCATAGCAGTGAACAAGGTAGACAAAAGCTCCACCTCCCTTCCAGTTAGTTGAGGGAGGAAACACAAAAATTACCAAGCAAACAAATAAACAAATACATTTTAGAACGACCAAATTGCTACAAAGAAATTAAAGAAGAGTGCCATGATGAGTGTGATGTGTAGAGTTGCTTTCTATAGGGTTGTCAGGGAGGGCCTCTCTGAAGAGGTAGGTACCCTTTGAGTTGTGACCTAATTGGAGCTAATTGTGCAAAGATCTGGGACGAGAGCGCTTCAGGCAGAGGGAACGGCAACCGCAAAGACTCCTAAGTGGGGGTGAAGCCAACAGGAAGGATTAGCTTTTCACATTTCTTTCTTTTACTTGTTAAGTTTAATAAAATCCATTTTTAATCACTCAGAATAATATAGAGAGTCAATGACTCTTTTAGCCCAAGACTCATTATATTTATTAGTATTTTCAGACTATGTCTGACCTTTTGGAAATTTTAAGACATGGAAAAAAAAAAAGAATAAAATGTAGCATGAGGTGTCAATTCTGAAAAAAAAAAATGAAGCTGTGCAGTTATCCCATCTGATTTACCCTTTTCCTTCACAGGTTTTCACTTCATACTTGGGCTGGACAAAATCACCTCTTCGCCCAGGAAAAACAGCCCCAGCAGCAACCTTCCCTCCTCCATTTTCTTTCTCTAAAGTTGCTATTCAGAGCACCTTCTTGGAGACTTTCCAGGGCTGAGAGGAAGAAGGTAGCAGAGGAATGAAAATAATTATTTGGAAATGCTAACTTACCTGAGTGGTGAGGATGAAATCTACATCTTCTTCTTGTCCAGCTCCTGTAGAACTACAGACTGACTACCAGAAGAGCTTTAGTCAAGAGTGGAGGCGTTCAGCTCCCTTACAAAGTAGAAAATGGTCAACAGATTGAGAAGATTTTTGCCCTTGTCCTACTGGGGAAAGCTGAAAGATCTGTACTACGAAGCCGCAAAGCAGACGGCTTCATTAAATAAAGCATACATTATTTCTAGTGTGAAAGGATTTCTACCTAAAATGGAACCATGGGATATAAAATGGAGAATCTCATGCATATGCTCTCAGGAAAATACAACTTAAGAACTGAGAGACTGATTTCCTGGAAATGCCTGACTTACAGAAAACCGGAACTTATCTCCTGACTAATGAACATCCGCAGAGAATCTCACCCCATCTCAAGCCAATGAACTTACTGCTTGGGCTCTAGCTGGACTCTCCCTCTCTTTGCCCTCCTTGGGCATAGATACAGCCCTCCACAAACAGTCCCACTTGTAGCTTGCTACAGTTTGCATTTCCGGAATTGCAATTCACCTGATATTCCTGAATAAACTCAATTTCTGGTAACTTGAGTTGCTTTGGTTTACCTCTTTCTATAGGGTGACAACAGACAACTGATTTTAAACTGTTTTTGTATCTATAACATAGTACCTTGCCCAAAGCAGGCATTCTACAAATATTTGTTGAAGGAATGAATGGTTAAGTGATTCCATAATTTTATAGGTCAGTGAAGAAATGCTCAAATAAACCATAGGGCAATAATAAGTAACTCCAATGTTTTCATCATTGAAGTTTTTTTTTTTTTTTTGGCAACCCAAAGGGATAGCCATCCTACTTTCTGTCTTATACCATATTTTCTGGCTCCATCCCACTCCATTTAGGGCCAATTCCATTAAGCTAAAACAGGAGGTTTAAACTAAAACATATTAAAAGAAAACCCGTAGCACTTTTCTTTAAAGAAAAGAAAAAAAATTTTTTTCCTCCAGGAGGCAAACATTTTAAGAATGTTAATTGGAACAAATTTTATATTGCAGTCTTTTGTCACATTGTAAAATAATCCCTAACCAACTTCAGGACTTCTGCTGCTGAGAAGGCATTGTTTGTTAGCAAAATTTAGGTGAAAGGAGGATAATGGTTGTGTTCTTTTATTAAGGAATTGAATTGACTCACGCACATGTAAAAAGATGACATCTTCTAAAAATCAGTATGTACAGTTTAAAACTAAGTTGTTTCCAAAGTAAAGTTGTCAAAATAGTAGTCTAAGAGATTACTAAATTTATAGTCTACCATTCTCGTTGACAGATTTATGGACTATGTAACGAAAATATATAATAATGTGTTCGATTTTGGTAAGTTTTGAAGATTTGATTTCACATGATCCTCTGATTGCAATTCAATAGCATTAGACTTCTATAGCCAGCTCATGAGCTGATTGTTCAATTTTCAGGAATTTTGTGAACCAGTTGTAAAAACACCCATTTTTATAAATAAAATTATGTAAACTGACAATTAAATTAGAAATAAAGCAAACATAATAAATACTCAAAACTCATCATTTCCTAGAGATTTTACTGCATCTTACTATTATTTACGCTATCTGCAGGGAGGAAACATATGTAATGGGGTGACGTTGAGCAGTTTGTCCAACTCCTTGCTCTTTGATGTCATGTTGAAATTGGTCATGGTGGGAGAAATGCCCTGTGGAAATCAGAGAATGCTGAAAATCAGGGCATGCTTTACTACTTTTTTGACTGTCCAGACAGAGAAAATGATGGAGAAAATAATAATAATAATAATAATAATAATAATAGTAAGCTTAAAAGTGTGTCCAATAAATACATCAGACAGCCAGGTTTTAGACATTTACCAGAATACCACTGTAGCTAAGGATTTAAGATTTTTGGGTGCATTAGCCTGGATGTCCCATCTCGTGTGTCGGGTCTATTCTCTGACAATGAAGGTTCTGACCTTTAGTTGGGAGTTTAATATTCTTTGGAGTTTGTCTTCTCTTGCAATTAAATCTTAGGCCTGTTTCCTCAGCTTTTTATCCCTTCCCACTGCAGGAAATGGGAGGCTTTTTATATGCTATCGAGGAGGCCCCTTGGCTTTCAAACTTGAATTTTAATTACTGAATTATCACCCTCAGCACTTAAAAAAAAAATCTTTTCCCAGAGTGTTAATTGAGCTTAGCAATAGCTACCACCCAATTCCAAAGTCTTTGTAGAATCTATTTTTCCCATACTTCTCAAATGCCTATATGTTGCACCAACTAAAGCGTTTATTTTCACTGGTGTACCATCCTGGTTTGCCACCAATAAAAATTTTAATAGATGCACTTCTCCCTAGTGTGAGGGACAAACCACATACCACCAGTGTTGGAGTCCTCATTGCCTGTCAGTTGGCAGGTTGTTCTCCAAAATCCCATTCACTCATCTATGTTCTCAGTGCCACTACTGACAGACACCATCCAGGTCAGACTCCCTGAGAAGAAGACTCTGAGACCGAACTTAGCAGGCAGCATGTCAAATAGGCAGTGCTCTGGAAATCATCACCTATGGAAAACAGGGAACAGAAGTAGAATTGGGCAGGAAAAAGGTTGAAATCTGGGATAGTCTTAAGAAAGGCTTCAGCTAACTCCATGGAAAGTTCTGGAACTTGGGTGGCCTTTCAGGGTTGTCTGAAGTTGGGGCACCCAGACCTTTATAACCCTGCAGGGATCAGTCTTTGTAAACTGGAAGGAAGGGTGCCCTTGTGCAATTTTCTTGGCTGAAGGCACTCTCCAGTGAGGCCTGGTGAGAGCCACCTTGGGCAGTGCGACCAAGGTGGTAATCTTCATTCCTGAAGGGGAATCTGGGTGACGAAACACAGCACCTACCTGGGTGCCTACTATGTGCCAGGTCCTACTCTAGATGCTGGGGATATGAACACTAAGCAAACCAATAAGAAAACATATTGCATATAAGACAGTGATGAGTGTTATAGGGAGAAATAAAGCAGCATCACTCAATTCCAGCCACACAACAGCCATGATGGTCTTCAAACCCACCCTGCATGTTTCCATTTCAAGGTCTTTACGGTTAACCTCTGCTTGGAAGGCTCTTCCTTTCCACACGTTACGGCCTCACTCCCTGTAGGTCTTGGATCAAATGATACCTTCTCAATAAAGCGCTGTTTGCCATTCTATAGAAAACTGCAGTGTTTCCACCAACATGTACACATCCTAGCATTCTTGGCCTCCCCTTCCGCACCTTTCTGTTTCCTCTGTTCTCCTGAAAAACCTGTACACTACTCCCCTGACTACCTACTGCCCTTCTGAAGCTTGAGCATCCTTGTTGGGGCTTTGGTAAGTATTTCTTTTATTTTCCTTATTTCCCCCAAATAAATAGAACATAGCGACATGAAGGAACAAGAGTTTTTATGCTGCTCTGTTCCCCTGTCCTCCACTCCTGCCCCATCCTACCCCTACCCTCACCATGAAGTGATAAAGTAATTTTTCTCAACCCAGGAAATCAGCTGGGAAAGAAACTAATAAGAAACTCTGATTAAAGCAAATCAAGAGGAAATGATTTTAAATGTCTGCAGAGTGGTATGTACACACATAACTGGTTTCCTGTGAAGCAGTTTTGCTTCCCTCTTAGGCAAAAACCCGCTTTCCTTAGCAAACTCCTCCCCGGATGGGTCAAACCCTGTTTCTCAGTGCCCCTTGACTAATGCAGGTGCTTGTTTCGTGCTTGCCCCTCCTGTCTCCCTGACTGGATTCGAATGCCTTCTTACTTGAAAAAGATCTCTTTAAATCCCTTTCATTCTGTTTTTCCCAGCAGATTAGTAGCAGCATGAGCTCAGGCTCTGGAACGTGGGGCGGGGAGGAGTTTAAGCACGCTTCTTACAGTTCAGTTCTCAGTGTAAGTTAAAAACAAACAATTTCAGATCTTGGCAAAAGCGGAATGCCACCCTTTCTAGGTTGTGCAGTAAGTGCACAATCTAATTTTCTCAGTTAGAAAAACACAGGCATTTCCCACCTATAACTAGAGGCCTGGTCACTTACGGGAGTGAAGTAGTTGATGCCCTTTCTAGCATATCTATTTTCCCTCCACTTCGCTATCCACTTCCTTTCCACAACCAACCCCCTACCATGCCCATTCTAACCCACCACCCTCCATGCTCCAATTCACAAATTAAAGCATTTCTGCTGGGAGCTATATATTCCACTGGATGACAGGGGTTCACCGCAGGAGTTCATGTAGCTGAAATATCCAGATGGTTGTCATAATTCTTCATTTTACTTTTCTGTGTCTGGTTATTCTTTCTCATTGTATCTATCATCAGAACATTTTTGAGTCATCCTCTCCTAAGAATGGAAAGGTGAAGCTTCAGGTAAGGCGTTCCAAATCAATGTTAGAAATTACACCTGAATTCGGAAAGCAAGCTTTCAAAACAAAGATTGACTGAAGTAAAAGATGAATAGGCCTTTATGTTTGCCTTTTCTATATGAATAGGCTTATTTATTAAAGTTTTTGAACAAATATTTATTGCACACCTACTATGTGCCAGACATTTTTCTCAGCACTTGGTATACATATCGGTGAACAAAATAAAGACCCTAACACAGTGAAAGCTTACATTTTAAATAGGAATGTTGGTAATAAGCACACACATAATAAATAAGTAAATTACATAGCTTGTTAGAAGTTTTCCACGTGATAGGGGAAACTTTCCCATATGATATAGGGACAAAAAGAATGAGAAAACACGGTAAGGAGGATCAGGAGAACAAGGAGGGGTTGGGGGTATAATATAAAGTAGGGTGAACAGAGCAGGCTTTATTGAGAAGGTAACATTCACATTACTTTCAGGCTAACGTAACAGCTAGTGCAAAGGCCCTGAGGTGAGAGTTTGCCTGGCATGTTTGGGTAACAGCAAGCAGACCAATGTGGCTGGAGAGGAGTGTATTCAGGGAGATGAGAAGAAGAAGGCTCAGACAAGAAACTGGGGTCAGAACACATGTCAAGACTTTGGCTTTCACTCTGAGTAAACTGGGGAGCCATTAGAAAATTCTGAGCAGACATGTAATCTGATCAGATTTAAATTTTTAAAAGTCACTCTGACTGCTGTACTGAGGATAGATGGCAGGAGGGACAAGGATGAAAACAGGGCTATAGGTTAGGAAGGCTGGTAATGGTGCAGACCAAGGTGGTAGCAGACATGGTATTGAGAAATGGTCAAGTTCTGGATATATGATGAAGGTAGAGTAAAAAATGTCCTGGTGAATTGGATATAGGGTGCGAGGAAAAGATAAGAATCAAGGATGCTGTCAAAGTTGTGGCCCGAGCCCCAGGAAGGTGGTGCTGCCCTCAACTGAGATGGTGACAGCTACAGGAGGTGCAAGTAAAGGGCCATCGCAGGCGTTCAGGTTTGGACATGTTCAATTTGAGATGACCAAATGAAGCTTTGGTTGGTAACTGTATGTTACCAGAGGCAAAAATCTGATTGGAAAGGACTCAGGAGAGAATGAAAGGAGAAGAATCAGAAATGGCAAGTAGAGACATCCCTTTCAACAAATTTTGCTGCAAAGAACCCAATGAAATGGAACGCTAGCTTGTAGGGAAAGATGGGAGAATAACAGCACGTTTGTATGCTGCTGGAAATGATCCAGTAGAGAATACACACCTTGATAAAACAGGAGAGGGAAAGGATCATTACTAGAGGAGTTAGGTGAAAAGGGATGGGACCTAGTGCACAGGTGAGGCGCTGGCTTTATGAGGAGCATGAATAACTCATCTTTGTTAGCAGGTGGGACAATAGCATATGAGGAGCAAGGTGTGAGTATGGAGATGTGATTGTAAGAGTCAGTGGAAGTCCTTTTCTAATTGCTTCAGTTTTCTCAGTAAACTAGGATGCAATATCATCAGCTAAAGTGGCAAAGGTGGTAAAGGAGATATTGGAGGTTTGAGGAGAGAGAAGAAGGTATCAAACAGTCAGTGAGTAGGCAAGTGAATGGACTAGAGAGGCATGGAATGGTCACTGTAACCACTAAGGGTTCGTTGAGTTTGTGCTGATGAATTTACAGCGAGACCAATCAGCACAGCTATGTTCTTCTCCAGCCATGAAAACTCGCCCAGGTACAGTGTCGGCAAAGAGCTGGATTTAAGCAACACTGCGGTTTCTCCAAACAGACAGGACAAAGCAGAAGAGGGGCAAGGAAACGGAAGGTGTGCACAATGGAGAGCGATTGTTACGAATGGAACTCAGCTGGGTGAAGGAGGGCCAGGAACACGAAGGAAGCAAGAGGTAGTGAAAAGGTGGTAAAGCTGGAGATCCCAGTGGGATGAAAGAATTATAGTTAGAATAGAGGAGGCAATCCAGAAAGCCAGGAGATACTGGTCAGAGTGGGATACACGACAGAGAGTGGGAATGACATGGTCTACCAGGGCCTGACCTTAGGAGTGGGTGACTGCAGACGGGGAGGGTAACACCACTAGAGAAAAAGAGTCAGGGTTCTGAGAGCCTGAGACATCGGAAGGATCATTCCCTGCATATTGAAATCACCAAGAAGGTAAGATCCCAGATGCCAAATGAAGGTAAACAAAGTAACGGTACAATTGTGCAATGAATTATTATGCAGTCTTTAAATGACCAAAGAATGCTAAGGGTGGAAAGCCAAGATATATAATTTTGTATGCAGTGCAATCGCATTACTTTAAACTATATCTTGATGCATACAGGAAAGATAAAGGAGATAAAACAAAATGTCAGTGGGTTTTATCGCTGTAAGCAATTTATTTTTTTCTTTGCTTCTTTTGTGATTTTCTAATTTCCTACAAAAACAAGAAAATATTATATCAACAAAAAGCAACAAAACAGAGTAAACATTATATTATAATTCTAGTGCATTAAATTTCCTAAGACCATTTAAAAAAAAATTAGTCACGGCTCTCAGATTTCCCACTGTCTTCTAGATGATAGTTTACGTAGGTTATGTAAAATATGACACAATTTTGTGACTAAAGTTTGAATTTTATTTCAACTTTAGAAGATTTTTTTGTACAATAGATTTTTTTTTCAGTCAATTGGGACTCTAGGAATTTGCTTGTCTGTCTAAAAGTTCTATAAATGGATGTTCAAATTTGAAATGATCTTTCCTTCTGGATAGGACAAATGTGTTTTACAGAAGATATGGGAACATAGTAGCTATATATCTAAAGCTTGAAGCATCTAGATCTGGCATTGAGAACCAAAATGGTTATAGCTTAGATTACTTCTGTAGAGTTGCTGACATTCTAATGGGCGGTCTTTGTTCCTTAGTAAGGCACATAGTGTTTGGGCATTTTAAAAGGGAATTCAGTTAGTTTTAAATTGTTATTAAGTCTGGCTTAAAGTAAAAGCAAACACATTCTCTCTCTCTCTCTCCTCCCTCTCCCCCCAGTAACAAATAAATGTTGATGTTTGTGAACCTAGTGGCTGTCTTAGGTTGTTTCACTTTTACTTCCACCTTTTCCCAAAGAATTTTTTTCCTGACCTATTAAGGGAAACTATAGGGAAAAGACCTCCTTTTGACTCTCAGTCGAATAGATTTCTGCCAGTCCTTATCTCTAACACTCTTGGGAGTCTCATGTTGACAATAGTGGAAAAGGTAAGGGAAGGTCTTTTAAGAAAGATTTAGGGTTGAACCATATGACATGTTGGAAAACGTTAATTTTGTATAGACCTATCCTGAGAAACAAATCCTGTTTACTATTTTAAAGGTTTGTTTTATTTTTAATACACAAAGTTATAAAGGAAAACTTTTATTTTAACTTTAAAGCCATTTACAATACAGTTGACAAGAGAAAACAAAAAAAGAAAAGGTGATTGAACTTTAACCATCAAAAGTTTGTGTGTCTTCTCTGCAGAAAAGTCTCTGGGGGTAATTTTGAGAGGAAAAAAAAAACATTTTCTAAAAGCTGAAAAATATCAGCTTTAAACATGAAATTTCATAAGTTTTGAGGATCTAGAATCACGCTGCTGTTTCCTTGACAACCAAATCCTTTAAATCTCTGGCCCCCTTTTCCATAAACCTAATGCCTAGAGCCTGGACAGGGAGGGTGATGGGAATGGTTATCTGTAAAAGATTGCTCATATCTCATTTTGCCATTACCTCTATCCCTAACCACAAAACCAAGGAAGGTGAAAAAAAAAACACCTCATCTTTCTATGTTAATTTTGTATTAGACCTTCCACTAAAAAATGTAAAGTTTGAATTGTCCAAGCAACTTTTCATAATAACTCAGTTTTTTTTCATTCCACTTTTATGGTAGTATGAGCAGCCTGAAAGAAGGAGGAAAAACCTGAGAGACAATCCAGAGCCCAATCTTGCAGACTTGGAAGGTGCATGAGTTATCCAAGGTCATGAGGCTGAATAGTAACACTTACATAAAGGCCCTTAACTAGGTTCTCTTATATGCAAGTATCGATTCTCTCCTACACACACACACACACACACACACACACACACACACACACACACACACACACCTTCAAAGTCTTCAAATAGCTCAATATTAAGGATTAAAAGAAATGAAAATGAAAAAGTTGATTATAGGTACTGGCTCAATCATTTGCCCACTATAAACTGAAATCCCTTCCTATTTAAATGTAATTTCAATTGCACAAGTTCAGACAGTTTGTATTCTGAACAATCCTAAATGCACAAATATTTCAAATCATGCATTAGGTAGAAAAACTTGTCTTTGGTATATTAATGTAGAATTTTTCAATTTCTTCCTGTGCGAGCTCATAAAATTTCTATTGATTCTAAATGGAGTAAGAATTTGGTTTTACAATCCAAAATTGCCAAGAACCTCTGGACTACATGGTCTGAGATAAATGGAAGTTTGTACAACCAACATGATTTGGGAAAAAACATGCTTTTTTAATTAAAGAGATATATAATTATATAAAGAAGCTGTTTATATTAAAACTAAAGTTAACAACAATAATAATAACAAATATTTACTAAATTCTTACCATGTGCTGGATACTGTGCCCAGTATTTTACATACGTTGTCTCATTTAATACTTCCCACAATCCTATGGGGAAAGCTACTGTTCCTATGCTCGTTTTAGAGATCGGGGGAACTGGAAAAAGTATGGAATTTGCCAAGATAACAAGCTAGGAAGTAGCAGAGTTGAGATTGAAACCAGGCAGTCTTAACCACTCCTTCAACCAGATAGCACAGGACAATTATGAGCAAATTAGAAAAGTATGCTTTTGTGCGAATCCCACTCTCAGCTAAATGGTCTGTGTATTTAACTGACACCCGATACTGTGATTAACACCATGTATGCTTCGGAAATGTTGCCTGTCAACCATGGAAAAGTAAAATATCTTTGCTTACTCTTTTGTTCCCAAGACTAATTTTTTTAAATTCCACTAACATATTAAGATAGTAATAATGAAAAAAATTAATTACATAATCAAACCATTAGGTTAAGAGTCTACACAAGCATGACCTACCAATTTTCCAAACTGATGGTAGAAATTAATGCGTTGATGGACTTTAACCATTACAAAAAAACAACCCAACATGCCCTTGTAAATCATTGTTGAACTCATTACTCATTACAGATTGTACTACTCATTATCATGCCACACGTAAAACCTTGACAAGATTTGCCTGACATCCAAACCAACTCTTATAACTCAAGCAGCACGTTTCTCTGGTGTGTCAGGTCGCTGCAGGTGTTTCTCTATCACAATGAATAATTACATCAAACAAAGACAAGAAATGCTCTAAAGCTGACAAAACCACACATCTGAAATCTGTATTTGCTACCTCTTGGGAAATTAAAATCTACAAGTATAAGGGCTTCAGTGCCCATGTCTTGGGGCAATTCCAGGTTTATAAAGAAAGATCTTTTCTTTGCAAGCCCAAAGATTGCAATAATACAGGAAATTAAACTATATTTATAGACTGGACACCAAACACGCCAGCACGCTTCCTGAGCTCTCTGAATCTCGTAACAAAAACAAAAACACTAGCAATCAAATGCGTGAGCAAGAAATGACAAGTGTTTTGACAGCTCTCAAATACTTTGAGGTATTTTTAGCATATTTCTGAGTTGTATTAGCTTAACCTGTAATAGAATATAAATGAGCCCATATGGCACAGATGTAATTATGTTTCATGGGAGGACTCCCTGTGGTAGGTTGGGGAGGGGAGCTGGGGAAAAGAATACACCGGCCCCCTCCCCCTGCCCCCCTTTGCCTCCCCACCACATGTGCCTTCTGGAGGGCATGATTTACACATCATTTGCATTGAGAAGAATACCAAGAAACACAATGCTAACAACACGGTACTGAAAAGGGCAATGGAAAGATTGGGGATCCCTTGGGGTGCCACTCTCTGTGACTGACATCCAGTTAAGAGCAGAGGCAGCATCCCCTCGGGATTGTGTGTGATGAAGTGATCTTTGATTATGTGGGCACAGCAATCATGAGGCGTAATTATTATTACTGCAAGAGAATGGGCAACACATCTCTGGGGAGGGCCTCTGTCACAGACACTTTGCTGGCGCACGCTGGAAGCAAATGTTCTCCCAAGGATCATTTTCATTCCAACCTGATATTTAGCTGAGGCTCCTTTGACTACCAGTCATGAAACATTAAATATAGATTAGAGCCAGAGAGATGTTGAAAGTTGAAATTCACCGGAGGTGCACACTTGTGTCCTTGAGAAACAGCCACAACCCCGAATGCTGTCCAGATGTTGCAGCAGCAGCAAGGCGGAAAGGTCCCGGGCTGAGAGGAGCCCACAGCAGAGGAATGAGGAGGGTGTTTAGCATTCCACCGGCCTCCTGTTTGGTTTATTTGTACTACACTAATTTAGCAGAGAATCCTAACAGGCTGTTAGTGGTAGATGTTGTGAAGTGTTCGCTATCCCGAAAGAATGAAGAAATGCTTTTGCGCCAGGGAGGGGAGTCATTCAAAGCACGTAATTGATTTTCTACAGTTTCAAAGTGTGATAAGACGAAGGCCTACCAACAGAAACATATGTTAGCAGTTTTGCCTGTGTTTCTCAATGAATCTGCAAAAAAAGAGCACCCTCATAATTTGTAGATGGTTAACTTGTTTTGAACATCTCACTAGATATTAACAGACGCTTGCGCTGGAATTTGGAATAAATTGGCCTGCTTTGGAACAGTGTGCAGAAGGGCAGTTGTGCTGTGCAAACGTGTTCCCCAGGTGTGTGATGGGAACACCTCTTCCGTTCCCTCAATGGATTTTGTGTGCTGTGTTTATATGTGAGGCCTCTCCACTCCCTCACTGCCCCCACCTCACTCACTTCTGCAGAACATGCATCAGAGGTAGGCTCTTCCGGTATAAGGCAGAAGCATGTACTGTAGCTGGCATTATTCAGGGGAGACTCTTGCTCCCTGGCAGCCCTAGCAAACCAGAGGTATTACACCAGTCACGCTAGAGATAGGAAATAGAGTGAGAAGAGATAAGGAGATGGGTGGCAGGCAGAACAGGAAGTGAGACCCAGGAATTCCTTGCAGGTGAGGGCTAACAAGTGCTGGCATGGATGAACAAAGGATTTTTCATTCCCACAGACCTTTAGAAACAGGAGGTGCTGGTGAGTTCCTCAGCTCTTCCTAGAAGCAAAGAGCTGAATTAGATGACATGCTGATCCTCCTCCTTTTCAGCTCTAAGGTTTTTACCTTGCTATCATACTCGCTCCCAAGATTTCCGAATCTCTCTCCAACAACAACAAAAATGTGTGTGTGTGTGGGGGGGGGGGGGGGGGACCAAAAGCTTTTTCTGAAGTTGCAACAGTCACAGGAGGGCTCTCATCACTGTGCTTCAGGGCTTAAGGTGATCCTTAGTGTCCACCAGTGGCCCAGGCTCAAGAAAGCAGGGAGGGCTGAGGTGACTCTGACCTTTTAAGCATCCCTCTCCTAGTTCACCGTGAAGGGCCCTTCTGCAATGCCAATTCTTGTGTTTATACTGATGGTGGAAATGTATTTGTTTCGAATAAGCTTGAAGTCCGTTAAACAAACATAACTCACCAAAAAAGCAGGGAAAGCCAGTCTCTACCAACTTTCGTCAATCTTTGGCCCTTCCTATAACAGTTCTACAGTGAGGCAGGGGGTGGGATGGGAACTATTTCACCAGAGAGGCACCCCATGAGGTGGATCATAGAGGATAAAAAGGATTTTTCCCAGTGAATGGGGTTTGGGGCGTGGGGTTCTAAGGAGAGCATTCCTGCGGTTGGAATGGGACATGGAAAGGCACAAAGACTTGGAATTACAAGTTGTCAGGGAGCTGCAAATAGCCTGCTTTGGCTTAGAAGGTAGCCTGTGAGTGTGGACATTAAAATGACAGGTTAAATCTGAACCGATAGATGGTGACCATTCTAAGAGTTTTCCCGCCACTGAAGTATTTTGAGTAGGTGGAAAAAGAATTGCGCAGAGGTTGTAAGATCAGTTACCTGGAATTACAGTGGTCCAGAGGAAAGAGGCTGAGTGAGTTCCTGAACCAGAGCAGTAACAGTGTGGATGGAGAACAAAAATGGGTAGGCGAGAAGTTAAGGTGGTGGAATCTAGTGGGCTTTGTGACTTTCAGAATGTGAGCAGTAAAAAAAAAAACTGAAGTGCTACTTACGTGGTGGGATGGAGGAATCAGCTAATGCTATGGTAGTAATCATTTTGCAATATTTAAGTGTATCAAGTCAATACATTTTGCACCTTAAACTTACACAGTGTTAATCAATCACACCTCAATAAAGCTGGGGTACTAGACACAGGGATTCACTAGAAAAAAAAAAGAATGTGAGGAATGAGGAAAAGAAGGAGTCTAAGAATATTTGCAGGTAGAGTGAGCCAATAATCTCCAAATCATTTAAATTTCATCTCCAAATCGATTGGGTTACTCGAACAACAATTTTATGTTCTTGTGTTGATTTTTATTTGATTTTGCGAAGCTTGACTTGAAATTGCCCGAGTGCCCCCTCAGTGGGCAGCAAAAGAAAGGCACGCAGAGGAAGGGGTGGGAAGAAGGTATCTGAGCTGGGAGTCTGCATTGTGGACAGAGGAGGAAAAGTCACTGATAGACCTCTTGGGAAAATAATAGGACAAAATGTATTAAAAGTCTTCAAAATTATTATACCTTTTGACCCAACAAATTATGCTTATAGGAATCTATCCTAAGGAAATAACCCAACCTACCCAAACTCTGTGCAAATGCTCATTGCAGCATTATTATAATGGGAAAAACTTCTAAACGATCAGTAATTGAGTATAGTTATATAACTGCACTAGATGTAGTAGTTGATACAGTTACATAAGAGAACAAAATAGAAAGCATAAAAATTGTAAAGAAGGCAAAATCATCATTATTCACAAATGAGGTGAATGTCTTTGTGAAAAACCCCAAGAGAGTCAGCTAAAAAACTACCATAAGTAATAGGAAAATGCAATAAAATGACAGATTACAAGATTTGTAAAGAATGTTCACAGCTTTCTTACATACAATGTGTAATCCATTAGAAAGTATAGTAGAATGAAAAAAAATCCTGCTTTCCAAGGGGATATAAAATGATTAAATAAATGAAAAGATATATCCTAATTGAAAAAAATTTAAATAGCCTATTTTGGGAAAAATATATTCCAACAATATAAGAAAGTCAACTTTCCCTAAGTCAACCTATAAATTTTATGAGTTTCTCAATTAAAAAACAAAAACTAATAGTTTTTTTGTGATGATGGTGTTTTGGGGGTGTTTATTGAATAGGCAAAATGATTCTAAAGTTGATGGGAGCGGGATGGCATTCAATGAAAACCGGACATTTTTACAAAATTAAAAAGTAATAAAAGGGGGCTATTCTTATGTGTCATAATAATGCAGCAAATAAATCCTTTATTAAATACACAGCCAGGTCAATGGGAGAGAATTGAGAATCTAGAAATAGAACCAAATACCCCCTGGAATTTATCAAATGATAATAGTCCAGCATTGGTCTGGTCTTAAATTCCAAGGAGATGGTGGTCCCTTCAGAAACAGACTTACAGTATTTCAAAATTCAGTGGATTTTGAGTGAGGAATTATTTGCCTATTGGAGAATATTATAATTTGATTCCATTCTTTACAACAGTTGAGGGTGAGGAGTATATTTGTTTCAATGCAACTGTTTTTGCCAGTTAATGTATACAATTAAATAGCTGTATCTGTACCCCACATTTGTATTTGTATATAACCTGATACCCAGTGAGCATCCTATGTGTGACATTTTTGCTTAATGCAGACATTTCTGAGTGCCCAGAGAAATAAAGCCACCATATTATCATCTTTAGCAAAACGTTTGATTGGTGAGGCATTCAAAAACTTCTGGCTATGACCACTGTACTGTATTTCTGAAGCTGATGTTGAATAATAATGTATGTCAATTATAATTATATATACATATAGTCACAGGACGTGGAGTAGAGAGTGGGAATGGAGTCAATGGAATTGCAATAGATAAGCATGATTTGGGGGATGGGAGGGCAGTAGATGAGGGAGGGGGGTTTTTTCTGTGCGAAGGGTGAAAAGGATAACTATTGCATTGTTCTGTACACCTGAAACTAACAATAAAAATAAATAAATAAATAAATAAATAAATAAACGCACTTTTGGCTAAAATAAGGTTTGGGGATTATTAACGGATTTAATTTCTGCAAGGCAGTCCGATGACACATTACCATGGCTAGTTAGCTAAGCATTAACTGGATTTCCCATCTGTTTCCCATATTGTTGGGCTCTACCTTAACTTGTCAGCTTGGGCAAATCCCTTAACCCCTGTAAGCCTCAGTTTCTTCCTCTGTCAAATGAGAGGGTTAGGCAAATTGATCCCGCCAGGCCCCTCTCACTCAAAGCTTCTGTTATCCTGGGCACAGCAGCCTGTTGCCATCCTCTGTTGCACTAAAGCTTAAGGTGAAACAAAAGGAAGGGTGTGCTTAGCTAAAAACAGTACAGATATTTTAGGGAAAGTGGTTACCAGTTAAGAACAATGGCTTCCAAGCTTTTTTGAGCCAGCAATTCTGTGTTTAAAAAAAAAAAAAGACCACGCATCCCACTATTTGTAAATATACTTACTTGTAAACTATACACATTTATTGCTATATACGTGTGTGTGTTTCATGCATATATGTATTAAGGTATATGGTAGTGATATGTTATGTTCATTTAAACACATCCAAAAATCTAAAACTAAAAATCTGAATATTTTCTTTCCATACCCCAATGGAACATCTTATGTATCCTCTAGAACTATTGGTTTAGAGAATAGAACAAGTTTACTCTTCAATTAGTGTATTTAATAAGGAGCAAACTGGTGGAACCCAGAAGGTTTTCCTATTTAATGGCAAAAAATGTATATTCAAAATGATTTTGTTTTTCAGCTTGCCAGATGCCACCAATTAATTTGTGGTTGAGAGGCAGCTAAGTACTGTTAAAAAAAAAATCCTTGCATCTGAAATCAGAAAACGGTTTGAATCCCCATCCCCAGGGGCTTCTACCACTATCCTTGTATCTTAATTCCTTGTGCTTTAGTTTCTTCGTGTATTAAATTGAGTTAATATTACATGCCCTACGTACTTCACAGAATTATTGTACACATATATACATATGCACATATATATAGCATTCTACAACTGTGAAGTGTAAGAATTATTATTATTACCAAATGCACAAATAGTATAAATTCCAACCCAACTTAACCTTCTACAACTAACCTGATTCTTACATACACAACTTAACCAACAAGTACCGTGTTCTGTATCCTAAGTAGAGAAAGCTTGCAGTAGGAAAAAGAACAGAGCAATTAAGCTGAAAATCTTCTGAGAATAATTTTGAGCTGCTCATCTTTGTAACACGATTTATTCCTGGGTAGACAATAGATATTTTGGTAACAGCGCCCTCTTACCTGTTGTGCTCACATTCTGCCCCCTTACCCCTCAACCTCAGCCACCCAACAGTTGACCATTGACAGTGCTCCTCCCTGGCAGGATGGGGCTACCCCTCCTTGGGCAATGTCACACCCTGTGATGATCTCTGCGCCCCATTGTCAAATGTACCTGCCCTGTGGCCCTTTCCCTCAGAACTTTGTCATCTCCTCACCAAGAGAACAGTGTGCCTGGGTAGAGGATATAAATGTCATTCACTGATGATAGTTAATGTAGGACTTCCAGCCCTGAGGTCATTTGCATTTCAACAGAGAATAGATACCTGAATATCCAATGTATTGAGTCAAAAGGAGAGGAAACTAATGGTTGAACCATAAACAAGCTCCCGTAGGTGGAGGTGGGGGAGTGCCTTTGACTTTAGCTCCCACCTCATTGCCCTTGCTCTATTGTCACCAGTTTCCTCAGAACTCACCCCGCCCTCACCCCATTAGTCCCTTATTCTGGCAGTCAAACTGAAGCCTGGGCACATGAGACAAGGACTACAGCACCCTTGGCAACTGTCCTTTTCCACGATCAAGTAGGACTCAGCATGAACCATTATTATTGCCTCCCAGACTTAGGGGTGCCCAGTACTGGGCTCCTGCACTGCCCCCCAATCTTCCTGGATGCCAACCTCTTTGTCTTCCAACTCATGGCTGCTAACATTTATTGGACCACTTGCTGTGTCAGGTTCTATTGTAAGTGCTGTACGTGTTTTAAATCATGCAATCCTTACACAACCCCATGACACTGAAATCATGTGTCGGAATGAAATCCAGGTATCAGTCCTAGTTACAGGTACTATTACTATCCC
The DNA here is from genome assembly GCF_001890085.2 of Hipposideros armiger. Taxonomy (NCBI): domain Eukaryota; kingdom Metazoa; phylum Chordata; class Mammalia; order Chiroptera; family Hipposideridae; genus Hipposideros; species Hipposideros armiger. Next base: position 926,112 of record NW_017731815.1, on the reverse strand, counting down.
TGTTTTTAAAGATGAAGAAATATTCTTTTATTAAACAACAATTTTTTAGCTTCTGCTACATGCCAGGCACTGTTGTAGGGCTACTCCTATGAACAAAACACAAAACTGCATGCCCTCATGGATATTAGATTACTGGGAAAGTTAACAAAGAGAATTTTTAGAAAGATTAATGACAGAGATCTTGAGTCAGGCCAGTCAGCTACCTCCCCTGCTGAGTCTTGCTTTATACAGTTGATAGCTGCTTCTCAACTTTTGTAAGGCTATCAGACCTAGAGTGAGTGGACTGGCAGCCCATCTGTCCTCATATACTTCAGCTTTATTTGCACCCCTGTGAGCACTAGACAGCTGAGTAGCCAAATGTCATCTCTGTCACAAAGGCAGTTGTTCAAGAAAGTGGGCTGGGACAATGGCAGAAGATTGCATAGTTCTATCTGTACCAGCCCTGTGGACAGAGGAAGAGTTCAATTTCGGACACTGAAACTTTGTAAAAGTTACAAAGTCACTTGAAAAGAGCTTAAAACAAATACAATTTGCAGTGCAAACTTCAAGCTACATGTTAAAATTCACTAAAAACAAAACCTCAACTTAGTTTCAAGAAAGAAGTCAACTTCTCTTTGTGTATTAGGAACAAAATAAATGAGGATCTTGATCTCACGGGTACTATATATTTGTAAAGAAATTTTCTACCATTGGTATCTTGACAGAACTGATGGATGCGGCCAGCTGTGTTTCTAAACTTGTGTTTCTAAACATTGTGTTTCTAAACTTGACCCCCAGGATTTTAACATAAAAACATCTCTTTGGGCCTTCAAAGACTACTATCGCACTAGGAATACAAGGCAAAGGGTAAAATTAAATAACTAAAGTAGGGCATACCACAACTACTGGGATAGTGTGACCATGCTAAGCACGGTAGGATGCTGTGAGGTAGGACACTGGTGGGTGATGAATTATTGACAGACATAATTTTACAGACATAATTTTCTAGACTATAACATGGGGTCAGGAAGGGGGTTACTATGGTCAACATAACAATGCAAACATGCTTCTATCTTTGCCTTGTCACTCTTGTGAGACCTCATTTTCCTTGCTTCATTTAGATATCTAAGTTATATAATTTTGTGTATTTTTCCAATTTAAAACAACAACACATGCTTAGGTTAAAACTTCAAACATTACAAAACTAACATAGTTGAAAGTGACAGTTCCTCATGGTGCAACTATTCATTCCAATTGGTCCAGGACAGTCTTCTTTTACATCTGTTGTCTCGGCATAATTATTAGTAGCACATCCTTCATTCTCAAAGCCATCTCTGTTTGGATGACAAATTATATGTTACCCTATTCATAACCCACACTCCAGACTTGACCATGGTTAACTCTTTCAGTCCATTTTCAAAATTCACCCTCAACCACTAAATGTCAAGAGCTCTGAAAGGTGTTTCATGTGCTCAAGAGCATGGTTCTCACAGCTAGTGTATGAGGCCCACCGTTTTCCTCTTCCTGAGATGTGCTTCTCAAGCTTGCAGCATCCATGCAGCTTCTACGAAGGCATTCCTGCAACCCCTCTGCTGTCCCCATTGGCACTGGGCCACTTCTGTTTAATGTCAAAGTCTGCGGGTTCCACTTGCACTGATAATGCTGTAAAGTGATAGCCCTAAGTGGACTGGGCACACCCAAATTGCCAAAGCTGCCAATGATCCAACACTCTTAGCTCCACAAAGTCTCAATGAACTCTCCAATGAAGGTAGGACCCCCACCCCCCCCCGCATGGTGGGATTTGTCAGTGCAATGAGGAAGCATGTTACTAGTGTCTTTTATGGCTTTTAATGAAAACAGCACGTTCAGTGTTCATTCTCGGGCTGCCTTCTTGGTAGGCTTTAGGTACGATTCCATGGGGATTCATCCAAGGGCAGGAAACCTGTACATCTCACTCTTGATACTTGGGCGCTAATCTCCCACCAACCTGGGGTATTTGACTCATCCTAAAATGAGTTGTTTCCCAGGAGGTGCCTTGGTTCTCATTAAAACAAAATTCTGTCTGTGCTCTTGTTGTCATGCATATTTGAATCATAGTGTGATATTTGCCACATGCAATCACTTGTTAATCTATTTATATCCTTGGTCCCCTTTCTCTTTACCTTTTGCCTCATTTGTTTCCTTCTCTCTTCCATATTTTCTTGACAGTATTCCAAGCTCCAAGAGTTTTTGTTTTTATTATCAGTGTGACGTTTATTCATTTGCTTAACACTTGTACTTTATTTTGTTATTTTCATGGTGGTGAAAGAAAATAGGGGGAGGGTGAATCTTGTAGAATGACCTTCCTTTTCAACTGTAAATTTCTAGAAAACAGAACCAGGTTGTAGCACAGACTCAATGCCATGTGCATATGAATCCTTAATGATGGCTGTTCTGATTCAGAAAATAAAGCTCAGGATCTATATAAATCCTTTATATTATTAACCTTTTGGACAGAACATACATATAGATGTCAAAATATTAAAAATATCAGGTAGGCTTAGGAAATATAGATGCATATTCTTTTTCATGGCATCCAACAGCTAACCAAAGATAAAGAAAGCAGACAGGAGCAGCATTTTTGTCTCTTCAGAATCTGCTAACAGAAAACCTACTTTTTAATAGGGCTGCTTATGTGAATGTATGTTCAGAAGCAAACCATATCTGAAAAACTTTAGTTTTGGTCGTTTTCCAATTCTTACATTTTTCTGCCTTGATGTTCCACAAGTTGCTCTTGTCAGTTAGCCAGTAGCTGGCTATTGCATCCTGATGATACAGTCAAACATAAGTATCCAGTGTAAGGTCAACAAAAAGGCGCTCTCAGATCTGGGGGGAGCGCACACAGCCTGCCCACATTCCTACATACTGCAGCTCTACGTGTCTTAAGACTCTGGCTTAGTTTGCCAAATGGGACACGTGAAGATGATTTTAAGCAGCCTGAAATTACACTGCAGCATTTTGTGTGAAGGAACTGAGATTCTGTGCTAATTAGCAATATTTATATCATGGGGATGTCTTACAGAGTGGATTTTCTAAAAACCAAATTATACTGAGTTCTCACCAGAACACTCTCTTTAGACTTCCCGTTGTGGGACCTTCTTTGGGGTTTGGTGGCTTCTCATAAGATCCTTTTACTGCTTCAGGAACAAAACCTCTTGAATGGTGCCTAAGATGCCCCAATGGATGCAGCATTGCAGCCGAGAGTTATGTAAAAGTTTCAGGGCAACAAATACAAATCGCCGTTTGGTTCATTGATAAAATACTATATTCCATATTTTAGGGGGGTTTAAATTTTACTGAATGTAAGTCCTTGTTTGATTAGATTATGGCAAACCTGAAATGGTGCTATCAGAGAAATAATTGGATCTGCTGACTGCCTTAACCTCCCCTCAAATAATGTCTGTCTTGCTGTTTTAAGATAGCATACCCTCTCTTTTTTAGTAGTTACTGGTCCAGTGGTGAAACCACATGAAAGAATATAGTATTTGTACATATTACATAATTAATCTAAAGTAGATTTGACTCAGGCAATGTGCTAAGCAATTGAGATATCAAGTAAAAACAAAACTATAAACTGGTAAGGGAGAGAAACAATTATACAAACTATTACATGAAATGTGGCAAGCTCTATGATAATGAATCTTACATTAGGATGTTACAGAATTCACAGTGGGGACACATAAGCAGGTCTGTGGGGATCAGAGAGACATATCAGACAGAGGACAGATATATTAAATAATGACATATTTCCCCAAAGCTGTCTAAAGCTTTGGAGGAGGGATGAAAGGGGAGAGAAATGTGATATTTTAGAATCTTGAATTTAAAGAACAAAAAAAAAATTTCCCAATAAATAAACATACTGGATGGATTTTTCCTTTGGCTCTATAACATACTTACATTAAAAGGCAAATGCAGATATTTTGCATTATCCCCCTATATGCAGATGACATCAAACTGGTTGACAGAGCGGATGTGACAGATGACAATTAAAACTGAAATTGATCATTTTCATTGGGCAAGACGAAGTTATCTTTTCCCACAGGAAACAAGATTACATTTATCAGAGAGACAAATAAAGGATCCCATTTAGTTCAGAAAGTGGCAGCTGAGGAAGACCTGGTTTCCAGAGCAGATGGGCACTTTGAACATTGATGGGCTAAAATTTCAGTGATTTTTTTTTCATTCTGGGGGTCACTTTTAAAGAAAGATAATAATTATACTAAAATTAACTCAGAATGGATTAAAGACCTAAACATAAGACCTGAAACAATAAACAGCATAGAAGAAAACATAGATACTAAACTTACGGACCTTGGATTCAGAAGGTTTTATTAATTTGACCTTAAAGGTAACAAAGGTAAAAGCTAAAATAAGTGAGTGGGATTATATCAAACTAAGAAGCTTCTGCACAGAAAAAGAAACCATCAGCAAAATAAAGAGGCAACCCACCGAACAGGAGAACATATCTGCAAACAATGCCTCCATAAGGGACTAATATCCAAAATATATGAGAAACTCATACAACTCAACAACAAAAAGACAAACAATCCAATTAAAAAATGGGCAGAGGACATGAACAGAAATTTCTCCCAAGAAGACATACAAATGGCCAACAGATATATGAAAAAATGCTCAACTTCACTAGCTATTAGGGAAATGCAAATCAAAACCACAATGAGATACCACCTCACACCTGTTAGAATGGTTATCCTCAACAAGACAAGTAATAACAAGTGTTGGAGAGGCTGTGGAAGAAAAGGAACCCTCATACACTGTTGGTGGGAATGCAGATTGGTGCAACCACTGTGGAAGGCAGTGTGGAGGTTCCTCAAACAATTAAGAATAGAATTACCATATGACCCAGCAATCCCTCTCCAGGGTATCTACCAAAAAAAATCTGAAAACATTTATCCGTGAAGATGTATGTACTCCCATGTTCACAGCAGCGTTATTTACAGTGGCCAAGACATGGAAACAACCAAAGTGTACTTTGATAGATGATGGATAAAGAAGATGTGATGTATATATACACAATGTAATACTATTCTGCCATAAGAAAAGATGAAATAGTGCCATTTGTGACAACATGGATGGATCTTGAGATTATTATGCTAAGCAAAATAAGTCAGACAGAAAAAGTCGAGAACCATATGACTTCACTCATATGTGGGATATAAAACTGAAAGCAACAAAGGAACAAGACAAACAAATAAAGAAACAAAAACTCATAGACACAGACAAAAGTTCAGTGGTTCCCAGAGGGTAAGGGGGGAGATGGGATAGAAGAGGGTAAGGGGGTCACATATGGTGATAAAAGGAGAACTAACTCTGGGTGGTTAATACACAATGAATATACAGATGATGTATCACAGAATTGTACACTTGAAACCGATGTAATTTTTTTTTTTAAGATTTTATTGGGGAATTGGAGGAGAACAGACAAGTTGCTGTCCTTTTGTTCTTCAGTCTAGTTGTGGAGGACGTCGCTTCACTGGGCCATGTTGGTATTATCATTGTGCTCTTCCCGGGTGAGGCAGTGGCTCGCCAGCCATTGGACGGCTGCTCACGGCAGCTCACAAAAGCTGATGCCTGCTGGGGGCCAGCCCCACTGCAGCCTACACCATCCCGGTGATTCATGGCAGCCCAGCTCCAGGTCAAGCTGTTGTTCAGCATCTTAGCTGTAGAGGGCAATGTCACTGGCCCTCATGTGGGATCCAAACTGGGGCCCTGCTGCTCAGAGCTGGCATCCCAAGTCAGCTCTTAACCAATGTGCCACTCTGCTGGCCCAAAACCTATGTAATTTTACTAACCATTGTCACCCCCAATAGATTTAATTTTTTACAAAGAAGCATAAGAGAAGAAGAAAGAAGAAGAGGAGGAGGAGGAAGAAAAAGAAAGATAATAACAACAAAGCGACCTGCATTCAGGACATCACAGGATGGGAAGTCAGGAGTGATTGACAAAAACATTTTTTTTTAAAGATTTTTATTGGGGAATTGGGGGATGGGAATAGCGCTGGGGAATTGGGGGAAGGGGAACAGTCAAGTTGCTGGCGTTTTGTTCTTCAGTCTAGTTGTGGAGGACGTTGCTTCACTGGCCCAAGTTGGCACCATGATTGCGCTCTTCCCGGGCGAGGCAGATGCTCGCCAGCCATTGGACGGCTGCTCACGGCAGCTCACAAAAGCTGATGCCTGCTGGGGGCCAGCCCCACTGCAGCCTACACCATCCCGGTGATTCATGGCAGCCCAGCTCCAGGTTGAGCTGTTGTTCAGCATCTTAGCTGTAGAGGGCAGTGTCACTGGCCCTCATATGTGGGATCCGAACCGGGGCCTCTGGCGTCCCAAACCAGTTCTTAACCAATGTGCCACTCGGCCGGCCCGACAAAAACATTTTGACACAACCACCCCTTGCTGAGAACCTGCTCTGTGCCAGGCGCTGAGGGTATGAAGAGGAAGACTTCCCTCTGGCGAAAGCTGTCCACGGGGAATACTGACACATAAACAGACCACAATAAGAAATTCTGTGCAAAATGCTGTGGGAACACAGAGAAAGGAAAATTAATTCTGGCTGGGAGTATTAAGGACCTACCAAGAAAAAAATGACATGTGAATTTGGCCCTGAAGACTGGAGTTTGAATTTCCTTAGCGGTAAAGGAGGCAGGGCACAGAGGAGGAGAGCAGATAAGGACTTGATAGGCAGAAGGACATGAGAGGCTGAGTTTAGCTCTTCTATCATCTGGAATAGCCAGCAATGGGAAGGATGCAAAAAGATTCAGGATCTCCTTGATACTGGAGGGGTCACACAGAGAATAGATAATGACTCTATGACAGTCAGGAAAGGATTTTAACTTGTTTTTAACCTTATGAGCATTATGGATTTTACAGTTTGTCTCTTTACTTTGGCTCCGAGGAAAGTTGGAGACAAAATTTTAACCCCTGTCTGGTGAGATTATAATACACCCATTGCATATTACACATTACTGCACCTACTTTCCACTCACCCAACACAGTAAGTCCTATTATCATATAGCAATATTTTATGTTTTTCTACATTTATGTTATGCTATACATTTTGATAAGCCATATGCATCCTTTTTATTAATGGAGTGATGTATAAATCGGTAAGCTATGAACTAGAGTCACTTTCCTTTTTTCTGTTTATTCAAAGGTTTGAACACTATCATTAACTGCCTTCCTTTTTTCACCATTGACTTAATTTCAAAATATCAAAAGAAGTGAATTGCAAATCAAAACTACAATGAGATGCCATTTCACACTTGTTAAAATGGGTATAAGAAAAAGACAATAACAAGTGTTGGCGAGGAGGTGGAGAAACTGGAACACTCATTCATTTTTGGTAAGGATGTCAAATGTTGAAACCACTTTGGAAAAGAGCTTAGTAGCTCCTCACAAAATGAAACATAGAGTTAGCATATGACCCAGCACCACTTTTATGTGTATACACAAGGAAACTGGAAACATATGTCCACACAAAAACTTGTACACAAATATTCACAGCAGCATTATTCATAATAGCTTAAAATAGAAGCAACCCAAGTATCCATTAACTGAGGAATAGATAAGCAAAAGGTAGTATACGCATACAGTGGAGTATCACTCAGCCAGAAGGAGCGAAGTGGATGAGCCTAGAAGCTAATGGTAAAATGCTAGGTGAAAGAAACCAGATACAAAAGCCACATGTATAATTCCATTTATATGAAATATAGAAAATAAGCAAATCCATACCGATAGAAAGTAGATTCCTAGTTGCCAGGGGGGTAGGAGAAAGAGTGTCCGCTAAAGCATCCGGGTTTCTTTTTGGCATGATAAAATATTCTGGAATTAGATATTTGTGAGATTATATAACTGTGAAATATCAAAACCCACTGAACCTGACACATTTTTAAAAAGTGACTTTATGGTACATGAATTATATCTCAATAAAAAGGGAGTTGGAAGAATTAGTTGGGGGCAGGTAGAATGTATGAGAGATAGATCGATTTTATTTTCCTAAGAAGGGCTTTATTTGGTTATCATTTCAACTATCTGTACTTAATTTGGGTACTTTCTGTTGTAAGTTTCTTTAAAAAGCTCATAAAATTTTTTGTTTTTCTTGCCATCAAATTTATACAATTTGTTATTGGGGGGAATGGTTGCTAAATGACTAACTTTTTTTCCTTATTAGTTGTGAACTGTCCTTTGAATCAAGAATCAAGACTATGTATAGGTAATTAATTAGATCTAATAATTATTTATCTTTGAAATTCAATAGCTATCTTTACTAAGACCTTAAGAACATTTTAATAATAAAAAAATCTATCAAAGATTGTTTTCCATATTCCCTAGCTAGATGTTAGCATGGCATTCACTCTTCCTGGAGGAGAGATTTCTTCCCAGTACATTCCCAGTACAAAGGAAGAGGCTGCTTGAAATTTTCCGAGAGCCAATAAATTCCACGGAATAAAATTACTTCATTTTACAAAGATGCGACAGTCCTCTCCTTTGTACTGTGATTATTCTTTCCTATGAAGCAAGTTCTTAACATGCTTAAGACAACATGAGTTTAGATATCTTAGGCTTGTTTTTTTTTTTCCTTGTAAAATCAGCTGGGATATATTATAGTCCGGTCTTGCTCACGTTTCCCAGTTACCTGGATTAATTGATGTGAATAACAACAATGGTGCTTTGAAGCACTCAGGTACAACAGTGGAAATGATCGTGTTTCTTAGTGAATGAAGGAGCTGCTCTTTCATAGGCTTTGTTTATGGAAATAAATAGAGTCTTACCTTGATGAGGGAATTCCCTGGGAAGGGAGGGCCTTCTAAGAATCAGCAGCATTAAAAACCCAAACAAACCAATTCAGAAAGGATAAGAAGCGAGCTGCCTGAGAAGCCTCCATGCTCAGGTTCTGCCAATGGCTGCCCCACTAAAAGCGAATAGGCCCACCCTAGGGAGACCAAGAGCCTTTTGAAGTCTCTTCTCTGCCTGCCCATCAATCTTCCACTGTCTCTCCTTTCTGAGGCACTGTCCAAAGCTGCATCTAAGCAAGAGAGACTCCATCTCCTTCTCCTTCCTTATGCAGTGATCGGTGGATTGATTGTACTCTGCCTGAAAGTCTCCTGATTAAGGGATAACTCTAAGTTCACCTCTATGTATGCAGTTAAAGCCCATTCCTTTTTTGAAAATTAAAATGAAAAGAGATTTAGACCTGAGCATACCATTCAGTGGCCTCAGAGAGAGGCCTGTTGGGCACACAAGGCACACAAGGCTGATCCTGATTTAGATATTTAGGGACAAGGACAGAGCAGACAGGACAGGTCTGCTCCCTAGTGAGAGTTTTAAAAATCTAGTTCTCCTAGTTTTCAGGCCCTGAGCCCAGTGAAGTTTTCACAGGTCTTTATAAGAGGAGGCTTGCAGGTGGGAGGAATGGTTAGGTGCTTATCTTGAAGTTGTGTTTGCTAAACACTTCGGGCAAGCTTGAGAAATATCAGTTGTCCCTATCAAAAACTGGGGGAGGGTGCCAGCTGAGTGGCTCAGTTGGTTAAGAGCTGGAGGGCGCTGAGCAACAGGGTCGCTGGTTCGATTCCCACATGGGCCAGTGAGCTGCACCTGAGCTGAGCTGTTGCTGAGCTGCTGCTGAGCTGATGAGAGTGCATGCTCTTAGCAGCAAGCTTGCCAGTTCAACACCCATATGGGATGGTGGGCTGCGGCCCCCTGCAACTAAGATTAAACACGGCACCTTGAGCTGAGCAGCTGAGAGCTGCAGATGGGTGGCCAGATGGCTCAGTGTGCAACAAGGTTGCTGGTTCAACTCTCACATGGGTTGGTGGGCTATGCACCCCCCTACTCCCCCGACCCCACAACTAGATTGAAAGCAGCGACTGGACTTGGAGCTGAGCTTGCGCCTTCCACAACTAAGATTGAAGGACAACAACTTGACTTGGAGCTGAAGGGTTCTGGAAGAACACAATGTTCCCCTTCCCCAATTTCCCAACACTGTTCCCCTCCCCAATTCCCCAATAAAATCTTTAAAAAACAAACAAAGAACAACAACAACAAAGAAAACTGGGAGAGAGGTTGGTGGAGTAAAGGGTCTTGCCAGCATTGCCATTCTTGGGTATCTTGTCACCAGTTTCATCCAAGATCACCCTGCCCCATCTTGAGTCTATGTGTTCTTTCTCCAAGCCATCTCCCTTCCTATCAGTCCTTTCCCCATTTCCTTAACTGTGCCTGACCAAGTGTTTCAAAGAGCACCTCAAGAACCTCCTGTGTCAGAATCACCAGAATAGAGGTTCCTGCACCTTTCCCTGGCCCACAAAATCAGACTCTGCAAATGAGGCCAGAAATCCTCATATTTAATCATCACTTGAGTGATTCTTATGTGCACTCAATTTTAAGAATACCTAGTTACCCATTGCCAATCCTGATAAATACTGTATATTTTGAGAATCATCTGGTTTTATTTTAGCTATCATTGGACGAGGTTTCATTATAACTTGCCTTATCTGAGATTTTCAAAAACACTCTACACCTCCTACATTAATTCAACTTGGCTCTAATGAAGATCTCTATTATTAAAATATATCTTCTTTATTAAAGAGCTATTACTGCATTCAGGTGACCTCTGGTCTGTTACTGAATTATCCCTATTTGGGGAAAAAGGAATAGAAAGGATAAATGGCGTAAAATTTTAAAAGAAGATAAATGATAGTGGTATTAAATGATAACTTTGCATATGTTAACTCATTACTGATTTCTAGGAAATGCTACAATATCTCTATATAATCCCTGCAAATTCAGATGCTTGCAAATGATGCATATTTAGGGATAGCTGTGAAAATTTGAAACCCTTCTTCTTAAATAGTTGCTGAAAAAGGCATATTTTTTCTTTCCAGACAGATTTATATGTATACAGGAGGAAAATATGTACTTTTAGCCATACAGTCTAGATAAAAAGAAAAAAAATCTTGCAGTTGGTTTCTAGTGTAGACTAAAAATTACATTTTAGAGAACATTTTTAAGAATGCGTTTGTAATGCTAGAAAAATTTCTTCTCCAAAAATGTCAACGTAACATTTTAAACTAGGGCACATGTATTCATTACCTGAATTTGTATAAAATGCAACCCAGGCAATCGCGATTTCTTTTTATTTGGGGGACAAAATGTTTAAATTAAAGATCATGAGAAAAAAGTTTTCCTCCGTGAACATTACAGTAACTTTGTAAAGAATTAAAATCTATACTCACAGTCAGAAATACAGATCTGATTACTCAGAGATGACATGAACTGTGTTCACTATGTCTCATATCCAGCCCTTCAACAAAGGGCAAAAATGCAATAATTTGACAGATGTATTTCTGATGAAAACCATACAGTTATACCAATGGTAGTAAAATAAAAATAAAAAGAAAATAGTGGGATTGTATGTGTTCACTTGGAAGAAGAGGGTTGACATGAGTCAATCACCATCTGTTTCTGACCTATTTCTGAGACAGACACAGACCATGCCTCTAAAGGGATATGCATTGAAATGACACGTAGGGTAACAAAAAAGGTAGCAAAAGGAGGATATGTAGCAAGGCAGAGAAAGAAACCTGACATCCAGAAAATAAAGAAGTTTGGTCGAGTTAGAGAATTAGGACTGATCTGTGGGCTGCTTAACAGTAAATGCGGGAAAGAGAGAGGTGAAAATAATGAGGACTTGACCACTGACAGGAACATTCTTTGGCAGAATGAAATAGAGAACAAGAAATTCAGTAAGCCACTTCTTTTTTAAAGTATAGTTGGTATACAATATTATACTAGTTCTGTTAGTTTCAGGTGTACAATATAATGATTTGGCATTTTTATACCTTACAATGTGATCACCCACTAATTCTAGTACCTTTGGTCTCTGTGGGAAGCCAGTTTTACAAATATGGAATTGTAAAGAATGAGATGTGGTGGGGATATTTCTAAAGGAAAGGTCCTCTAGCTATTTCCAACAGCTAAACATAGATGCAGCAGGTAGAATAATGGTTCCCCAAAGATGTCCACACTCTAATCCTTAGAACCTTATCCTGTCATGATCCAATCATATGAGTCCTTAAATGCAGGGGACCACTCTCAGCTGGAGAGATTCAGACAGCGAGACAAAAGACTTGACCCATTGTTGCTGGCTTTAAAGATGGGGGAAGGATGTCACGAGCCATGGGATGGCCTCTAGAGGTTGGAAACGGCAAGGAAACAGATTCTTTCTTAGAGCCACCAGAAAGAAATGCAGCCATGCCACACTTTGTAGCCCAATGAGACCAATGTTAGACTTCTGACCTATAGGACTATAAGATAATAAATTTTGTGGTTTTCAAGTTTGTGGTAATTTGTTACAGTGGCAATAGAAAATCAATACACTAGACCAGCAGTTTTCAACCTGTGGGTTGCGACCCCTTTGGGGGTCGAACGACCCTTTCACAGAGGTCGCCTAAGACCATTGGAAAACAAAAAGATTTACATTACGATTCATAACAGTAGCAAAATTACAGTGATAGAGTAGCAACGAAAATAATTTTATGGTTGGGGGTCACCACAACATGAGGAACTGTATTAAGGGGTTGCGGCATTAGGAAGGTTGAGAACCGCTGCACTAGACCATGGGGCTGACCAAAACACCAAATGGCTAGCTCCTCTATCCATATGAAGAAATAATGAAATGACTAATCAACTGCTTTGATATAAGCCCTCAACCCTGCTCAACTTCATGCATCAAAATATATTCAGTATGTTTCAGTAGTAGCAAAGGAACATTTTCATAATGCTACTGAATAAAACTCCCTTTGGCAATATAGTCAAGGACAAACAAAAGACTCCTTCAATTAGTTATCAATGCAATAGAGGAGCCTATTTCTAAAAAGAAATTATGATTCTCTTCCTGGTCATGATTTGGAGTGGCCTCGAAAAGCTGTTGCCATGTTACCCAAGTGTATAACCTACCAATTAGGTCAGAATTGTTAGCAGCTGTAAAGAAATTGAAATTGAAACAGTGTATCCAAAGTGAGCACAACAGCATAGAAACGCACTTATGCTTTAACAGCAATATCACTAGTTAATATACAGAACATTATTTGCAGCATTTAATTTTAAGACTGCCCTTTAACTTAATCTTGTATCTGAATAAGTCTTGTAAAACATGCTTAGCCTGAAAAAAGGATGCAGGAACAATATGGCATTCGTTCGCATTATGTCTTTTCAATTTCCATCAGCAATAATGGTAAGTTGTAGAAGAACGGAAAAGGGGGAGGGAATTATGGAAGACAGAGAAGAGAGGAGGAAGAATGGTGGAGAATAGGTATAAGAGGAAGAAAGAAAAAGATATACTGGGGGGAGAGGAGGATGAAGATTTGTAGATGACTCTCTAGTGTTAAAAATACCATTATACACTTTATTTTTTTGATCTTCCCAATAGCCAAGTTAGTAAAAAATTATTATTATTACCATTTTAGGTAAATAAATCTGAGTCTAAGCTCTAGTTGGGATTCAAGCCAGGTCTTACAAGTCCAATATTCTTTCTAAGATGACATTAAACTTCTTTGTTTCTAGTTCCCTATTATCTCATAATTGATTTTTTTATTTTTTGAAAAGAAGAATGAGGAAACAGGTAATATTTCCAGTCCAGGGTTATGGCCCTTCAAGAGATGTTTCCATTCAACTACTCTACTCACCCCCATGAAGTCTAGCCACAGGAAAGGGTAGTCATCATACCCCTTTATTTTTTACCCCTTCCAATGCCAAATGACCTCACCCTGTCTGCCTTCAGGAACAGCACACCCGTCTAAGATCTTTCTCACATCTACCCCAACACATCAATGAACAAATAGACAAACACAGCTCCTGGGACACCTGTGAAGGGTCTCAATCCAGAGTGTCTGCCTGAGAATTTGCCACATTTGGACCTAGAACATATTCTGAGTTCCAACTCCTCTGACTTTAAGACACTCCAGTAGCAGAATACCCAAACCAACCCTCTCAAACAAAGGCCTTCTTTCTCCCAACTAGGTCCCAACTCCTCTTAAAGGACACAGTAGCTGCACTACAGATTGATTTATATTAAATTTAACCAGTGTCATAAAAACTGAAGAAAAATCCTACGTGTGTCTGGGACAACCCAAGTGTAGTGACAAAGCCAGCAGATGGGTGGTCAGGAAAACTGCAGGAAGGCCCCCAGTCACCTTAGTCCCCTTCAATGACTGGAATATCCTTTTCTAAAAGTGGAGGAGTGGGGTGGGGGGCGTCAAAAATGAGAAGGAGCCTTCAAGACATTTCAATCTTCTTCTTAATTAGCTCAGCGGAAATTATAATGAAAACTCCTCACATTTGTACAAAGCTTCATTGTTTATAAAAGGGTTTTCATATCTATCATTTCAATAGTGTCTCCATCTGACTCATAAAATCCTGTGAGTCAGACTCACCCAAGGCATCTTACCTGATCAGCCCAGTCAATATGGGAACTCAGGTTTTCTGGCTCCAGGCCAGAGTTGTTTGTACCATCACACCTTCCATGATGCAAGAAAATGTGTATAAGAAAATCAGAATGTGGGATATGAAGTATAATAGCATAAAACTAACAGATACCTTTAAGAGATGTTCCAATAAACTTGTTTAATGTTATTTACAGATTCATTTCCACTGAAATGATGATACAATATGTCCCTGTATAGATTTAAATAATAAAAGCAGATTTATTTTATTAACTGTGATAGGCTGAATGCTTGCTTCCCTCCGCCCCAAATTCATATGTTGTAGCCTTAGCCCCCAGTGTGCTGGTATTTGGAGGTGGGGCCTTGTGGAGATAATAAGTCTTAGATTTGGTCATGAGTATGGGATCCTCATAATGGGATTAGTGCTCTTATGGGGACAGATCTCTCTACTCCCCTAGGCACCCACTCTGAGAAGATGGCAGTCTGTAAGCCAGGAAGCAAGATCAGACACCATATCTGCTGGCTCCTTGATCTTGGACTTCCCAGGCCCCAGAAGTAGAACTAAATATCTGTTGTTTAAGCCACTCATTCTGTGGTATATTGTTATAGCATCCCAAGCAGACGAAGATAATGACTGCTCCGCAATATCATCAGACTAGTCATTCAATTTAAAATGAAATTTTCAGGTCCAAAGTTAAGCCCATGCTGTAGGCATAGTAAATCTGTATTTTCCCTCAATTCTATTTTATAAATTTAATATATTTCACTATTTAAAATGTATATTTCACAATTTTAAGTATTCCTCTAGAGCAGAATTTCTCAACTTTGGCGCTTTGGATCAAATAATTCTTTGTTGTCAGGAGCTGTTTCGCACACTGTGACATGTTAGCAGCCTCCCTGACCTCTACTGCTAAACACCCATAGCAAACCCCGCCCCCACCCAGATGTGACAATCGAAAATGTGTTCAGATGCTGCCAAATGAGATTCACAGCTCTAGAGTCTAATGTGTAGGTACCTCCTGAAATAATTACATTATCTACACATCTTTCTTATTCCTTTATGTGGAGTTTAATTAAAAGGTAGCAAGAACGGTATTTTGTTTGAACAACAAAGGCAGTGAAATTTTATGTGCGTTTCCAAGACGGATGATAGGAATGGATAGATAAGAAAGAAGCCCGGCAAGAAGGATGAACTCAATAAGGAAACAGGTGAGACCAATTCGGTTTGAAGAGTCTCATGCAAACAGAAATGTGACGGCTGTGGAGTGCATGGTCCACGTGTTACATTCTACAAGTCCCAATTATCACAGAATTTTAAGTTTATTCCCTTCGTTTTTCCTTTCTGTAGATAGAACTTTTCATTTCTGGAAAAGTATGGGTACTAAACCTACTTACCCCTGAGAAAAAGTATGTTGATATATGTATAGCCATTTAGGGTAATCCCTGTTTGAGTTTGTAATCTCATTCCAGCAGACAGCATTATTTTCCAGGAAAATTAAATCAATATAAACACATGTACAAACCCTAACAGTTCCTCAGAATGTGATCAACTGTAACATCAATTAAAAAAACAAACAAAAAACAAACTCTATGCATTCCAAGAAAATACCTTTGAGAGTCTTTTATAAAAATAGCTACTTAACCTGATTTCATGAGTAGGCCGAACCTGGCTCAGCGGCCGGTGAGATTCCTGTATCTAGGCCCCATTTCTTCAGGAGGCAGAAGGCTGAAGGCAGAATGGCCAAGACACCAATGTGGTTTGTCCCATTCAACCTTCATGTTCCACTCAGATTCCGTTGATTGGTTCTCACTGTGAAGATCAGTGACAAAAGGGTTGTGTTCATTGGCTTTTCATCCAGTAATGAAAAGGGCTAAAGCTACAGTGGAATACTTTTAATGGTGGCCCAGTAACCGCCATAGAAGCTTTGACTCTGTTTTAGGAGCACAATTTAATCCATGGAATAGGGTGACTCACCATCCCAGCTGACCCAAGACTTTCTGGGATTTACTATGAAAAGACCCATATCCCAGGAAATCCCTCAGTCCCAAGCAAACGTGGACAGCGGGTCACCCTGAGTTATGAGTTTTTGACAGAGTATTTGTTGAAGTTAACTTTTAAGAAATGGTTTCCAAGAGTTGGAACTATAAGGTCGAGAATCGTCTTCAACTCTACCTTTCAAGAAAAAAAAAAAATCCTTCTAACGATCAAGTACACTTGGCATTTAGAATGTGCCTTTAACTAGCCTGTGTGACTTCCAGGGATTCGCGGCTGCGTTTGTGAAGGAGCATTTCCAAGGGCAAGAGAACAATCCGTCTCAGGGTACTTCATTTGAGCAAGGACACACTGCCAACTTGAAAGGAAACAGAGGCTCACTTTGTCTATGGGGGGATCCTGCAGGTATTCCCCTGCAAATTTAATTCAAACAGGCACCGAGAGATCTGAAATATGGAGATATCCACAAATTAGAGGATACTTGGTTTTTAAAAAGGAAAAAGATATCCAGGCCACAGAGAACTACCTCAAAGCAGCAATAGTGTTTCCTTTTCCTATTAATCACTGTGCTCCTGTGATCATGTTTTGAAAGTCAATACTGTGAATGAAATTTCTTGAGATGGTCTTTATATGAAATATGTGTATTATAAATGTTAAAAGTTCAAAATTTTTGTCTTCAAGCAAGACAATTTTATTTTTTAAATAGCATGCATGTGTAAAATGTGCAAATCAATGCTCTTCTAGTACTTTGCTTTTAGAATTGTTATAAAAATATGCTGTTCAATTGGTGTATTAATGATTCCTTTGAAAAATGCAGTGCTATTTGAACTTTATCACACCGAAATATATCTCTTTAGAATATCACCATCTTAAAATAAAATGATTTATTTAGAGAAATCTCTATTGGGAAATGTTATCTTATTTTTCAAGCAATTTAAGAATATGCTTGACTTATAAAACGGATAAACCTTAGAATATTTATTATCTGTTCATTATAGAAGTACTTATAGATTGTGTTTAAGCCTATCCATTACATGAGAAAGATTTCTGTGAGAAGTCCTTTGATTTAACCTGTTATTAGGGTCCCAAACCAACTTGTAAGCAAAAATCCCCAAAGAAAATGTGATATTTAAACAGAACTTGATTCTGTAATTGGAGTACAAACATTTATCACCAGAGATCATGATAAAACCTAAGAAAATTAGTCTAGAGTCTATCTGTCTTTTAATCACCAGGTTCCAAATAAGCTCTTGTCACTATAATTGTTATGGTTTAACACATCCATTGTCAAAAGTTACAACTAAAGTGAATAGAAATATTTAAGCCCAAAAAGTTTAAGGGAATTCTGAGTCATGATTGGCACTCAAGTACTGGTGTACAAATTGTAAGGGCTATTGGCACCTGCCAACAGTTCCAAATATAGATATAAATCTTAGGAGTCACTAAAATAAACTTTACTTTGTTTGGCACTTTCCTTTATACGACCCCATTTCAAATGTAAGGGCCTTCAGATAAAAGCCTTGAATTTCAGGTAGTACTGCAATGTCTTCTGAGTAATCTAACTGTAGAATTCTTATATGTAGTCCGCATCTTATTTTGGCTCCTACAGGTTAATCCTGCAAGACTTTGAAATTAGTCTATTCTGTGAACTATATGATAACAACATCACTAGTATCCACCTCAAGACATAGGTAATGCCCACATTTCGATTCTTATCTCTCAGGCCCTAGTTACATAGAATATTACAATCAGAAATGTACCAGAGATATCCAGTGTCATACCACTGGTTTCAATTAACTGAATGTACATGACATAAAACATGGCCCACAGCCAACAGATGGATTAGAAAGCAATAAAAGCTCAAGTAGCTGACGTTGAACCCAAACACACACACTGAAAATATGGCATCTTTTAAAAAACCAAATGTCCCAAGATTGAAACATGATATCAGGGAAAGTGATCAGAAGCCATCCAGGTCCTAAAATTGTTTGTGGTTTAGGCAATTTTTTTCTTAATTAGATACCAACTCTTCACTGTGGTCTCCTTTCCTAGTTAAATGCTAAACTTTAGGAATGATGCAACTATAGAGAAAGGCTTCAGTGCTTGCTGGAGACAAAAGGACCCGGACTGTAAACTCAGGCTGACAAGTGACTACCCCAGACAAACTGAAAAATCCGGTCCAGCTGTTTAGCATATGTTTGACACTGGCTGGCTTTGAGATTAAAAATATGACTTTCTGCCTCTATAAAGTTTAAATAAAAACTGCCTTAAAAAGAGCATCAGAAGGCTGTTATACTATGTATATCTTTACGATAAAAGCTGAATGAAGCACACGGTGAGGGGGAAAACTGACTCCCTTTGATAGCTGGTTTAAAAAAAATAAAATAGGCAAACCAAACCATCTGAAAATAGGGTTTGTCATGGAAACAGCATGTTAATGGGGCCATATTCCCAGTAGCTTTACATTTTTCCAGGCAAGTCTTATTTTGCCATCAGTGTTGAAAGAAACAAAATGATACACAGGCTTTCTATATGCTACATAATTTAAAATAAGTTGCTTTCCAAAAGTAAAGCCTGGTGTTGACTTAAAAATGTCTTTTAAAGCTATTATAAAAACCTTTCTGCATCAATTTATACTTACATCATTTTAAGGACACCCACAGTGAGAATGCTTTATATTTATTCCTTGGATAGAGACTAATAATCTTAATTTTTTTCCAGAAATTATCTGACTAAATTATCTAGTAAGGGGACATGTTTTAATTTGGTCTAAGAATTGTTATTTTTTTGTGTCTATACTATAAAACCTTCTCAGATATCTACTATATTAGGTTAATGTAACAAAGAAAAAAAGAACATAAACTTTCATGTTGGTACTTAAAACCGAATGCTATATTTTTCAATTAAATTTAATTTTCTCATTTGCCCTAAAATAAATAATAGTGATTTATAACACAATTTATAACCATGAAAGTAACTCTATTGTATCAATGGTCTTCATTTTAGCCCCATGACATTTTAACACAAAGTATTTTCATGGAAAATTTTAATATATTTTTAGTCTGTAAAGAAATAAGAGACTTGTTTTTCAAAGGTATCTGAGGCTTTCCATCTGGCATTTTTCCATTTCATATAACCTATTTGCATATTATAAAATGTGTAAGTAAACTTTGCATCTTTTATAAAAATTAATGGGTATATACTTATGTGTATATGTATATATAGATATATATGTGTATATCTATATATACTCTACATATTTATACACATATATAAATTCTGACTAAGAGTAGACCAACTAGGTAATTCCTCTGGAGAAGGTTCCTTGAACAATATAAAAATGGAGTCTTCAGAAGCAAACAACAAAACAGCCTTATACACCCAACTGCTGTTTAAAATGCTTATAAACATACAGTCAGTTAACCATTTATTGAATACCTACTTATGGTTTTGGAATATCCAAAAATATAGATAATATAAGGCAGTACCACATAAAAATCATGACAAAGGTGATGGATGATTTAAATATAAACCTCCATATTATAAAGGGTAATGTAAATATACCCCTTGAAAGAAAAAAAGCTTTAATATTAAAATTAGATTCCTTTTTAATAATCTTTGAGTAAAGAAATAATTTGTAAACTTCTATTTTATATTGTTACTTTCATGAAAGCAGGTCTCTACTAAGGACTTCACAATGTCAATCACAACAATGCAAGTAGATTAATTCTTTGGAGGGACTGATCTGAAGGTTTAAAGATGGATTTTTTTCATTTAATTCCTGAATTTATATACTGTGGGAATGGCCAAGAGACGCTATAAATTGTAAAGATAGTTCATAGTTCAAACAGTTCCAGCTCTACTATTTTCAGGCACAAAAACCATATAATTTTGTACAAAACTTTGATTTTATTTGCGAAATTAAAAATATGGTATTATATATATATAAACTTCTATTCCTCTATAAATATAGATGATTTTGTGATAGTGAACAGAATAAATGCATACCAAATTCAAAGACCATTGTCATTTTAGGGTATGACAGACATAGATAAATTTAGGTCCTAAGTACTGGCATTTTGATAAACTCTTAAAGTTTACAACAATACAACCAGGAGGATTGCTTTTCTCATCTTTTTCACAGAGAACTAAAGTGAATATTTTTAAATGGCTTTGAAAGATTTACATTTGACACGTTTCTGTAAATCCAAAAAAGAGCACACAGGATTTAACGCAGCAGACCTGCACACGGTTTCCCCTTAGCATGCATGTCCATATTTTGTTTATTTCAGGAGCTAATCCCATCAATTATTCCACCTCCTCTACCTCCCAGAATCTTACCAGGTTGTTATTAGTGATGTGGATTGTTCCTCCCTCAGCATGTGTTGCTAAATAGCAATCGTAATAACATGTTGAAAGTACAACTTTTACATTGTAAAGTTCCTGATATATGTCTAATTATCACTTGATTAAAAATAAGACAGTATCACTTCATTTTGAGGAAGTCCATTCATTACACTGAAATCTTCAACTTTTTATATTCAGTTTACATTCTGCTGTCCTGTTAAGGAAAGCAAAGATCAGCTCCTTAACAAAGCTCTCCAGGTGACCTCAACGTTTCCATTTTACAGAACAGTAAAATCTAAACGCGGACTGTCTCAGTCCTAGAGGCAGGTTGCCAGGCATCAGTATGCAATTAGAAAGAACATTTTATAACCTCCATCTTCAGTCTCTCCCAACCCACACAAAGCTTCATGCCTCTTCCCAAATCTCAGTAACCACATCTTTCCATGACGCTGGCCAAACCCATACATACCAGGGTTTAGACACTAGAGAATGAAATGAGCTCATCCACCAAAAATTAGACTTTAAAAAGTTTGGCATTGGTTATCCCACTCACCCTCTAACCAACTTAGGTGGAAGGAGAGAGTGTCTGGGCGTTGGAGGCCAGCGCGG
Source organism: Hipposideros armiger (assembly GCF_001890085.2). Taxonomy (NCBI): domain Eukaryota; kingdom Metazoa; phylum Chordata; class Mammalia; order Chiroptera; family Hipposideridae; genus Hipposideros; species Hipposideros armiger. Next base: position 904,693 of record NW_017731815.1, on the reverse strand, counting down.
AGGACGGCTGGGGCTGCCGGCGCCCACATCCGTAGGCCTCCATAAAGCTAAGGGAAAAGGTTCTCGACCGTGAAAAACTCAGCTTCGGAAGTCAAAGGGACAGGCCTTCGAAATCTAGTCCCAGACAAGGGCGGGCTTGGAAGCTTCTAAGAAGTTCTGTGCCTTAAGAACCCCAACCTCAAGCAAGAGAGGGAAGGGAGGGAGCAGAAAGAGGAGGAAAGTGACCGGGCGGTAGCCCCAGACGCACCCCACCCGCAGAGGGGAGGGGCGCGCGAGGACCCGCATGAGCACCCGGCGTGTGCGCTCCGGTTTTATCCGTGCAGTTCTCCGAAAAGGACAGGAAGGGGCCTCAAATGGTGAAACCGCCCTAAATAATTCAAATTTAAACAAAACAAAAGAAAAAGAAAAAGGAAAGGAAAGGAAAACGCGTTATCGGTCGTCATTTAAATACAAATATACTTACAAAAATCTTACACAGGTTATTTACAATCATAAAAGCGTACAGTCCAGATACCAGAGTGTGAGAGCGAGAGAGGTCTGTCCATACCCCCTCTTTGGCAGTTGGGCCCTCGAATCCGTTTGCCCCCAGGGACGGAAGCTTTTGCAGGAGCCGTGTTGTTAAAAGAAGCCTGCGAAAGTGAATGTCTAGTGAGGGAGCCTGAGTAGCTGGGCTTGGCAATGATTCCATGGGGCCAGGTTTTGGGGGTGGCTGGGACCCAGCAGCGGGCTGGGAATGGGCTGAGCACCCGGCTCTCAGACGGTGGTCTCCCCCTGTTTGCTGTTGGTGAGTCTAGTGTAGAACTTCCTCCAGGAGTTGAGGGTCTTGCCGGACCAGATCCAGAAGCCTGACGTGATGCCCACGATCAGTGTCATAAGGTACTTGATCATGAAGACTGTGAAGTCGGGGCTCATGGGTGGGTGAGGCGGGGGGCCTCCACCTGCCTGGAGGTGGGGGCAGGGGATGGCGTAGCTCTTGCAGCTCTGGGCCACCCAGCTGCGCTCCCACTGGTCTCGGAAGGCCTGCTCATAGAAGTAGCAGGCGATGACTATGGTGGCTGGCACCGTGTAAAGCACGCTGAAGACGCCGATGCGCACCATGAGCTTCTCCAGCTTCTCGGTCTTGGTACCGTCGTGTTTCATGATGGTGCGAATGCGGAAGAGCGACACGAAGCCGGCCAACAGAAAGGACGTGCCGATGAACAGGTACACGAAGAGGGGTGCCAGCACGAAGCCGCGCAGCGCGTCCACGTTGTTGAGCCCCACGAAGCACACCCCGCTCAGCACGTCGCCATCCACCTGGCCCAGCGCCAGGATGGTGATGGTCTTGATGGCCGGCACGGCCCAGGCGGCCAGGTGAAAATACTGCGAGTTGGCCTCGATGGCCTCGTGGCCCCACTTCATACCGGCCGCCAGGAACCAGGTAAGCGACAGGATCACCCACCAGATGGAGCTGGCCATGCTGAAGAAGTACAGCATCATGAAGAGGATGGTGCAGCCCTCCTTCTTGGTGCCCTGGGCCACCGTGCGCGCCCCGTCCTCGGAGAACTTGTCGTTACACACCACCCGGTCCTCCAGCAGGAAGCCGGCGATGTAGGCTACGGCCACCGCCGTGTAGCAGCCCGACAGGAAGATGATGGGCCGCTCCGGGTAGCTGAAGCGCCGCATGTCCACCAGGTACGTGAGCACCGTGAAGAGCGTGGAGGCGCAGCACAGCACTGACCAGATGCCGATCCAGGTGCGCGAAAAGCGCAGCTCCTCGGGCCCGAAGTACATGAGCCCGTACACCTTGGTCGGCTCGCAGGGCGCGCCGCAGTCCTTCTCCCCCAGAAAGTGGTAGTTGAGGTAGGAGGGCACCTTGAGGGCGCGCGGGCAGGAGAACTTGCCTCGCTCCGACGCGCCGGCGCCCCCCGGGAAGCCGCCGCCACGGTGCCCCCCGCCGCTGTGCTGGGGGTTGCTGGTCCAGAACTCCGGCAGCAGCGAGGGTGTCGGGGTGCCCTTGTCCGACGTGTTCTGGCCCACGCACAGCTCGCCGGCGCCGTGCACCGGGAACTTCTCGCACTTGAGCGTGTCCGGCCACTGGAAGCCGAACTTGTTCATGAGCGCCTCGCAGCCCTGGCGCGCGCGCTCGCAGAGGGAGCGGCAGGGCGGCAGAGCCTGCTCCAGCACGGTGCACACGGGCGCGTACATGGAGCACAGGAAGAACTTGAGCTCGGCCGAGCACTGTACTTTCACCAGAGGGTAGAACTGGTGCACCTCGAGGCCCGCATCCTCCTGGTTCGTGTGGCCCAGCAGGTTGGGCATGATGGTCTGATTGTACGCGATGTCCGTGCACAGCGGGATGGAGATGGGCTGGCAGTAGCCGTGGTCCGGGATGGAGATGCCCCGCTCGCCGTTGTACTGCTGCCCGCTCTGCTGCTGCTGAGGCGGCGGCGGCGGGGGCTGCTGCCCCGGCCCAGGCCCCTGGCCCGCCGCCTGCGCCCGGACCCCCAGCAGCAGCGGAGCCTCCAGCAGCCAAATCAGCAGCAAGAGCCGGCGCGCCAAGCGCCCGGAATCAGCTGGGGGGCGGCAGCGGCAGCGGTGGCTGCCCGCGTCCCAGCTCCCCTCCGCCACCGGCCCTGCCGGGAGCGCCCGGGCAGAAAGTTCCCAGCTCGCGCCGCCGCCGGCGGCCTGGGACTTCTTAGGCGCCTCCTCCTCAGCCATACTTTCTCGGCTCCTTTCTTGGCGACGCTCGGCTGGTGCTGGCAGTGGCGCGGCCCGCGGCGGCTCCCTTTACGGCCGGGGAGCTCTCCTCCGTGCCCGTGCCCTCCGTCGAGCCCGAGCGGCGCTCGGCCCGCTCCCCCGGCTCCCGCTCCGTGTCCCGCAGCCGCCGCTGCCGCGGAAACTTGCGATTCATGAAGCGCGGGCGGCGGGGAGAGCCCGGGTAGTTCGGGCGCGCCGGAGTCGCGTCCCGCCTTCCTGGCCCTCGGCTGGCTGGCTCCTGGCTGGCGGCGCCGCGCTAGTGGCCGCGGCCCCGTAGAGCGCGCAACTCTCGGCAGCCCAGCGGCTTCGGCTCCCCCCTGCGCCTCCGCCTCCTTCTCCGCCGCCGCCGCCTGACCATTTGTGTCAATCCCTCAACTCGCTTGCTCTCCTCTCCCCCGCGCGCCCTCCGACCGGTTTCCAGGCGCCCCGCAGTCTGTCTTTCACCAGGAGGGAGGAGCCTTGAAACCGACGCGAAACTGGAGGCTCAGGGACCGTCACCCAATCGCCGCTCTGGCTTCCCGGCGCAAAGGGCGCCCGCCGCCTCCTTCCCTGAGCGAAAAGTCGGCGGCGGGCGGGAGGAGGAGGAGGCGGGAGGTAGAGGAAGTAGTAGAGGTGGCAGAGGCACCGCTCGGGCACAAAGAGTGGGCTTGCTATGAAGAGGGACAGGCTTGGTTGCTTTTGCTTTTGCGGAAGAAAAGACGAGGACAAGTAGGAGAATGGTCCCATATGCTGCTGGAGATAATGAATAGGAATCGGCGGACCGCGGGACTTAGCTTTTCTTCTCTTTTAGCCATTTTCGTGTTTAAAAATCCTGCTCTTTAACGCTGGTTACAAACAGCAAACCGAGCGCTGCGATCAGAACAGCTGCCTTTGACTTAAGGAGCGCACGGCTTCCTTTGAGTTTATGTTAAGGTTTTATTTTAAATATTACTCTCATAAATCCTAGAGCTCTCAGGCTGGGCTTTGGCGGGCTTTGGTCGCGCCATTTCCCCCAAGGAGAAGTTCGTGGGATCGCTGTCAAATGAAGAAAAACAAGAACAACAAAACACAAACTTGGATGGAATTTAAAAAGTAAAGCCAGATGCGCCGTCTGCTACTATTCTTCTTGTAGTCAAACTCCTTTTTTTTTTCCTCCTCTTTAATCAAGTCAGAAACAGAAGCAATGGGAAACTACCCATTAAATACTTAGAGAGAAAAACTTGGGAACCCGACGACCTCCCCTCCACCTCCCCGGGAGCGTCCTCGCTGTCCAGAGACCCCCGGGGGGGCTCGGGCCCAGCTGCGCTGGCAGGCAGCCTGGGCCCTGGGGAGCTAACTGGGAGCCTCCAAGGCTCGGGACGCCCGCGGCTCTGGTGAACTTCTGGGAGTGTCAGACCCCGGCCACTTAGGTGCCACAGGCTGGGGTGCAGCGTGGTCTTCCACCCCTAGGCAGAGACGCCTATGTTTTCCAAACTAGGATGCCAGTTTGGAAAACAAAGAAAACAACAAAGTCTGAAAGCAAAAAGCAAAATGCCTGCACAGTCCCTTCCTAATTCCAAATACCACAATCCACTTCAGCAGACTATATTCTACTTGTTTTCCGTGTAAGATTTGTCAAAGGATGGTTTAACTGCATGACTCAGTTTTATCAATACAGTGCCATTGTATCATTAATTAATCCAGATGTGTTGGTCTGTGATTAGACTCTCTAGGGATATTTTTATACAATTATTTTCTATCATTTGTTTTTCTAATACATTCCTACCAAGCACCTATCATACTATAAGCACGGTTCGGTAGAAGAGTACAAGATGAACAAGACATGGCCCAGCCTTACAGGAGGACAGAGTACAGTGGGTACAGAAATGTATCAATAGACCAGTTATCCTAAGGCCCATCTCCAAGCCGAAGGAACAGAAGGGACGCAGCCAGCCGTGGAAAGGGTGGGGAGGGTTCTGATAGGTGAATGGAAGTTGCAAAAGACAGGAGTTCCGAAGAGCTTAAATACTAAAGGGGGGCAGGGTGTGAGTGTGACTGAGATATTTTGGGGAAGGCATGAAAAAGGTTTAGTCCGTGCTAAAAAGTTTGGGCTGAATTATATAGACAATAGGGAGCTTTTAAAGACTTCTTTTCCCCACATAAGCGGGGAATAGCTTCAAGATGACTGTGAAAGAAGGAACCTGGGACACACTGTCACTGAAAAGCATGAACATTAATTAGTCCAGACATAAAGGTCACTACTTAAGATAGGTGTTACTTGTACTACATCTATCAGGGCACTGTGAATTTCATCACTATGCATGTTGGTGTCTCTAAAAAATGTGTAGTCATATCTTTATCGGTTAATTCATAATGACACTGTTTCAGATACAATATATTATTGTTTTTCAAATATTCATGAGTGCAGTAAATTCATAAAATACTTATTTGTTTCTGGATTCCCAGTATTTATTAAAATAAAAAGCAGCAGTTACTAAACGTACGATTGGTATCATGTGAGTGTGTGTGTGTACATGTGAGTGTGTTGGCAGTGGTTCATGAGACATTTTGATATCAAAAAGGAGGTTGGGTTGCTCTCTGATGTCTTCTGAGCATGCACAGTTCATAACTGTTCATTTTACCTTCCACCGTCCTACCCACAGTCTCTGGGATACTTTTCTCTTTTCTCCCTGATGCTCATTCTTGGGCTGATAGTAATCCCACGCTTAGAAACTTTACCAAGCCATTTTCCTTCTGCCACTTCTCTCTTATAAAGACTTACCTGTCCTGTGTTCCATTCTCTCAAGGTCATTCTGGGTGACTAGACAGGGGTGGGGGGTGGGGGGGGGTGAATTTATTCTAATGTATTATTTACCAAGAAGCATCACATGAATTAAAAGCATCCACTAGCATTATCATTCCAAACCCTTCTCTCCCAAGGGGATAGGAAACAGGGAATATGGCAGAATACTCAGTTCTGTTCCTCAGACTAGGACACACTCTCCTGCTTCCAAAGTTGTTCTATTAAAATTCTTGAGCTTATTTTATCTTCCACTGGACAGTGAAGTTTACTAGGGAGCAGCAGGCTCAGAAGTGCTGTGGTTGGAATAAAAAGAAAAAAAAGAGTCATTCTTACCAGATCATGGAACTGGAAGGAACAAAAGGCATCATATAGGAACTAGTTAATTTTCTGTAGTTTACAATTAAAAATACTAGGCCCAGAAACGTTGAGGGATGTGCTACAAGGCATTGCTTGGCTTGAATTTCATTAGATGCTTATTTTAACCCTTTTTACTTATTTATTTTATTTATTTATTTATTTTGAGTAGCTTATTCTTTTTTTAAAATTAGTTTTCTAAAGAAGTTCTCAATGGCTTGTGTAAAATAATACCTCATGAAATCAAAAAAAGAAAGTATTTCCTGAAAGTTGTCTTCCAAAGTTAAAAAAAGCTTAGATTTTTTTAAAATTTATTTTTTATACCAATACAGTATTTCATTTATCAACCCTATGTGATACAGAGGAAGCTGTTAAAATTAGGAACTGTTGAAAGTTGTAACCAATAACAATGAGTATTATGGAAGGTCTTTTGGGGAGGTGTGAAGGAAGTGGCTAAAAAAATATTAGAAGAGAAATATAAGCAGTATATATTTACTTTAATCTAAAATATGTTATTCTTTTCAGGATGTGGAAAGGTTTGAGATCCACAGATAAAAATTACTAAATAAGTATGAACTATTATGAACTTCTTCATAAAAAAATTTCAATTAGGTAAAAACTATAAACATAACCCCATTTCTTCTTGATATTAGTCCTTCAGGCATCAGTCAAATTTTCTTATATCAAAGATCTTGTTTTATCAAGCCTTTCTCAAATCTTCTGAAGTTTCTCTAGACTGCTTATGTCAGGTTGAATGTGGACAATTACCAGGGCTGGAGACCCAGCTTCAATCGCATACAGTTGAGTGCACAGGGTCGCCCAAGCAGTTAGGTGAATGTTCCAAGTACATCCTGGAGGACCTTGAGCTTCTGGGTGAGTTGTTTTGTTGCTGGCTTGTAGGTGGCAGGCTTGAATGGTTTTTGTTGAGTAACAGTGTTTATAACACTGTTTAAGACTGGACTTTTAAGCACCTACCATATGTATTTAACATTGTTTTTCTTAACGTACACCATGTGTGCATACATGTGTCACTTAAACTTTACCAATCTTTGAGGTAGGTACTAATTATTATATTCTTTTAATAGATGAAGAATTTAAGGCTCCAAGTAGTGAAGTAATTTGTCCCAGGTCCCATAGCCAGTAAGTGCCAGAGTAGGCCTTGGATCTGACCAAAATCCATGGACTTCTATTGAGTGAACATGTCCACTCCTAAAAATTATAGGGGGAAATGTGATTTCTGGGTTCAGACCATGGTGAGTCCTCAATATTTAACACAGTTTTCTATACTGGGATATAGATGGTAGGGGTATCAATGTCGGGACTCACTGACGAGTTAGATCAGCGTTTCCCAAATTGTGTTCTGTGAAATATAATAACTTCCCTAAGGGTGTTCTGTGAAATAAAATTGTTCAAATAAGTTTGGAAAAAGGCCATAGTCTAAGTCCTTATTAGGTATTCATGTTAGTCCAAGAAAGTCTCTGAGAAGTTCTGCGGTAAATAACCCTTTTTAAGCTTTGTCTTACCTAGTATTTTCTACATTTGAAATACACACACAAACCTACACACTTGGAACACACACACACATGCAAGCATGCATGCACACACACACACACACACACACACTATATCAATATTGGGTTGTGAGAAAAATCATGACGCATTTTTGCAACGAAAACCATAGAAAAAGTACATCATGACTTTTCCGACAACCTAATATTTCGCTTGACACTCATGCACTATGGAATGCAGTTTGAGAAATGCTAGATTAGACCTAACGTATTTTGAAACTAAATTTTGTAAGGTTCGCCTCTCACCGCTGTATCACTTTTGTATGCCCGGAGTAGAAAGTGAGAACTTGACCTGACTCTTATTTTTGAATTCCTGGTGAAGGGACATTGTTTGATTAGGGAGCTGATAGTGATAGAGAAAGCTCAGGCTATACTATTCCCTCTTTCCTGGGAGGCATCACCTAGGAGTCAATTATATTGTCTTTACAGAGACGCTTTAGGCATAACTGTCTAAGCTCTCAGTGTAGACCTCTACCTCATTTCTTCCTTTGAATTTCCAACCCAGGAATTTCTGCATTTGCTGATTCTTATTCTCCAATGCATCTGTATTCTTTTGTAACAATTCTAAAATTAAATGTCTTTTCTTCATTTTTTTATTCATTCTTACACCAATCTGTTCTTGACATTGATGAGAAAGTTCTTGGTTTCATTTACAAACAGAGCCTCAGTTTACAGACTCTTATTGAAAGGTCAATCTTTTTTAAAAAAATACATTGCTTTCCCTAAAACAATTTATCAAAAGAGACTCTAAGTTTGATTATCTTGACTTTTATCTGATAGGGCACTTAGAGCTGATTCTAATTCAACTAACTTACTTTTGAGAGTGAGCCACAATTTGTTAGAATTTACATTTTAAATATGGTAAGATTCAAAGATTTAATATAGATGGGAATATTCAGTAGATTTTTATTTTTTTAAGATTTTTATTGGGGAATTGAGGGAAGGGGAACAGAAAAGTTGCTATCCTTTTGTCCTTCACTCTAGTTGTGGAGGACATTGCTTCACTGGCCCAAGTTGGCACCATCATTGTGCTCTTCCCGGGTGAGGCAGATCAGTCGCTGGCTTCTGGGCGGCCGCTCACGGCGGCTGCTGGCCGCTCACGCTGGCTGCTGGCTGCTCACGCTGGCTGCTGGCTATACACAGTAGCCCATGGCAACCCACCTGCCATCGCCAGCGACTCACAGCAGCCCAGCTCCAGGTCGAGCTGTTGTTCAGCATCTTAGCTGTAGAGGGCAGTGTCACTGGCCCTCATATGTGGGATCCGAACTGGGGTCCTCTGGCATCCCAAGCCAGCTCTTAACCAATGCGCCACTCAGCCGGCCCAGTAGATCTTAATATGAATCATGGATTACTTGTATACAGAGCTCACAAAACACATTTAAAAAAAATAGAAGCATGAAAGGAAAAAAAAAATCTCCACCATCACTAAATTATCATCAACAGGGTAGGGTAAAAATAACCGAAATATTTTTGTATTTCAAAGATTAAACTATAAGAGAAGATTTTGCTAAATCTGTTACTTAAACCTCAGTGTTTCAAAAAGACTGGAGGTAAAGAATTATCTCATGACTCTGCTTTAATTAGTGCTGCTGTTGTATTGCAATTGGAAATAGTGTATATTATCTGGGAAAATGTTTGCAAAACATACAGGGGTTTGTATTGGATTTAAAATGTAGTCCTTCTGTGAGGCTCTGGGAAAGAAATATAGATGATCCTTTGTAAATTAAAACCTTATGTTTCACGTGCTTAGAGAGGGCTTTCTGATTGGCTAAGATGTGAAGAGCTGAGTTTGGAATCATTTTGGAGCAGAAAGAAGTTAAGAGAACCAGTAAAATTTGTGCTTCTAGAAGCAAGCATTTCTGTTCTTCCTTCTGCATGACTTGACATTTTTTTGGTATGGGGGAAATAATGCTATGTATCTTTTAAAATCAGAGTCTGGTCAAATGGTTTTCATTCTGTTTATTTGCTTCTTGCTTTAACCTGAAATCCTCTGGCAGAAGGTAACATGGAAGTCAATCCATGATTTCTAAAGTATTAGTACAAATTCTTCTTTGGAATTATGATTAAGAACAAATGGAACATACAACCTGGCATTTTCATTTAGGACCTGAGACATGTCTTTGGCCAGGGTAAAGAAAAGCACTGGACTGTTTATACTTTATTAGGCATCAAAGGCTGAATTGCTCCTAATAGTTGAAAAAATTAAAAAAGAAAAAAAATTCCTTCCCCATGAAAGTTGTCATTATACCATTAATCTTCACAACAATGATGCTGAAGGTAGCAAGATGATGACCCTCCATTAGGATGCAGGAGTGGAGGTTTAAGAAGTTGTTGGCTTTTCTCACACGGCCTGTCCATGGCGGTACCAGAATTCAAATGCAGTTACCACACACATTACCACAGCAACCAGCCAGGGGAAATAAGATCAACTCCACAGATTTTATAACCTAATTAAATAAAGTTCGTTAGGAAATACAAAATTCTGCCAAGAACCTAGCTCTAAGACAGTTATTTGGATGTTTTAGCATAAAGGAGATCAAACACCATAGGGCATTGGCAGAGAACCATTCTTTCTACCCACCCATGATAAAAAAAAAAAAGTAAAACAGAGATACAATGGTGCATCTTAAATGGGGGAATAAGGAGGCAAAAAACAAAGAACACGAGAAAGAAAAAGACTCAAAGTATAGCTTTCCTGTGATCTGATTTGATCCAGGGGTAGACCTTGAGGGGAGATGCTTGCCATTCTTACATTTATTCTGCATCAGAAGAAAGGCCTGGTCCTTGGCGTATTATCCGGGGCTGGGTAAACAGGCACTGCCGTTTCTTTTATCACGGTGAGGTTGTTTTTTTTTTTGCTTTTCTAAGCCTCAGTTTCCTCATTTATCAAATTAGGATGATAATCTAATGGGAATTGTGCATCTTGCTACCTTTAATATGCTATAATTCTGATCACAACAAAGAGATATGCACATTTACATCTAAAAGTCAGAATATTCATCAGTGGGCAAGTGCATTTGATAAAACTGCTTCAGCACATTGATTTTAGGAATCTCTGCAATATTGATCTGACAGGTTGGAATGCAATCAGGGTCCTTTGAAACCAAGGGCTTTTCTTTTCAGTTTTCAATTCCCCTCAGTTCTCTCAAGAACAGAAGAGAAGTCTCTGTCTACGTGGGCTCGTGTTCTTCCCCTTGGGCCCTTGTCCCTGTGGTATTTATATGGCATTCTGTTTGCTGCAGGTCCTTCAAATTAACACAGCACTTTTAGCTTAGAGAGAAGAAAGTAAACTTTGTCATCAATAAAAACTGATATACATTTGAAATATATATATATATACAGATCAAGATTAGATCTGTTCATTTTCATATGGTGAATTTTCCCTTTACCCCATTATTATTGCACCAATCCATGATTCTCTAAATGTTTTATATACCTATTGCTATGTAACAAAGCACTCCAAATTTAGTGGCATAAAATAATAGCCAGTCTATTACGCTCACAATTCATGGAGTCAAGAATTTGGACAGGGACAGCGGGAATGACTTAGAACTCAGCTGAGAGGCCTCCAGCAGCTAGGGGAAGACACAGGGAGTTAAGAGCTAGAACAGTTGGGGCTGGAGGATCTACTTCCAAAATCCCTGGCTGCTAGCTAGGGATGGCAGGACTCTGCTGGGACTGTCAACCAGAGCGCTTAGAAGTGGCCTCTTCAGTCAGACTTTGCACATGGCAGCTCAGTGTTCCAGAAAAGGCGGCTGAAGCTAGCTGCATGTTCTTTCATGACCTAGCTTTGGAAGTCACAGAGTATCACTTCCAACATATACGAATGTCAAAATAGTCACAAGCCTGATCAGGCTCAAGTGATGGAGACCCAGACACCACTTCAATGGGAGCAGTGTCAAAGAGTTTGTAGCAATTTTTAAAAACTGTTATCCTAAGAAATATGGATTTAATAAAATAATTTTATTTTATATGATGGGGTTAAAGATAGCGATAATAATAACACTTACAAAGTGTTTACTATGGGCTTGTTAATTCTCACATTCATTCCATGAGGGATGTTCTATTATTATCTCCATTTCACCGAAGAGGTGAACGAAGCTTAGAAAGAATAAAGAACTGGTCACAGCGTAGTGAGTAGGAGGGTAGAGACCTGAACCAAGTTTGTCCTGCTATAGACTCTAGGAGCTTAACCACTGGGCTGTGTAGTTCCTCCTTAGCTAACTATAGTAAAGCTTTTTTGAGAACTGTTAAACAAACAAACAAACAAAAAATAAAGCTATGGGTCTTCACTAAACATTAAGTAAGGTTTTAGATAAAACTGTTACTAAAATAGATTTGATGGTCTCAGACCCACAGCAATTAAACAAAATGTCTCGCCTCTACATAGACACCTGTGCATTGGCAGAGTATTTTGCTAACAGGATTCAACAGGCTTGAACTTGTAGAGCTGGAGCTTTCACCAAGAAGAATGAGGTGAGTCATGAGGCTTGAGGGTTACTGTATTGTGAATGCTGGGAAATCAGGCTTTTGTCTTTGGCTCTTAGCTGGATATCATTCTAAAGTTCAGAGATGGCTTTGCATCCAGAATTGGGCTGTTATCGAGACATAGTCTAATGCAAAGTTGTTTCATCTTTCAGGGCAATTGGAAAGTAGATGGCTAAAGCACAGAAATACAAAGCTCCCATTTTCTGAACTCAGGTTTCACACATCAAACCAAGTGATCTAGCAGGTTCATGTCCTACAAAACATACAAAATTGCCAAGAGACACACGTCTGTGATGAATTAAAAACCTGTGTCCTGCAGGATTCCTACTTCTTACTAGGAAACCTCAGCAGGCTGCTCAGATAGTGTAACCCTTGTGAACAAGCCTAGAAGTGCTAAGAGTTTGGGGATGAGGGGGCAACACTCTGTGGCTTTAGAACCAACATGGATACTGAAATTTCAACTCTGCCAACCCTGTTTCCAAAGAATTGGAGTAGGCAGAAAAATGGGATTTTCCTCTAGTCCTTCATTTCCACCTATCCCTAGCTACTCCCCCTGTTGCAAATGGCTGTCACAGTTGCTCTGTCCTCACATATTGGCCACCAGAGAGTGCCAGCGTTGTTCCTGCCGCACAGCTGCCTTCCTACCAGTCAGTCAGTGATGGGCCCTGCAGGGTCCACCGCTTCACAGAGCTAACATCCTCCTCCTCTGCGCTTCCCAAGTTTAGAGAGATTTTTTGTCGACAGTAAGAAAACCCCTTCAGCTAATCTCAGCATCCAATGGTAAATGGGGTCTTTATATTTTATTCTTTTTGCCATCAGATAATATGTTTTCCAAAGGCTGACCTATATGCCACCTGAACAATTCAATCAAAGGTTTCCACTCAAAGCATTTCTTACTGACATAGAATCCAAACCCACAATGGCCCCTGAACCCTCCCACCCAGCCATAACCAAGTTTCATTCTTTCCCGGGCACTTCGCAAAGAGCCACATCAGTTTTGTATTCTCATTTATTTATTTATTCAACAAATACTTATGGAACACCTATCATGTGCCAAATACTTGGCTTAGTGTTCAAGATATAATACCAAACTAGACAGCCATCTCCCCTGTCTTCACAGAGCCTTCATTCTAGCTGAATGAAGGATACAATAAGGAAAGCTGAAAAGGATATAGAACAAGTACTTATACCATGTGAGTTCATTCCAATTGGTATAAATTGTGTTGTCTTTGGTTGGGAGTTATAGACAAGTCTGGATAACTTCATCAAAGAAAAGAATGCATAGGAAAGTCATAGAGGTGTCTAAGAAGATACAAGGAGGAAATAAACAAGTGCAAGACTCAAATTAGCCCTAGATCTTGGGTAGGAGTTTATGGGTCTTCCTTCTAATGTGCTTCAGTTATCAAAACTCCAATTCTTTCAGTCCAAAAGGGAATGTCTTTGGCTCATCTTGAATGTGGTGTCTGTCCCTGGACTAATTGATCAGATCCAGGGAAGCTGGTCTCTGTGAACGGACATCCCTGAATAATGGGTTACGACCCCAAAGAAGAGGTGAGGCAGCCTCTGCAAAATTATTTATACAGCAGAAGTAATAATTGCCCCAAAAGCATCTGACCGAATTTTGGGAAGGGGGTGGGATCACAGAAAATTTCACTGCGGATGAGAACTATCATCCCACCACCTAAAAGATAGACAGGAATTAACTAAACCAGAGGAAAACATGGGAAGGAGAGCGAGTAGGGCATCATGATAAACAGAAACGGTGTCTGCAAAAACGCAGAGGTCAGAAGGAGTAAGACGCATTGGAGGACCCATGAGAAGTCTGCGTTATGGCAAACAACATATCTTAACTCTGGTGGACTGGCGGTCTTATCTAGAGCCTCACAGCCCTCTCATCAGCCCTCCCAGAAAGCCAGTGAGACTCCTGGTGGCCATGCAGGGTACTGCCGAGCTCCAGGGACGACCCAGAGCAGGTTCTTCTCTGCTGTTATAATAGAGATACCGGACACCCCTGATTTACAGTTGTTTTTGCCTTCCAGAAATATTCATCTTCTTTTCAGAAATACATTGGCTTTTCTTTTTGAAAAAAAGATTGATTAAAATTCACTTCACCTACTTTCTCTAGATTTTGTAAATAAGCCACCTGATCTTTGTATCTATAAAACAGACCTATGTAGATTCTAGCAGAATTTTAACTAGTTTTTAAACAGCTCTTGAATTTTAAGAGCCTATAAAATTATGTTTCTATTAACCTAAAGCCAGAAATGGAGCTCTTTTGTTCTTTTGAAGAAATAGTAACTATTAGGAGTTACTCATGGTGATCTGACCCAGATTTATTAACACTTTAGAGGAATAATTCCAAATAGCTATTGCGATAACTGCGGTGACTTGAGCCGAGCAAACATTGAGGTCTGGGGTGGATTAAAGATGACTGCAAATTCCTCATCATTCTTTGCATTAAGAGATGGAGTCTGTTTCCCCTCCCCTTGATTCTGGGTTGGCTCTGAGACTTGCTTTGACCAGTAATACAATGAAAAGGAAGCAACACTGTGCTAGTTCCAACCTAAGCCTTCAAAAGGCAGGTAGTTTCTGTTTCTGTGCTCTTGGAAACCATGCTATCAAGAAGCTCCTGGACTACTGAAAGATGACAGGGAACACAGAAAGGCCCTGGAGGCTGCAGTGCTGCCTTGTGCATTCCAGCACCAGCCATGCTCCCCACTGAGTGCAGCTCTTCAGTGTTCTCAGTTATACACTGAGCAGAAGAGCCACCCGGCGGAGCCCGGCCAACCCACAGAATTGTAAGGTGTAATAAATTTTTGTTGTCTTGAGCCATTCAATTTTGTGGGTTTGTTTTTTTTAACACAGCAATAGTCACTGAAGAGGTTCTATGTGGATTTCTTTTCCATTTCTTTAGGAGACAGTGGTGTTTTTTTTTTGTTATTGTTTGTTTTTAGAGGATTTTTGTTTGGTTGTTTTAGCATTTTTGTTTTATTATACTTTTTATTGTTTTACTAACAGCTAATACCAAAACTCATATAACAAAAAAATTAATCTTTCTGTTACCATTTTCTCTGAGTCACCCAGTTCCACTCCCAGAGACAACCACTTATGGCAGTTCCTTAGGTATTTAAATGTATGCACACATGTAACTATTGTCTTTTTCTCATTTTCTTCCTTTTTCATTAGATCATTAGTTACTATGCACATGGTTTTGCACCTTTCTCTCATCACTGATCAGTGTATTTTGGAGGTAGTTCTGTACTGACCACATATAAAGCTGCCTCATTCTTTTTAGTGACTATATAATAGTCTACTACGTGATGAACCATGATTTATTTAACTTGTCCCTTATTCGTGGGTGTTTGCTTCTAATCATTTATTACAAATAAAGCCACAATAAGTATCCTGTACCTATATCAGTTTGTACATGTGCAAATATAAGAATGTATTCCTAGAAATCAAATTGTTGGGCCAGACATATGTATATATTTTAATTTTCACTACCATTACCCAATTATCCTCCATATAAGTTGTACCAAATTATATTCTTAACAGCAAAAGGTGAGAATGCTTTTATCCCAACACATCGTCTAACGCATCTAGATCAAATTCTTCTGTTATTTGTTATAGTTTTACAGTTGATCCTCTAAAGTTTCTGATAACCATAATTTTATATCTTCCCCTTTGCTATTTTATACTGTATTTGTTTCTCTTGTCTAATTATGTTGGCAAGTTCTTTTAGAATAACATTAAATAATATTGGAGATATTAAGCATAATTGTCCTATTCTTGATCTAATGAGATACTTCTACTGTTTTCTGATTAAGAATAAATTTGGCATTTGAGGTGAGAGACATTTATTTTTATGATGTTATTATCCATCTATTATCAATATTGAGAATTGTTATTAGAAAGGATGCTAAATTTTATCAAATTTCAACATCTGTGGAGTAATTATATGAGTGTTGTCTCCTTTAGTCTATGAATATGGTGAATTATATTAATAAACTTTCTAATACTGAGCTATCTGTCCATTTTCAGGATAAGCCTCATACACTTGGTTATAGTGCATTAATCTTTTGATATTTTGCTGTTTCCTAGTTACTAGAAATTTAATTTAGGGCATTGCATTTTTATTTATAAATGAAACTGATCTGTTATTTCAAAGGAAACTTGACAAAATATTCCATCAGACACAAGAGCAATAACTATATGATGGATACACCACCAAATGAGAAATTCGAAACAATAGAGAAAATGCTGAGGACCAAATTTTGGAGAACATTTATGTTTTGCAGTAGATGAAACAGAAATGGCAAAGAAACAAAAGCTAGACTTTAATGTCATAAAAGCCAGCAAAGACAGCGTGCTGTGAAGAGCAGAAGTGAAAAGACTTACACTTCTTGGTGGATAAAGGGAAACGTCCCAGTAAAGAGAGAAAGGCTGACACACACAATGGGGAGTGTCAGGAGGAGATGTTTGTAATGGATGGAGTGAAGTTCTCAAGGAGATAGTAAGGGAGGGGTCTCTAGCAGAAGTAGAGGTTGATTTAGTCTTGGAAGGGAGGAAGCCATCTCTTCCCATGCAAGAGAGTTGGTGGAGGGGTGAAGAGGGGGGGAACCCAGGAAACCCTGAGGTGGCAGGTAGAAAAATTGAAGAAGCTCACATCAGATAATTGGATCCCAGTCATTTTAAACATCTTATGCAGAGAAGGACGGAAGCCAATGCTTGCAATAACGACCTGTTTGGAGGAATACCAATAATAAAACTAATAATAGTAAATAGGCAGACTAAGAATAAAAAAATCTTAAATCACAAGTGGTAATTCGTTGCAATTGTTACAGCAACGGGAAGACAAAAATAATCAATTTTCTGTAGAAAACATTTAAAAAAGAAAACAAATGTTGGCAGATTTGAACTCCAGGGCCAAGCGAATTGCCTTTTTATTTCTTCTGGAGAGGAACTGATTTCCCAGCACACAATGTCTCTATTCAGGGAGAAGGGACACAGCCTGAAACACGGGAGATGGCTCATGTTTGGACCTAGAAGTTCCTTTCACTGAGCGGTGGGCAGCCTCTGGGCAAGCGAGTACAAGTGCCAGGTTTGGTAGAAGTGGCCACCTGGGAGCACTTCTCCTTCCAGCGACCCTGGAAAGTCTATTCCATGTTCTCTCAAACAAGAGAAGGGAGCCGAACATGGAAACCATTAAATGTTCTCAAGTGTCCTGACTGCCCTGAGAAAGAATCTTTCTGACTTTTATTTGTTTAAACGGCTGTTTTTAGCAATGATATCAGCAGAAGCTATTAAGCGTAATATGAGATGAGATCATTTATAGGGCTTATTAACATACGACACTGGACATATTCTGCTCCTGTAGCTCATTAGCTGGTGATTTGGGACAAGTTTATTTAACAATGCTGAGCCTCAGTTTTCTCATCTGTCAAGTGGCTGTTATAAAAAAAAGCTTCCTGATTACCTCACTGGGCAGTTGTGTAAGGATCAAATGAAATAATGAACATATATAACACTTTGAAAATACTATACCAACTAAGGTATACTGCATAAGTTACTTGTGAAACATATCTTCGCTTGCTAGAAGCACTCATCCCAATCCTGGAGCAAATTGGTGAGAGAATTCCCCTCTTCTTCCGTTGTTCCCAAAGTGTAAATGAAGACAGGATTTCCTTTCTTCTCTACTTTTGTGAGGTGCCCTGTTGGACTCTGAATGGAATACATTGACGACTTGCTGACCTTCTGAAACCCTCTTTCGCAGTCACTCTGCCAGAGCACCAGTTAGTCATTCATGTAGACCAGGGGTCAGCCAACTTTTGAGACGGAAGAGCCAACCCTGTCCTTCACAACAATTTAAAAATTATCCGAGAGCCATAAGTATATTTTTACATAATCACCATTATATGAACAATATCCTTTAAAATGTTTATAAATGAAACTATGATAGTTTTATTTTCAATTTTACTTCAGAGCCACATGTACGTACCCAAAGAGCTGCTTGTGGCTCGCAAGCCGCAGTTTGCCGACTCCTGATCTAGACTATAGGTACAATTTGAGGGCTGGGATTATTGGCTAAATAGTAAGCTTCTGCTGGAATGGGGTAAAGAGGATAACTACGGACATAGGAAAAAAACCTGTGACTGGCACGCGAAAGAGAGAAATAGCATATTTTCAAAAAAACTATGAAAAGCGTGATGGAAGCAGAATGTTCTGGTTTAAAGATATGAACTCAGGCACCAGACTGTGAATTGGAATCCCAGCTCTGCCCCTTCCTGGCTGTGGGAACTTCAGCACGTTGTCTAACTTCTTTAGTTGTCTTCCCTACACAATGAGAAATGTAATGGTACCTTTCCTCCTTCATAGGGTCATTAGGAGATTTCAGTGAGTTGATATTTATAAAGCACTTGGAACAGTGCCTGGCACATGCAAGTGTTACATGGGGATTTAGTAAATAAATTATCTGAAGATGGTATTTAGCATGTCAGACCCTGGCATTAAACCTCTATGTTTGTTTGCTAATTAGAGAAGTCACATGCCATTGATTCCACACTGCATGCAAGCTGTAAAGAGCTTATGAGTGTATTAACCTAAGTGTAAATATTTTCAGAGACATTCCTCGCATTTGGTGTGAAACCCATCCACAAACTCCTTACAGATACTTTCTGTAGGCAACATCAAACCAGGTTGGAAATCTGGTGTCAGATTGGGCAATGCACGTAACCTCTTCACGCCTCGGCTGTTCTCTCTGTAGTAATGCAATAAAAAGTGCTGGTTTCACAAGGGTGTCATGATGATGAAAATGAGATAACGTTTGTAAAACTCTCAGTGCTTCCCGGGAGAGGCGCCACCTAAACGCAGATTGTAATTATTAACATCATCTCACATCCTAAAGGAGAATGGTTTGAACACCATTATCTTATTAAATGACTAAAGCCTATCTTAGATACTTAGATATTACAGTGTGTACGTGTGTGTGTGTGTGTGTGTGTGTGTGTGTGTGTGTGTGTGAGGGGGTGTGGATAGTTAGGAACACAACACCAGACAGCTTCCTGTGTGAAAGTTGTTAAGAAGGCACCACCAGACTCAGCTGTGTGAAAACTCACTGGCAGCACTGCCCGGGTTCCCTTGGGGCAACTCTAAGAGGAGAGCTTAAGCACTTAGCAAATATGGCTCTCTTGGGGTTTCCCTCTGTGATTCCTGAGTGTTACCAAGTCCACAGGAATCTGGAGCGGGAAGATGTGGAGCGTGAGTTTCCTACCCGCAATTCATTAGCCATGTGGGCTCACAAAGCTTTTCAGAGTGGTTTAAGATTTTTGTGGAACCAATGATGTTAATTTTCTCCTGCCTATTCCAGGTTTACATGAGACAGACAGTAGGTGACAAATGATCAATGAGTAAATTAATAAACTGTGAGAAGCAGAAAATCATCCTATGAAATTCTACTGTTTCTGGGGGACAGAATATTCCAAAATGATGAGAGACATATCATTTGTGATAAGGAAGGTGATTTTGGGTGGTACATAGATGAATATTATATATATATGTATATATATATATACGTATACAGATGTGTACATATACGCATTTCTACATATATATATATATGTATGTGTATAAAAGTTAAATATTAGGACATGAAACATGTGCATTTATGGATATTACCACTTAGGACAAAGATAAAGTCGGTAGTTGAAAAAAATACTTGGTAGGACAAAAATGTATTTGACTTAAAGAAAAAGATTAGGTAACTAACATTAATAGAAAATAATACTGCAGTTTTATAGCAAAAATCATGACTAAAGTTAAGGAAACACCATCTCAGAAGAAAGATAAGAGAGCTTTTGTTCCTTGGTTTCAAATTTCCAAGTACAGGATTTAGATCCTAGGGCAGAATATAGAGAACACTGATTTCTTACATCTGGATTGATCGCCACTGTTAGAAAAGCAGCTTTACAAGCTTTCACTTATTTTCAGCTCAGGCATAATTATTTCTGTTTAACAGATGAGGAAACAGACTAAGTGTCCTTGAAAAGTTGTGCAACAGCAGGCTGGCAAATGCATAAAATCTGCATATGTTATAATGCTGTTTAGGGAAAAGAGCTGTATGTGAAGTGGTTTTCACACAGTAGAGAACCATTTACGAACACTAGTCAGTCATTTAACTATGTGGAAACCTGCATTGTTAGCGGTGGTCCTGTTTCTCCAGACTCTTCCAGGTACCACGAGCACTGCTTGGGGAGCTGAGGCCTCCAGGGGGATCGCCAAGTTTGTTATTTCAGGGGCTTAATTCTGGACTAGCTAACACTGCTGGCCCAATGAGGCTTCTAGTCAGATTTTTCTGGAATAGTAGGATGTTAAAGTTTTTTAAAAATATGTTGTTAGTATTTAAGAATCTGGAGATTTCATATAAAAATACGGTGCCTGGCTTTGCTTAAAACCACGTGAAGATCTGGTAGGACCAGGCCTTGGGTTCCTGCTTAGCTGGTCCTCGAGTGCAGGCTGTGTGCCCTCCAGGCTGACACGGTCCTTAGCTGGACTCACATCTCTTTCACTTTAGCTCTTACAAAATTTCATAGGAAGGTTTTCTCCCTCTATCAGTTAATTAATTTACCTATTCTCTCACTGATATCTCTTTCACTTGGAAGCTCAGTTGCAGAGAGTGATATGGACAAGTCAGCAACTCTTACAAATCAGCTCTTACTAAGGAGTGATAAAATGAGCACGGTGGACATTAACCTAAAGAGTAAAACAACACAAGTTGGGAGAAATCTACAATACTTTCATAGAACCTACAGTTAAACATTAAATTAATAATATATCTTGTTGCCCGCAAAATATTTGTACTGCTTTGGCTGTTTACAAATTTTTTTTTCCGCATAATTTGCTATTCGCACCACAACTTTGAGAAATAGGTGAGGCAGGAATTATTATCCACATTTTATTAATTAGGAAGTTGAATGTCTAAAGTTGAAAGACGTTTCCTAGAAACAGAGGCTGAGACAGGGATTTGGGTGCAGGCAATTTCTTAAGCAAGTGCTCTCCAGGAAAATCCTGTGAGGGAAGCAGTGACATAGGAGAGGGAAGGCGAGGGGTGTGGTCTGGGAGAAAGTCCTCCAGGGCCTGGACCATGGCGGAGGGTTCCGGAGCATTAACCGCACCACAGAACTGCTCCCACTTGGGGCCAGAGTGCTAGCAGCCTTTGTAATCCTTATCAGTCAGTCATTGTGTGGCCACCCCACTAACATTCAGGGGGAGGCGGCTCCTCAATTAGCCCAGGCAACTTTCCCAGAAGTGGGGGCATCTGTGAGCTTGTTCAGCAACCAACACTCAGCAGCTAAGGGGCTTCACCAGCCCAACAAACGGGTCTGGGGTGGGACCCTACCACAGCATCTCCCAAAACACAGAATACACAGTTACTCACAGTGAGATTCAACTAATAGCTCTGTCTACTCAGGCAGTGCGTACATGTACACACACACACACACACACACACACACACACACATACCATACACACTGTGTTTCAGGAGGTGGCAATTTCAGAAAAGACATGAGGGTTCCTTCCCAAACGAGAAAGTTCTCAGTCTACATTTTAAGAAATTGAAAGAAAATGGTCCCACCTATATTAAATAAAATCCAGTTTCATAGCTTATTCTGTGGAAACTATGGAAAGAATTGAAAATCAAAGCCGATAAATTTCATAAATCAATAAAGATATACGTATAGATATGCATATACATACACACATATATAAAATACATATATGGATATGTAGTATATGTATGGATATAAGTATAGGTAGATATAAGACATGATTGTTAATGTTTGGGGAAAATATCTTGCCACAGAAAATGGAAAAGCTTTGTGTTCAAAGAGTTTGGAAAATAAATTCTCTTTCGACAGAGACTAGCCTCTTTGGGTTTGTCATAAGAAGGAAGAAAGAATTTCCAAGAAATACCAGGTTGTCCTTCTGGCATAGTCCTACTTTGTTCTGAAACAATTTGAGCTCAGAAGCACATTTTATCGCGTATAGAAGTTATAGGTTTTGCTAAGTGTGAATAGAAGAGAAAAAAATAAGACACAGGATTATATTTTTAACCTTAAAAAAATTTAGATACTTAACAGAATTCTCCTTATTAAATGATGCTAATTATGTGTACATCCTTCATGATGGGACATGGTCAATATTAGCAAATTGTGGCATGTAAGGGTGAAAATAAACAGGCAAAAATTCAAGGCAAAATACAGTTGATTTTTTTTTACGTATTTCTTCCCTGATTTCTTTCCATAACACCTTCAAGATACCATCCCAAAGCTATTATCATAACTGAATATTTTACATAATGGAAAGTACAGGCACCTCAGATCTCCTTTTGCATGACAAATGCTTAATTAGAAAAATAATAGGATAGAAATGAAATTGGTATTTACTATGACTGGAACAGAGAATTGTCCTGGAGAAGAAAATTCAGTTTTAATTCACCAAAGGCAAAAAAGAAAAAGAAAAAAATAACTAAGCAAGCAAGAAAAGAATCTTTACATGATGAATGCTGGAAACAAATCAGAGACTAAAGTACATGGCTTGTGTCCATAATTGGGATGGAATGTCATTCTTTCTCTCTCTCTCTTTCCCTCTCTCTCTCTTCCTCTCACCTATCCACCACCCACCCACCATAAAGCTCAACACAATGAAAAAAAAAAGAATGTGATATTAAAAGTTCTTAAATTGAAGAAGCCCTTTTTAATTGCTTATGAAAAAAAAGTCAGGCCCTCTAAATGTTGCATTTCCATCAGATTAGATAAAGTGCATAACAAATTAGTGTATCGTCCAATTCTGCACTGCATTAGCAACCTAATTATAACTGTGAAATAATTCAGTGTGGAACCACATGCTAACGTATGGTAATTGCTATTGTATGGTTTTTAAAGAAGTAGTTGTATTTTCCTGTGTCTTTTTGAGTTAATGGTGATTCGCTGCCTTTGGCCAGGGAGTCAGAGGCCACAAGGCCCTTCTTACCATAGAATCTGAGAACTACATTAGTTCCCCCTTTGCATTTTTTTTTCTAAATTTTATTAGGGAACAGCCATGGTCATTGATTACCCACTGCTTTCATGCTAAAATGACATATTTGACTCTTTTAGGGAAGGTGCATCTCAGTGGCCCATGTGGGGATTGAACTGGCAACCTTGGTGTTATCAGCACCACACTCTAACCAGCTGAGCTAACTAGTCACCCCCTGCCCTGCCCTTTGCATTTATTTTCAGATTTTCATTCCTTTGGCAGGAATGCATCTTGTCATACAAAAGCAGACGGGGTTCCACACAAGTTGGGTCCCTGAATCCTTTCTCAGCCCTGCTCTTCCAAAGGTATCTAAAAATGTGCACGGGATGTACACAGTTTGTCAAAATTCTTCTGGGGGGAATACGTACAAAAAAGAGAAAGCCTTGAGTTATTTGCTAAAATTGGGCCATAGAACATTAGGTATACTTCACTCCCTTGCAACTGATGAATGAATTCACTCCACAGTTGATTTTGTGTTTTCTTGTCTTTTTTTAATTAAGACAATTTTTTAGAGCAGCTTCAGGTTAACAACAAAATTGAGGGGGAAATTCAGAAATTTCCCATATACCTCCTGCCCTCACACATGCACAGTCTACCTTATTATCAACATTACTCACCAGAATGGTGCCTTTTTTTAACAAGGGTGATGCTACATTGATTTATCATAATCACCCAAAATCTATAGTTTACATTACAGTTTACTCCATGGGTTGGACAAATGTGTAATGACATAAACCCATCACTATAATATCGAATATTTTCTCTGCCCTAAAAATCTTCTGTGCTCTGCCTATTCTCCCCTACACTCCCTGGCAACCACTGATCTTTTACTGTCGCCATAGAGTTGCCTTTTCCAGAATGTCATATAGTTGAAATCATACAGTATATGGTCTTTTCTGATTGGCATCTTTTACTTAGTAATGTATATTTAAAGTGCTTTCATGGCTTGATAGCTCACTTCTTTTTTAGTTAAGTAACATTCCACTGTCTGCATGTACCGTGGTTTATTTATTCATTCACCTACTCCAGGGCATCTTGGTTGCTTCCAAGTTTGGGCAATTACAAATAAAACTGCTATAAACATCTGTGTGCAGGTTGTGTTTCCTTTTAGAAATTTTTACTTCTTCTAGATCAAGGAAAAATTAAGACCACTAGATGGGAGAAATTATTCAAATTATTAGCTATGAATTTTGTTGCCTTCAAAATGCTACACAGTAGGTCCTCAACTGATTGGAATGTCTCAGCTATCTCTTCGTGTGTGCGCCTAATTCAACTTGTCACCATTCCACCAGACTTGGGACCAATCTTTAATTGGGAAAATTATGAAGCGAGGGCCCATCCCTACCTCTGTCTCTAAGTAAATAGGAAATTGCACAGAATTACTCTCTTAAATTCCACTTCTTTCTCTTCTAGCTAAGAGGTCTAAGGTAGTACTGTTTGACATCTATCACTTAGTGTCAAATCCAAGACAGAGAAAATGATACTGTGTATCAGTTAAGGATCGCCTGCATTGGGACAGCCAGATAGCTCATATCATAGGCTTAATCAGAACATCTATCCAGCTTTCACTTCACATTTGAATGAGGACAGCAAGAGGACTGCAATGGTTGGGACCACAGATTTTATTAAACAGGATTGAAATTGGAAACTATTTCAGTTCACTATTCCAGTCCCCCCGTCTCCCAAAGTGCCTACCACTATACTATGCTCTGGGAGTTAAAAACAAAATAAGGTACAGTGTAGGTGTGGGAGGGTAAGGTAACCCCAGATAGATTTGAAGATACAAGATCAAAAGGAGCCCTGGAACCTGAGCTGTAGATGCGGTGTTGGAAGGAGGCGTCCAGCAGATGAAACTCCTGGGGAAAGCAGGGGGAGGTCCCTACCTTTCTGTCCTATTGCCAACGTCCAAATTCAGGCCAACATCACTTCTTACCAGGGTTAGCAACTGCAAGGGACTTCTAACTGATCTCCCTGTTCTCAGTTCTATCCCCTCAAATCTATGCTCACAATTGCCAGAAGGGTCTTTCCAAGATGCAAATCAGACATTTCCCAACATTACTGAAAGCCCTTTAGCAGCAGAGCCTCCATGATTTCTGGCCCTGCCTGCCTCTCTCCATGCTCCACCCGGCACTCATGTCAGGAAAGCAACCGCCTGTGTGCCACACTAGGGCATGTGGGATGACCTCCTTTCACTCAGCCTGTGCTTATGACCCTGGACTTGGCTGTCACACAGCTCTGGGTTTGACACAGCTGCAGTCTCTGCAGCTTCCCAGCTCTGTGACCACCTGTGAGGAATTTTGACTCCTGAGGCTCCATTTGCAATGTGAGCATGATAATAGAACCTGCTTCCTAGGACACTGTTGTAGGAATTAAATAATGAAAGCATAGTAAGTCCTCATTTAACGTTGTCAATGAGGTCTGCAACTTTAAGGGCAATAATGCATAATGAAAGTGATTTAACCACAGGCTAATTGATATAAGCAGTAAAGTTCCTATGGTATCTCATGAACGTTATAACGAAACGATGTATTTGAGGACCTGCTGTCCAACACATGCCAAATTCGTTGTATTCAAGCATTCAACATATTTTACCTATTCCTACTATCTTTTTGGTTTTTTGAAGACTTAGCTTTGGCTTAATCTTCTCCAGGAACTTCTCCCGATTCTACCTTGAATTTCACAGGCTATATTAGACATGTCTCCTAAGTGGTCCTTTTAACCCTGGGTATAGCTCCTATGGCAACGTACAATAATCATTGTCTGGCGTACAAGTTTTTTTTTGTTTTGTTTTGTTTTAATATTTTATTGGGGAATTGGGGAAGGGGAACAGACAAGTTGCTGTCCTTTTGTTCTTCAGTCTAGTTGTGGAGGACGTCGCTTCACTGGCTCATGTTGGTATTATCATTGCGCTCTTCTGAGGTGAGGCAGATCGATTGTTGGCCACTGGATGGCCACTCACAGCGGCTGCCAGCCACTCACAAAAGCTCACGGCAGCCCACTGCAGCAGGGGCTGCAGCCTATGCCGTCCCCGGCAACTCAAGGCAGCCCAGCTCCAGGTTGAGCTGTTGTTCACCATCTTAGCTGTAGAGGGCACAGCATCACTGGTCCTCATGTGGGATCCGAACCAGGGCCCTGCTCCTCAGAGCTGGAGTCCCAAGCCAACTCTTAACCAAGGCGCCACTCGGCCGGCCCTGGCATCCATGTTTTTGTTTCAAACTGTGAGCCTCATGAGGGCAGGCACCCTGTCATCACAGTCATCCTCAGTATCACACTATCTGACATTGTGCCTGGCACCCAGTGGTGCCCTATTTGTGCCTGTACACTGAGTGACACAGCCCTGAGAAGACAGCGGAGGCAAGAAGGAGCCTGCATGTGACTGGCCATGCAGAGGGATACTGCTGTAGCCACAGCAAGAATCTGGACCAGGAGATGGAGTCGCAGAGGGCAGACACCCCAGAATGCACCCCGAAAACAGGTGGCAGAATCCACTGAAAGAGGCTGGACAGTGGGCTCAGGACCCAGAGACAAGACAGTGAGTGAGCCCAAGGCTTCCCAAAGCACATCTCCCGCTGCTCCCTCTGGGGAGGGAGGCCCCTGGGGTTCATCCTGACTGAAGTTGGGGACAGGAGCAGGAAGCAGGGTAATTTCTCACAACAAACAGACACTGAGAGAAAAACCTTGGAAAATCAGCAACACCTTTTGTTTTTGTCATTAGGCATATCATGGAAAGAAAAGGACGTCTTTGTTTTTGGAAAGTTCCCTATTGGTGACCACGGAGAAAGGGTTATTTTGGTTATGTGTACTGAATTATGGTTTTCTAGGTCCAGATTTTGTCTCAACGAAAGAAAAGGAGTTCTGAGATGGTCACGGGCCTTCGCAGGTCCTCTGGGTAAGACCTACCCACACAGAACAGGGCAGTAGGTTGAGAAAAGACATGTGACATTGGCAGAGGCAAGCCTCTCTTTTGCTGTGGGTCACAAAATATATGTGCATGCTTTAGGGGCAGGCCTGGTTTGGGTGTCTTTTTCCACGTGACCAACAGAAAAACAGAAAGTCAGACAAACAGAAAGGCAGGAAGTTCTGAGAGCCGTTTCATGGTTATTGTTACTAAGGAAACCAATTCTTTAGTATTCATGTGTTCAGCACACAGCCCCACTGAATCTCTGAGGCGGAGGCGGTATCACGAAATGGCACGAGGGAGAGGAAAGGATGAAAACAGCCAAACAGGTAAATATGGAAGCTGTGTGAGAATACGTCAGTAAGTTAGCCATCATCTGTGGTTCCCGGTGGCTTTAAAATGAGATCATTGCCAGCATCGCGTAATTGAAAGAGTGAGCAAGAGTTCATCCTTCCGCTGTATTTATCTAATCAGATTCACATACTATCCACACACTGGGAGGAAAAGCCTCTCCGGAGGGGACAAAGATCCTTGAAATCTGGGTCCATTTTGACAAAATTAGTATTGTGTGAAAAAGGCCTCTGAAATTTATCTCTGTCTGTTGTCCTTATTCCAAAAAGCCTTTCCCTTAGTATCTAAGGATGGAGGTGGCAAATGTACTGTTAAGGACCTCGAAAGCCACATTTTCTCTAGCAGAGGGTGGAAGCATTTACTAGAGGTGCCAAGCACCCATCCCAAAGTATAAGAGAAGTCAGTCCCACAGAAGTCATAATTCCAAAAGGACACCTATAACCCCCTGACCGGCCTGGGGTGGGGGTGGGGGCAAAGGCCTTCAGAGTAGAAAGCGTGAAGTCAGGAATATGGAACCTGAGTTGCTGATCAGGCTCGGAGTGAAGGAGCAGAGCTAGAAGGGGCTGGGGGAGAGCATCCACTCCTCATCCCCACTCACCCCCAATCATCAGAACGATGCTCAGTGAGTTTTGCAGTTGGGATTTTGGCCAAATACCAACTTTCCTAATGAGAGGTCCAGCCAGGGGATAGCTAAGAACTCTTTCTCTCATAGAGAAATCATATAAACTGAAACACAGGGCCATGTTTTTTCGTCTCTCGTCTGCATGGCTGAGGGGAAACCACTGGGGATTCTAGGGCATGTCTTGGCTGGGCGGTGCAAGCATCCAGTGATCTAGATCGTCATTAACATCCGAGTGCATGGTCATGTCACGGGCATCCTTCCCCATGTTCAGTCAGCGTTAATTGAGTACCACCTGCATTCAAAGCCTTCTGCTGGAAGCAGTCAGAGATGTAAAAATGAGTATGGTGCAGCCTCATAACTCAAAGAACACACAGTCTAGTTGCTGGCAAACAGAGTGAAAAGTGTAAATGTGAGTAGATCACATCCTTCATTAACATTCTTAAAAAAGTAGTAATAGGACCCGAATTTCTCTGGCCCCTGTCCAGCCCTCCGCCTTCATCCCTGTGGACCCCTAGCCCGTGCCATTCCTCACACTGGCCTCTTCAGTTCTCCTGTTCCTGCCAACTCCTGTCCACTTTCAGAGCTCGGTTCCAAAGTCATTTCCCCAGGGAAGCTTTTCCTGCTTCCCAGGACAGGCCCCCTGCTACTTCTTCTCATCACACCCTCTCTTTCCTTTGCCGTAGGAACCACAGTTTGATGATATACTTACGTGATTGTTTGATATTGTCAGTCCTCACCCATTAGATTCTAAGTTTAATGGAAGCAGAGGCTTCCTCATGAGACAGCTTTTCTCATTACTGAGTCTTCAGTGTCCATCATAGGGCCTGGTATAGAATTGGCGTTTGGCAAATATTTCTTAAATAAATGAGTAAATGTACACAACGAAATTAGAAGGAAAGAGAAACAAGACCCTGAAGCAGAGGGCTGTGGTTGGGGGCTGGTTATTTTTCTCCTAAACATTTACTATGTACACAGTGCCCTGAACATAGAATGCTTATGGAATGTATGAAAAGACTGAATAAATGAATGAATGAATGAATGGTGAACTGGGAAAATCATCTCTTATTTTCCTCCTGTTTTCGTGTTTGCTTTCATGATTATACTTTACAGAAACAGTAATCTTCAAAATCGTGTGTGTGTGTGTGTGTGTGTGTGTGTGTGTGTGTGTGTGTGTACATTATGAAAAGGTAGTTAAACAATAAACAATAGCCAGGCAAAAACTCAGGCTTTAGTTGAGTGGCACCTCTTTGTCACTTCTACAATAACTAGATTCTGGCCTATAATCTCTGTAGTCAAACAATGAACAACTTCAGTTTTCTAGAAAGAAAGAACTTCTGGCTGCTTTGGCTGTGATTACTGACCTGAGAAGCAAGCTTCTGTCTCATATATTCTTAGAAGGAGCCACAGCTCACTTATTCATTGATTAGTTGACTCACTCATTGATTCATTCACTACACGTTTATTGAGTACCTACAATATGCTCTTGTAGGTATCAACCATATACCAGGGAAAAAGGTAGCCAAGGCCTCTAGCAGTTTACTCCAGACACTACATCTATGGAAAGGTGATTGCACCCTAGCATGAGAGTTGGGAGACAGACACCTTCAGTACTCAACACTTCCTGCTTTGTAGCGTTGAAGAAACTTATCACACTTACAATGGCTGTGAACTCTATGAAAGCTAGCCTGCTTTTATCTTATCCATCTTCATACCTCCAACAACTAGCACTATCTCTGGCACATAGTGGGCCCTCAGTAAATATTTGTCTATTGACTGACAGTAGCTAACACTTATTATATGAGCCAAGCCCTGTATCTGTATTTTAACACGCAGGGCTTCATTGAATCCTCATATCACCACTATGATGCAGTTGCTATTACTCTTTTCACTTTACACATGAGGAAACTGAGGCATGGAAAAGATAAGGAGCTTGACAAGGACACACAGCCAGTGAAGTGACAGAGCCAGCATTCAACCGAGGTCTGTCTAATGTACGGGGTTGGACAATTAAGTTCACAAACTCATCCTAGAAAAAGTGCTACATACCTCATTGCTGAATATCACTACAGTCACCTTCGAAGTACTCCCCTTGGGAAGCTATGCACCTACACCAGCACTTAGTCCACCCTTCAAAGCAATTTTGGAACTCTTTTTCTGGAATGGCCATCAGAGCTGTCATCGTATTACTCTTGATGTCCTGAATGTCATCAAATGTCTTTCTTTCAATATTTCTTTTATCTTTGGGTAAAGAAAGAAGTCACTGGGGACCAGATCAGGTGAGTAGGGAGAGTGTTCCAATACAGCTGTTTGTTTACTGGCTAGAAACTTCCTCATAGACAGTGCCATGTGAGCTGGTGCATTGTCATGACGCAAGAGCCTTGAATTGGCAAAAAGTTCAGCTCGTCTAACTTTTTCATGCAGCCTTTTCAGCACTTCCAAACAGTAAACTTGGTTAACTGTTTATCCAGTTGGTACAAATTCATCATGAATAATCCCTCTGATATCAACAAAGGTTAGCAGCATTGTTGTAACAAATTCACAAACTTAATTGCCAGACCTTGTATACCTACTATGTACCCCTACTTTTCTGTTAGATTGCACCATAGGAAATTGCTTATATTTGGCCCTATTTGACATACAGAAATAGAAAATGTATAAGTAGATCAGTAATATCAGTACTTATAACCTAATATAAGGAGATGGAATAAATGAAGAGCTATACACAGGGTGCTGGGGAAGTAGCAGGTTCACATCAGGGGCAGCCTGCAGGCGGCCAAGGATTAACTGGCATTTCAGGTGGAAGGAGGGGAGCAGCACAGGTACTCACTCACTCCCTCACTCAGCATATGGTTTTTATGGCCCCACTGTGTGCCAGACCTTGTGCTCACGTAGAAAGCAAGCAGAGCTTGGAGTCGTGCAGAGAAGACAATCATTTAAAAAAGTGTTAATGTTATAATGTATTTAGTGATGATCAATCAGCCAGAGGTTGTCACAGAACAGAAAAATGGGACATTAAAAATTTAAGACAATTCAGCAAAACACCATATTCTGGTTAAGTGTATGGTCATAAAATTAAATATGTTCTTTGAGGTTCTCTGATCAAAAACAGGGCTTGACCATTGGACTTTCCCTGGCTATAATTAAGGCAATCTGTTAGCAGGCTCTACTTAGTGTGGACATGAACAAACTTTTGGGATAAAGGTGGCCAGCTGTAACTCCCTCATCTATTATCCGGGAAGGCTGAACAGACAGGAAGTTGTAGTGTTGCTAACTGGTAACTTTCATTCCAGCATTATCTTTCTATTGCTGTGGTAATGCCCACAGCCTTAGCCAACAAAATTCCCCTTAAAATAATGAAGCATCTTAACTTCCTGAAGGTAAATCTAAACAGCACCTTTGTGGGAAATAGTCACCTCTAAGGTTCCATTCACGGTGGACAGCCGCAGTAGCAGGGCTGGGGATCCTTTAAGAGAGCAACAATAGAGATTGATGTTGCCGTCTGTCTCTGGTGAATTCAAATGTTTATGTCACCTGTAGCTATAGGTTTTAGCAGCAATATTATTGATACCCAAGGAAGAAAGATGTGATTACAATGAAGAGACTAAGGGCTGGAGTTGATCTGATTCAATGTGATATTTTGTCTTCATAGCCTACTGCTTCTCTTTCTCTCCTTTTCTTTCCTTCTGCACCTCTGCTGACTTCTTTTTTTGCTGTTTCACTCATCTGGCCTCCACCAAATCAATGATTTCTGAGGTTTAATTTAGTTGAGTCACTATCAAAACTTCCTGGACACCAAACACTTGTTTAACAGTGAGGAAGAGAAAATGAACAAGTTGTCCAAATGAAAGGAGTCCCCTGGAATAATAGATAGAGCTTCAGCATTCAAAACAACAATAAGGGGCCGGCCGAGTGGCTCAGTTGGTTAAGAGCTCGCTCAAGGGTTTGAGCTCTGAGCAACAGCGGTTCGAGTCTGGCCAGAGCTGAGCTGCCAACAGGTGGCAGAATGGCTCAGCTAAAAACAACAACGACAGGGCCGGCCAAGTGGCGCGATGGTTAAGAACTGGCTTGGGATGCCAGAGGGCCCCGGTTCGGATCCCACATATGAGGGCCAGTGACACTGCCCTCTACAGCTAAGATGCTGAACAACAGCTCAACCTGGAGCTGGGTTGCCATGAGTCGCCTGCGACGGCGTAGGCTGCAGCCCCTGTGGCAGTGGGTTGCCATGGGCTACTGTGTGTAGCCAGCAGCCAGCGTGAGCGGCCAGCAGCCGCAGTGAGCGGCCATCCAGAAGCCGGCGACTGATCTGCCTTACCCGGGAAGAGCGCAATGATGGTGCCAACTTGGGCCAGTGAAGCAACGCCCTCCACAACTAGACTGAAGAACAAAACGACAGCAACTTGTCTGTTCCCCTTCCCCCAATTCCCCAGCGCTGTTCCCATCCCCCAATTCCCCAATAAAAATCTTTAAAAAACAACAACAACAACAACAATAAGGACACAATTCAAAAAAGCTTGAAATGAAAATTGCCCCTCGTTGTTTTCTCCAAAGCTTTATGGGTTTCAATAATTTCTCTTCTGGTCTCCAATACAGTAGACTTTGGATTACTCAAAGATCTGTCACATTTTCTGCACATTTTACTATAACTTAAATCGTTATTCATTGAATAAAGAATGTACACAAAATCTCTACCTTCTTCCCCCCTCTGGAGTAACTCACTCTCCCTAAGGATGTGAACAATGGGATGTGTGTTTGAGCAAGTTGTTAAAAAGAAATCTTAGGCTTTAAGAATGAATCACGTGTCACTTAGTTATTTTTAAAAATAAATAAATAAATCCTAGGGAGGGGGCAGAGGGAGAATAGTTTAAGGGGAAAGGAACAAGCAATTCATTTTCATGAATTGCAAGACAGTCTAAATACAGAAAAGAAGCCTCTAGTCATCTCTGAGGGTTGAACATCACTCCTTTGCAACCCCCACACCCATAAACATACTTTCATTTGTCAGCCTGCAAAGAAAAATCTCTGCACCCCTAGAATTCCTTTACACTTGGAAAATTGATTGCACACTCTCCTAGCTATGGCCACAAAACTTGCATTCCACGGAATCAAAACCTTATAGAAAAGAGATTTTGTTGCCTTGAATGAGGTTGGGTTGGAAACTGGCTGTCTGACGCAAAAGTTGTTATTTTAGTCCCCTGTGAAGCATTTAAAGCTAGACAATGGCTTATTTAATTCTTTTGCACAGCAGGGTTTCTAAAAATTCGTATGATAAAGCTCCTTACCCAGCCTAACTCAAATCCAAGCATTAGCAAGTCTTAGAGATGGAGAGAGAGAGTGCTGCGTGTTGGTGACTTGGGGATTCTTTTTCCTTTGGGACAGTGGCTGCCTGGCTTTGTGAAGCAGGAAGCTGATGAGGGACATAGAACAAAACTCCTCTGTATAATATGTGGTTTCCTGTGAGGCAAGTTATCACCTCCAGATTCAAAAGCAACAGGGTAGGCAAAGGTTTCCCAAGTGCTTTCCCAAGGAGTGGGGGTGGGGGAGGAACATTTAGTTGCAGATATAATTTTAAAAACAGAGACCTCACTCCCAGAATTCCACGAAAATCACAGTCTTGGATTTTCTCCCAGTCTACAAAACTCGT
The DNA here is from genome assembly GCF_001890085.2 of Hipposideros armiger. NCBI lineage: Eukaryota > Metazoa > Chordata > Mammalia > Chiroptera > Hipposideridae > Hipposideros > Hipposideros armiger. The sequence goes on along the minus strand of NW_017731815.1, from coordinate 871,198 downwards.
CTTGATCAGCGAGCAAACGCATACTAGACAGTGCCTCTATGTTGTTCAACTCCAGCGGCGCGGTGGTTTTTCCACAAGTCTGTAAATGTTTTGAAATACCTCCCATCAAGAGGTGGAGTCTAATTCCCCTCCCTTAAAATATTGGGCTGCTCTGAGTGACTTGCTTCTAATTAAGAGTAAGTAGCAGCAGTGATTCTTGTGGATTTCAAGGCTAGTTCATCAAAGGCAACACACTCCTGCCTGGCTCTCTCTTGAGGTACATTCCTTTGGAGCATGGAAACCACCATGCTAGAGAAACCACAGAGAAAGACCACGTAGACAAACACAAAGATGGCTGCACAGAGACCCAGCCCTTCTAGCCCCAGCCATTCAAGTCTTCCCAGCCCACGTGCCAGATATTTGAGCTATGAAGCCTTTGACTTGGCCCCAGCCCCAGCAACATCTGACTGTAAAAGATCTTGAGTTAGAACTCCCCAAACAAGCTGATCAAGAATGTTAGATCCACAGAAACCACGAAAATAAAACAAATGAATGCCGATTTTAGGCCACCAATTTTGGGGGTTATTTGTTTCACAATAAGAGATAACTGGAAATTTGGAGTACCTAGAAGTGAACCATTACCATAATAAAACTTAAAACATATGGCAGTGGTTCAGGTCCTTAGTGGAGTGTGGAGATTGAAAAAGCTTTGAAGAGGCTGTTTGTGAGAGGCTAAAGGAAAGTGAGAAAAGTAATGTGGATGAAAAAGGGGCCACATACTAAACCTGACACGCTCAGGGGAGGCCAGCATGGCAGGCCCCACAAACTCAGAGACTGAAATTAACCACACAGGATGGTCTGAACATAACAATTCCTAACTAAAGGCGGGTCGTGGTGGGTAGTCACATCCTAATCCTGTAGCTTCCTTGACAAAGGTCAATCTTTACTTTAAGTGAACCTGTCTATTGTTTTTTTGTATCTAAGATAATAACATACCCTTGGAATGTCAGAGCAATCCCTTTTTCTGGACCCCTCGGTGCACATCCACTGCACCAGAGACTGAGACTACAGAACCCCTAATTATTATCTTGTTCCCAGAATACTACCTCTATGTGCAGTAAATGTTAATTATTAACTATCCTGTACCCACCATGTATATGAAGTATGCATCTCTCCATTTTACTTTTTATCCAATCCCAGAGGTTTCCCTGCTTTGCTTTTTCCCACCCCCTTAACCTACAACCAATGGATTTCATGTAATGCTCCTTATGTCTCCTCCTTTGATTCTAATGTATAAAATAAGCTGCAAAACTGCCATTCTCTGGAGCATTTTCTTAATTCGTTGAGATTTCGCTTCCCAGCAATTGTCATCAGTTTTAAACTCATCGAAGTTCTCTACAGGTTTGGATGTAGATAGTGTGTTGGAACCTGAAAGAAAGGAAATCCTGGTTATAATGTGGTGGAAAGTCTAATAGTATTTTCACCAACGATAACATAGAAAATATACTTAATAAACTCATGATCTACTATGAGTATTAAAAGTGCTGCCTGATTCTTCTAGCTGCCCATAGTAAAATATGAGAGGAGAGAAATGACCTCAAAAAAGAATGATTAAATATAAAAGAGCCAAGAACTTTGGGGTTTAAAAACTAAAACTATCAGTTTCAACTTCTTCAGATAGATAATGAGGCTAACATTAAAATATGTAATTTCCATCTAAAGATGAAGGCAAAGGTGTGACTCTAGAACGCTTTGTTAAGACCGCAGACAGATGTAAGGTAGTGAGTGCTTTACAGATTTTCTCAAACAGCCAAAAGTCTCTCTTAAGATCTTAAGGGCATGCCTTTCAGATATCTCCATTAAACAGAAACGCTTCTAAAAATCTTAAAGGCACAGTCCCACGGTAGCTTTCGAAGAAGTCTGTTGAGGAGAAAAACGTACTTCAGTGAGATTTCTGGATGTGGTTTTTGTCTAATGGAATGAACTCCAACAAGATTGATGGGAAACACATACAGTGTTAAAGAGATTTGTGCTGATGAAAACGTTGCTAGGTCAGATGAAAAGGACAGGGGTAGTGTAAAATGAAAAGAGGCTCTTGGACTCACAAAATTCTATGAGAAAGAAGCTGGCTGAGAAAACTATTCAGCTAGAAACATGGGGATACACTTGACAGAACAGGGAGGATAATTTAGAAGGGGGAACCAAAAGCTGGGAGAGCGGAGCCAAGAGCCATGGAGAATCATTCCTAGGAAACTAGTCTGAGCTCTAATCAAGGAACTGGCAACGTCTACCTGGCTGGGTTTCAGAACTGCCACAGATTACTGATGACCTGATTGCCACATACCACTGAAATATGTAGAGTGACTATCCTATGCCTATCCCACCAGAGTTATGTTGGGTGAGGGGAGAAAAATAACTTGTCACTTGAGTTCACAGATCTTCAGATCAAGAACGGTACTCAAGGGGCAGCTGGTTAGCTTAGGTGGTTAGAGTGCAGTGCTTATAACACCAAGGTTGCCGGTTTGATCCCCACATGGGCCAAGAAGCTGCACCCTCTACAACGAGATTGAAGACAACTACTAGATTTGGAGCTGATGGGTCCTGGAAAAATGCCCTCTACAACTAGATTGAGACAATGCCTTGACTTGGAGCTGATGGGTCCTGGAAAAACACACCATTCCCCAATAAAATTTCTTCAAAACAAGCAAACAAACAAAAAAGAATGGTACTCAAGAAGCTGTCATTGTGGGCCTGCACTCAGGGAGACTCATGGCAGTACCTGAACCTGAGTTGGATGATGGAATACCGGACCTTGAGCCTGAGATGAATGCCATCCATCATGAGCTATTTGGGGTCTTAGGAGGGGATGAGTGTATTTTGCATGTGACATCAATCTAAATAGCTTGTGGCTGAAGGGCCGACTGCAGTGGTTTTAAAACATGCCCACAATTCTGACATTCTTGCCATCAAAAGATGAAGTCTAGTTCTCCTCCTCTTAAATATAGGCTGGCCTTGGTGACTCACTTTTAACAAATAGAATGCTAGCTCGTAAAAAGCAATACAGCTTCCACCTGGTTCTTTTATTCCCATGGCACGTGCACTTCGGAAAGCTGAGCTACCACATAAAATGTCCAGCTCACCCGAGCATCATACTTCAGAGACCTTGTGGAGAAACCTCATTAAGTGAGAGGGGCCGTGCTCGCGCTCTCGCAGCCCCCAGATCCTAAGTGATGAGCCTTCAAGATGACCCCAGCTAAGCCACCATCTGACTGCAGCCTCGTGAGAAATCACAAGCCAGAACCACCCAGCCAAAGTGCTCCTGACCCACTGAAATTATGAGAGATAATAAATGATTGCTGTTTTAAGACACTAAATTTTAGGGTGATTTGTTATACAGCAGTAGATAATCAGAACAAGGGGGCATCAGCCACATTTTATTCTGTGTAAACAGAAATCCTTGGAGTTCTTCAGCAAACAACCCTAAGAGTCTGTGCAAACCCAATTGTAAGCGTTGGTGACATCTGCAGGCTTTGCCCAGGCTATCCTGCTTCTCCCTTTATCTCTCCGCTTCCCTTTTCTTTATTTACTTCTATTTGATTCCATGTCTTACCTTTATTTGTCACTAAACTTCAAGGCTAGTCCCTAATAAACTGGTGCCTTGGTTTACTCTCTTTTGGGAATTCTAGCCCAGTTCACCCTGGGGATTCCCCCAAATACTGCCCTGATTCCCAGTTTAGCACACCTGTACCTGACAAGACAGCACACGGAGGCCACTTCTCTTCCCATCCCCAGATCCTCTCTATACTGTGGAGATCCAGGAGACACACACATACATTCAAGATCCTTTTCCACCTCATGCAAACAGCTGCCTCTTGTCTATTCCCCAGTGTAGGCTTAGAAGGTGGGGTGTGCCTCCAAGCTTCAGGATGAACCCTGAACGCCAGCGAGTTGCTCATGATAGTCAGGACCTCAGCCAGCAGCCGACAACCCCCACGGAGAGGTGGCAACATCTTAGTCAAGCTGCACCTGTATTCTCAGGGTCTGCACTGGCCCACAAAATGCCATGATTCTGATGATAAACTTGTGAATAAACTTGAGCATGGAATGATATAGGGTAAGTAGTAATGGGATCCTTAAATGACATTATATAGAGCATCATGCACTCTCACCTGGATATTACTGATCAACAGAAAAAAAAAAATACGACTTTCTTCGGTGTACTGTGAGTTCCCGGGACACTTGGTGGATAACTGACACAGAGGCAGAAGGGTAGTTCGGCCCCCTCCCATCAGGATGGGGCTCTCCTCTGGGGTCAGTAAGACAGGCATGTCAGGGCACGTGCTGGAACCCCGGCATCCATATCGGAGAGACATACATTCAGAAGTGTGCCCACTACTGCCTGGACCGTAGGAAAGAACTGGGAATTTCATTCTTTTGTTTCACTTTGTCGAGACAGGAAATAGCTGGCAATATGCCCCTCCCTATGTGCTTCAAGTGGAACGCCCTTTCTGTGCCCCAGCAATCCAGGAGCACCTGAGCTGTGCTGCACACAAGGTACAGAAATGAGTGAGGCCATGTGTGCACTCTTAGGGCGCTCAGGGTCCCAAGGGGAATAAAGCAAGCAAGGCCCATGGCGGGCGGGTTGTAGGAGGTGGAGCTCTAAGGAAGGAGCGTGCAGAATTCCCTCGGGTATTTATTCTTTCATAAGGTTAAGAGACACCTTGAATTGTACCAACTAGCTTTGGTAGTGAAAACTGAGAAACCCTGATATTTTTACTACAGAATCTTGGAATTGAGTTTGAACTAATATGAGGGGAGTACCTGCTGTTTCACCCCTGTGTGCATGTATTTGCTCAGGAAAGCCTGTCCAGGTTTCCTGGAAAACTCTCGTGGGTCCCTCCCAAGACATCCTTCCCACCACCCCCATCTCCTGCCCCATAACCAAAGCAAAATATCATGTCTTCTCTGTACTACTTCTGTAACTCTCCCTTACAACTTATGCCACATTAAAATAATGCCTGCACAAGTTGTCTGTCCCAAGGGGACTGTGAGGGAAGGACAGTGTCTTTCTGGTTTGGGTACCTCCAGTGCCCAACACAATGTCTGGCACATGTCAGCACTGAACACATGTTTGGTAAAATGAAAAATGGTAAGCAACCTGTGCAAAGCAGTTGCTCCCAAAGTTTCAAGAATCCAGGTTACACAATTTCTTTGAGTGATAATCCAGGATAAAGTTCACACTTCTTGAAATCTGGCACCTAACAGTCTCCATGTCCCAGTTGTATTCTCCCACCTAATCCCTCTCACATGCCTTATGCTCCAGCCTAAGCACAGCTCCTTGGTGTTCCCCCAAACATCCTGCACTTCTCTCACTAATGTCTCTCTGCATGTTCCCCCCATTTTTCTAGTGTGACTCTCTGCCCTACATCAGTTTATATAGGCTGAAATGGTAATCGATTTCTAAAACTTAGCTTAAGTGCCACCTCCTCCAGGCAGCCTTCCCAGTTACTCTCAGCTAGAAGGGATGTCCTCCTTTTAATGTTTTCTCCCCTTGCACAGTGTTTCATTGCCCCTGTCACATTATGCCTTGTGAGCGCATTCATTTAACCAACATTTACTGGCGACTTACACTGGAGTGAGCTCTGTTCTAAGAATTAGAGATAGAAAGATGAAAACTATCAAGTACTTCACCTCGAAAATGTAGACACATAAAAGCAGTTACCTATTGTAAAAGGTGACAGCTGATGTATTAGTAACGAATAAAATGATGAATAAGACCGAGAAAAAGTAGTTATAATAAAATGGAAAAAAGGCAAAGATAAGGATGTTCACAGTTTTTTCATGGCATTTATCATGACTTGAAATTATGTTCTGTAGTTTTAAAATTTTCTCTCTCACTATGAAAGGTTATTCACCACCATATCTTCAGCACCCAGAACACTCCTGACACATGGTGTCAACTCAATTAGTTGATGAATAAATTGAAGGAGGGTAACTTTTTTTGTTTGTTTTTGTTTTACGGTTAATTCACAATAGAAGTTTATGTCTTGCTCATGAGAAGTCTCCAAAGGACCTTTTGACTATCACGTGACTCCATTCCAAGCAGTAATTCTTCCATACTGTGGTCCCATCTTCTTAAACATGGGACTTCCAATTGGCCGTGTTCATCAGCATGAAGCTGTCAAGAAAGGGAAAAGACGTGAGAATTGTGTACAGCATTATTTAACGGGCCAGGCCTGGAGGGGGTGCAACCACCTGTGTTCAGATTCCACTGGTCAGACCCCGTAAGGGGGGCTGGGGAAGGTGATCTAGTTGGTGTAGTACAGGAGAAAAACACTCAGCCAGTCTCTGCCACCCTGTGCGAATGAAGGGAGGGAGGAATGAAGAGAAAAGGGTCAGCTAACCAGAAGGAACCTTGTCAGTGAGGGAGTTCTGGAAGGCTTTGCAAGATATAGTTCTGGGACAGGGTCTCAAAAGGATTAATGGGAACTTGTCTGCTAGAAAAATGGGAAAGGCCATTCCGATCGGAGCGAGCAGTGTGTGCAAAAGAACAGGGGCATGAGGAGGTCTGGAATTCCAGGGATCAGTAGGCAGTTAAGCACGGTGCGTGTGGAGGATGTGCGCGCAGACAGATGGGCGATGACGCTGGAAAGAAAAGGGGTCAAGAGGCAGTGGTGTGATGGGAAACTGGCTCTCAGAAAAAGGAAAAAAAGAAAAAAAATTATATATATATATGTATATATGGAGAGAGAGAGAGAGAGAGAGAGAGAGAGAGAGAGAGAGAGAGAGAGAGACCTGATTTGTAGAGTTTGCCGATTTCTGTGGTGTAAGTAGTCCCATCTGTTTTCAAGTCATCAATGATTTAACAACTGGCACAAAATTCCTAAATATTTAACAATTGGTTCTAGTGAACTGGTACCAGCAACTTCCTCCACATGACTGACAGGGGGCAGATCCTTTAATTCTAAGAGATGGAAGCAAGTTTTTGCCCTTTCCTCAGAATGGTTCTGCTTCACATCACAAGGTCTGCTTCTATGTGTTGGGCCAATGCACAAAGGACCTGAAAACTCATAGGACCTGATTCTCAGGCTCCTATCACCCATCAGTACTGCCCTTAAACCCAGGCAAGAGGGCCCCTGTTTGGGTGCCCATGTTTAATGGGCATGGCTCTCATCCTCCACAGCATAGCCCTCCCCACGGAATACAGAATCCATGGTGCCATGCCCAACAGGAACCTACCAGGCCCTCTTCTACTCCACATACGCCAGATGTCTAGGACCCTGGAATTCTCTCTGTAGACGGAGTCTTCCCCAAAATGACTTCCCCTGAGAGTATGAACCTGATCTCAATGGCTGGCTAAGGAGTGGCTGTTTACAGAGTATGGACACAGTATAGATGTGGGAGCTGGGGTGTTCACACACATGCATGTGTGGCTCCTCACACTGGATACACACCGCTAGGTGTAGGAGTGGGAAGTGAAAAGAAGGGCCAATTGTCTGCATGCTGCCATGGTTTGGTGAATTTTGAGGAGTCCAAGAATTCTACATGCAACCCTGGCCTTCTAGGTCATTATCAAGACATATTTGTCAAGGTAAGAGAATTGAGTATTTATTACATTTTGTTGGTCACATTTATATTTTTAAATATTTAGATATATAGTTTGTGAACTTCCATTTGACTCTACCCTGGGCCCAGCCAATGTCAGGGGTGGTCCTGCCCAACCCCCCCCAATACCAGGGCTGCATTCTACGCCAAGGTAAGCAAGCTGCAGCCCCAGGCAAATTCCTGCCCACTGCATGTTTTTATATAGGCTGTGAGCTAAGAATGGGTTTTATATTTTAAAGTTTTTTTTTAAATCAAAAGAAAAATGTTTCATGACATGTGAAAATTATATGCAACTCCAACTTCAGTGCCCATAAATTGTTTTATTGGAACACAGCCATACTCATTCATTTATGCATTGTGTGTGCATGGCTGCTTTCATGCTACAACAGCAGAGTGAGTAGTTGTGACACCCTGTACGGCCTGGAAAGCCGCATGTATTTACTATCTGGCTCTTACAGAAGGTTTGTCTACCTTCTCACTGGAGTAGCAGGCAGACAAGGGGAAGGGAAGAGTTTAGCAGTTCTGACACGAGCTGCACAACAGAATCACCTGTTGAGCTCCCCGGACAGACCAAGGTCAGGGCCCCACTCTTGATATTTTCAGAATGAATGGTCTGGGGTGAGGGTGTTTTTAAAACTTCCGCGTGATTATAATGAGAGTCAGGCCTGTGAGCCACTGGACCAAGGGAGTGGATACCTGAAGGTCTGAATTCCGCAAGCGTTAGGCAGAATAAGGTTGTAGGATTTGTGCCTACTTTTCCTCAAGGACCTGAGTGGATTACAACCTTTCTTTTTTTTTTAGCTGAGCCATCCCGCCACCTGTTGGCAGCTCACGGCTGCTCAGCTCGGCTGACTCGAACCGCTGTTGCTCAGAGCTCAAACTCTTGAGCGAGCTCTTAACCAACTGAGCCACTCAGCCGGCCCAATTACAACCTTTCTTTGAGGATGCAAACTTACCTGATTTGGTTGGAGATGGAGAGAGGAAAAAGTCTGTGTTTCACACTGCGATGATGCACACAGCTATGTTTCCCTCCAAACCTCTCTAAATCCTTGACCGGCTGGTTCAAACACGCCTCCCTGCGCGTCCCCAGCGTTGTCTGCATGTCAGGCAGGCACACCTTGGGCTGTTGCAGCACATCCCTCCACCGGGGACTCCTGCTGGGTCACTTCTCAGGATACACTCCAACAGAGAACCCTTACCCCACCCCTGCCTCGTGTGCTTCGTAATTATTGGTGGTCTCACAGGGAAGGAGAAAAAAAGACAACTCTATCAGAATCCCATTCTCCACCAGCACAGTCAGCACCATTGGCAGAGGCTGGCTCCGGGGCTGCAAGGCTGCTCCCAGCTATTATTGTGCCGGGCTCTCTCTCAGCATGACTCAACGCAGACAATATAGCACACGGAGAGCACGGGGGATGAACAGTAAATACGAGGCCTTGGATTTTTTTTTTTTAATCTTGTCAGTTTTCCCCTGATTTGTGTCCTTTATCCTAGCCCCCTCTGCTGTATAAGCTTCTCAAAGCTAATGCCCAGAACGCCACCACCCACTGGTAGCAGCAGGCAGCTGGGCCACTGTGGGGTTTTCATTGCACAGCCATTATTCAGCAACTGTACGTGTTAACCTAGTGGCACAGGATTGCTCTGACACCTTCCCCTCTGGTTTCTCTTTACTCGGGGGGGCCAACGGCAACTGTAGGACTGCCGTCCTCCTCCCTGGAACTGCTCGCCTCAGGGAGCACATGTCACCTCCTGCAGCCTGGCGCTGGAGGAGCCCCGCTGAAAAAGAACGGTGCACGGGGCCATGACGGAGCTGAGAGATGCTTGTCATCGCTACTGCCACCCTTTAACAAGTTCAAAAAATATTTCTCAAAGCTATTTCTTTGGCCTCTTGTCGATACCAGCCCTCCACCTCCTTTTCATTTAAGCGCTCACGAGATTAAACCAACCCAGGTGCACAGGCTCTAAAACGTGAGCCCATCCCTGAGGCTGCGGTAATGGCCCCAGCAATGTGCCAAAGTGCTCGTGGAGCTGTTGGAATAGGGGCGGCGGCATGCATTTTGCCCCCTTGAAACAACTCTGAGGAACAAGTTCTTCTTTTGACATGTCCATAATTCGAATCAGTTTCCAGGGTAATATTTGTCTCCCATTTAACTAAGACATTTCGTTATTATCTCTATCTTGGGTACCACAAAGTCCGCCTCGACACAATTTCTCGTCTCGGAATCCACAGGTGGTGGTGGGACTGTGTGAAGACGTTTGTGCCTTTGTCGTAGATGAGTCACTGCTTTGGGGGGAAATCAGCAGAGATTTTAGGGAGCTGAAGACGCAGCAGCTCTCGTGAGCTTTTCTGGGCTGGAACAGACATCAGCTGAGAACACTTATGGCTGGGTTTGTGAGAACGTTAGTTTGGGAAAGGCTTATAAACTATGAGATCACCGAAGTTCTGGCAGAGGAACAAGAGAAGGGACACTGAAGCGGCTGCTGCTGGTAGGGGAAGGTCTTCCCAGGGGAGCGCAAGGGGTCCTGGCTCCTTTTAACATGAGACTTGAGCTTCAATTTTTTCCTTCAAGGATAAACATTTTAAAATCGCCAAATATCTTACTTATAAATTGCTAACTCTGACACAAACACTATTAGCAGCTTATCAGTTCATGGGGGTTTGTTTGGGGTTATGAAGCTAACAGATCTGACAAGAAGGAGGTGATAATGGCAATGAGACCCGCCTCCCAAGGCGACACTGCCAATCCCAATGCGAGCTCCCGACATCGCCCCGCCCATTCAGGCGCAGCCCCCCACTAGCTGGTGTTTGGGGATGTAACGCTTCCGGCAGGATGTCGGCAGACTGAAGCTTTGATTTGTATTCAGTGGAGCGAAACCCACTCACCTCATCTTAGGATATGTGCAAAAAAAAATGGAAAAAGAGGCAATAAAAGATAAATAGGGTTGTCATTAAACGAAACTAGATCAGCTCCAGCTGCATATAACACGTGGTGAACATTAGTAAGGAGCTGGGGGAATTGTGAAGATCCTTGAGCTCAAAAGATTTGTTTTGCGCGGCCTCTACACCTTTCCCTAATTTTGGCCTAGCAAATCAAGGAAAGGGAGGGTTTGATAGACTCCTGGAAGGTTCCAGCGAACTCACTCCTTCCCATATCCAAGAGTATTGTCTGTTTGGTCTCCTATTTATTTCCCTCTTTAAGAATGGTTGCGATTAAGAACTTTTAAGACAATGCTTCTTTGACACAGTATATAGTGTTACTTGGCACCTGTCAAGAAGATTCACCAAGAAAATGTACAGAGATTCTGCTATATTTTATTCCATATCATGTTACAAGAAAACAACAGTGACAGCTTGACAAACCATTACATCTTTCATAATACAGACAAATTACAATTGGTAACAAATATGCAACACGTATTATTCCATTCTCCATACTATGTGTCGTTTTTGAAGTATAATAGTTTTCTGAATGATGCTAGCACATTTCTTGGGTACCAAACCCGTTAGAAAGTACACATCTCAGTGTATCATACAAAAACAACAACAAAAAAAGATAAAAGAAAAAAAAATCCACTCCCAACTAGAGGATGTAGATTTTGCATGTGCCTATAACATATGCTGCTGTGGGAAGGGAATGAAATAGGAGATTGCTTATTTTATTTGAGATTTTTTTTGTGTGTTTTACTTTGTTTTTGGTGTACGAGAAAATTACAAGGCAGTAACATAAGTGGTTTCTTCTGCCTACAAGCCAAAAGGGAGATGGAAGTTATGCGCAATTATGCCGCATATTCCTATGTATAGGGGGCAGGCAATACTCTACCCCAGTATGTACAGCCTAAACATCCTCTTATATAACAAAGATTACAAAACCAGTAATATTCACAGGTGAGTATCTTATATAGACGCATAACCTAGGGTACTGATTACATGGGCTGTCACGTACACACTGAGGAAAGGATACTCAGGGGCCTTGCTTTCTCTGCAAGCCTGGAGGCGCCCCTGGAAACTTTTCTCATCACTCTTGAGAGGTAGAAATAGCTTCTCATCCTTGTATCAGTGGATGGACAGCCACCCCTGCCTTATACCCCATTTTCTGCTGAGCACTGCAAACATTTTTTTTCTCATGTTCTACAAATCTTGTATGTTGACGTCAACCACACTGTTCCTGTGAGAACATGGAAATGAAATCCCAAATTTCCCTTCAGAACACTATGCGCAGCGATGGTGCGTCGACACAACCATCATGCTAATGTGTTCTTACTATTGCAGCTGTTTGAATCCAAGCTACTCCTTCATATAAAAATAATCTCACAAAACACTCCAGTGCTTTCTCAATAGAATAGTACATCTGCTGATGAACACCTTCGGTAATGATTTTCATGACGGCCCTCAGCTAGAGAAGGTATGAAACGAAGGGAGGCAGAACATGACTGCAAATGGGAGAGGAGAGGACAGAAAGACAAACCAAACTTTGGATTTTCTGTACCAATGTCAAGGATGGGGAACTAAAACCTCCTAAATAAGGTCTTGTGAGAGGCGTGTCTCTGTAATAAAACAGGCCCTACCCCCACCCCACTTAGTATTATGTTTCATTTCCCAAGAGAAGCTGCCTGTGACAGGGGCATATATCTCAGAATGACTCTAACCTTCCTAATTGAAATCTTTTAACACTAAATATTTTCAAATTTTCAAGTTAGAAAGCTTATGATATAGCAAGATTTAATCATCTGTTGCTCTTGGTTTAAACTTAGTAAAATCCAAAAATGACGCCTCTCCCGCAAATGAATAATGCAAGATAAATCACAGGCAAGGCTGTTTTTCGATTGCATGTAAGATTTTCTTCTCCGTATTTACTTTAAGAAATCCTAATTTAAGTACATGTTACATCAAAATGCCTCTAAAGGTTTCCAGTGGGTTGGAATGTATGAAAGAAGAATGGGGAAGATTTCTAGGTAGCAAACGGTTAATATTCTAGCATTGGGCAACTTGCTGCTTTCAAAACCAATCAGTAAATAATTCCTTGCTTAGCACTTAGAAGCTTACAATAAATGCTACTACTGGACAGGATGGATTGTGAATACATATACTCACACCCCACTCCAAGGAAGGTACCATTTTAATGTGCAGGATTTCTGGGTCTAATCCCCTAGTTATATTGGGTTTGGCTATAGAAAAGCTTTTCCCTCACCTGACTCTCATAGAAAGTCTTTCTCAAACTGGCTCATTCGTCCTAGTCTTGATATTCAAAAGTGCGATGCATTTCAAGTTCTTGGTCTCTCCTTCTTTCTGAGCAATAGGAACATGTAAAACAATGTACACGTAGGTATTTCCATAGAAATTTGTGTCCCGAGGAGCTCGGTTTCATGCTGTAGATGAATTTCCTAACCACCCACCCTGGCCTCAGTATTACCTGGGATTCTGCAGCGAGGCCTGCCCCACTAGGAGACGGGCCTGAGTCAGACAGCTCTCCCTCTGGATCAAAGCTCAACAAATGCCCAATCCACTTTTCCCTCCTTGTCACATACTTGCCTTCATCCTCCAAGGTCTCTCAACTCCTTAAACAAAGGAAGCCGGGCCTTTCTTTTTTCCCCTTCTCATTTTAAAAGCAAGACGCCTGTATTGCTTCTAAAACCTGCATTCGAACAGTTTTTCCAGGAGACTGTTTAAAGTTAGGGTACCCAATGATGACTTCCAATCAGCTTGGTATGTTTTTTAAAAAAATGTCACTTAAAGGTGCTTTGGTGTAAATGAGCAAATGTCTAACTCTTGATAACTTTGTAATTTGCTTTAAACGTTAACATGCAAAGATGGTTTTCAGGGCGCACCCAGCAGATCCAATTCTTGTGCACCTAAGTTTTAAACATTTTGTTCCTCACTCTTTTTTCTCCATTAAGAAAATACCGAAAGTGTAAAAGAGTGGATGGAAAAATAAGATGTTGACAAGACCCAGAAAAACATGTAAAAAGTTACCTCAATCTCCAGAGGTTGAAAAGTAAGCAGTTTATCCCTTTGTTCTCTTAATGCTTGATACTTCTCTCCACTTTCACCCTACTTGGAAAACAGTCATGCTATGTGGCTTGAAAATGCTAAGCATATTCTGATATCCTATATAAATGTGCAGTTATTTCCAAGAGAAAAAAATAAAACAAAAACAACAACACATCTGCAAATGTCCTCAAAAGGGAAGCGACAAGTCGGGCCCCGACGCCAGGGACCATGTCGTCAAGTCAGTCGGAGAACACGGTTTGCTCTCGCTAAACAGCTCCTTCCTTGTGGTTGCAAAACGTGCCCTGGTCTCAAGAAAACACACATTGTTTTATGCCACTATGTGGCTTTTAAGTACAGACATTACTGAACAAGTGTGAACACCAAATGTATTGTCTTAATGGATTTAAGACGTGGTTGGTAAAAGCATAAAAACCTTTACAGAGACGCTGTGCTGCCGAGGGAAATCAAACAAAATCAAACACAAAAGACTGAAAAGAATACATGCCATGTACCAGTAAGCAAAGCTTAATCTTCACATAGTTCTTGGAAATCACAAGGTAGCCAAGTGCGTGCAAGGTTTTAAATAAATTGCAGAGAAAACAGGGTCTTGCCAGCTTCAATTTTCTTGTAAGTGAAATCCACCACAGGGAGTGAAAGGAAACCAATCCATGATGCCCTTCGGAGTACTGGCCACTTCATTAATGTTTTCTATTCTTCCCAGGATGATGACAACTTAATCTTGGGAGGAGGAAAAGAGAAAATTGTTACACCGTAAAAAGAAAAAAACTTTACATCATCCATTTTTCCTAAATTACATGAGACATCAAAATTGGTCAGGCCAGAGCAAGCCTATCCATTTTCTTCACAGCCACCCCGAGCATCTCAGGCAAACCAGTCTCCGTCACCCAAACAGTTCTTATAATAAGACAAACAAATGTGCTGACTGCATTTTCTTCCCTGAGGAGAATTTAATGAATTTAGATGATCTAACCTCCTCTTGGATTATTTAGAGAACAAGAAATTCAGCAAATTTCCCTCCCCAAATCATCAATAGTAATACTGGTCTTAATTAAGTGCCTATAGCATCACACAGGCTACTCAAAGGACATATCATTGTGTTCATTTTTATGAACAGGAAATGAAAACTGAGGGTGGCCAGGTGGCTCAGTTGGTTAGAGTGCATGTGCTCTGAACAAGGTTGCCGGTTTGATTCCCGCATGGGATGGTGGGGTTGCCCCCCACCCACCCCCGGCAACTAGATTAAAAGCAGCGACTGGACTTGGAGCTGAGTTGCGCCCCCACAACTAGATTGAGGGACAACGACTTGACTTGGAGCTGACGGGTCCTGCAAAAAACACACTATTGCCCAATACAAAAAAGAAAGCAAAAAAAAAAACAACCCCAAAATGATCACATACACACTTTAAAAATAACAACAACAAAAAAACCAGCTGTCTATAATTCCTCTGTTGCCTGTTATCAGGCCTAGCTTCAGCAGAGTGAAAATTGGCCAGTATCACCTGAATTGCCAGCCTCTTTCCAACTTCCAATGATGCCTGCGCTTAAACCCGGTAACTACTTCCAACAGGAATGGCTCAAGAAGAGAAAAGGGATGTTTACGCTGCTGCTGTCCACACCTCTTTTTGGCCTTAAGCATTTTCATCAAGTCTCTAGGATGGGAAAAGAATGTATTGCCAGGAAAGGTGAAAAGAAATACTCCAGGTTCAAGTCACATAGTCCAGAGATTCCATCCATTGCTCTCCTGAGGCCAGAATCCATCTGTCATCGGGTTTAAAAGCTCGCGGTCATCAAGGCCTGATCAGGCTTGCTTGTCCCCTTCTACAGGGCCACACTGCCAACTTGGCCTTCTGTGGAGATCTCACAGTGCAGTTGCCCCACTGCTGCCTGGGGTGGAGGCTGTAGTACCAAGGTCTTCACCTTTGCACGGCACGACCTTGACCAAGAGATCAAAGAGTTCCAATCCTATGGTTGAGGAGAGTAACCTCCCCAGCCCCCCACATCTCTCCCACTATGATGATTTTTTTTAGAAGGTTAACATTCCATCTTTTTTTATTATTATTGAGGAGAAATTCATACATATAACAAAATTAACCATTTTAAAGCGTATAATTTAGTGGCATTTAGCACATTTACGATGTTGTACAATCATCACCTCTATTATAGTTTCAAAACATTTTGTCACCCCCAAAAGAGACCCCATATCCTTTCAGCAGTCACTCCCTGTCTGCCTTCGCCCCAGCCCGACAACCACTGATTTACTTTCTGTATTTATGTATTTACCTATTCTGGATATTGCATATAAATGGAATCACAGTATGTGACCTACTGTGTCTGGCTTTTTTCACTTAACATAATGTTTTTAAAGTCCATCTATATTGTAGCATGTACCAGTACTTCATTCTTTTTTATGGTGAATAATAGTCTATTGTATGGATATACCACATTTTGTTTATCCATTCATGAGCTGACGCATATTTGGATTGTTTTCACATTTTGGCTTTTGTGAATAGGGCTGCTATGAACATCCATGTACAAGTATTGTTTGAATACCTGTTTACATTTCTCTGGGGTAAATACCTAGGAGTGGAATTGCTGGGTTATATGCCAATTCTGCGTTTAACTTTTGAGAAACTGGTAAACTATTTTTCATAGTGGCTACACCATTTTATATTCCCACTGGCAATATACAAGGCTCCAATTTCTCTACACCTTTGCCAACGTTTATTAGTTTCTATTTTCTGTTTTTTTTTCTCTTGATCCTAGTGGGTGTGAACTGCTATCTCATTGTGGTTTTCATTGCAGTTCCCTAATGATTAGTTTGTTGAGCATCTTTTCATGTGATTGTTGGCCATTTGCATATCTTCTTTGGAGAAATATCTAAGTCCTTTGCCCATTTTTTTTTAAAGATTTTTATTGGGGTATTGGGGGGAAGGGAACAGTGCTGGAGAATTGGGGGAAGGGGAACAGACAAGTTGCTGTCGTTTTGTTCTTCAGTCTAGTTGTGGAGGACATTGCTTCACTGGCCCAAGTTGGCACCATCATTGCGCTCTTCCCGGGCAAGGCAGATCAGTTGCCGGCTTCTGGATGGCTGCTCACAGCGGCTGCTGGCCGCTCACGCTGGCTGCTGGCTACATATGGTAGCCCATGGCAACCCACTGCCACAGGGGCTGCAGCCCACGCTGTCGCCAGTGACTCACGGCAGCCCAGTTCCAGGTTAAGCTGTTGTTCAGCATCTTAGCTGTGGAGGGCAGTGTCACTGGCCCTCATATGTGGGATCTGAACCGGGGCCCTCTGGCATCCCAAGCCAGCTCTTAACCATCGCGCCACTCGGCCGGCTCCCTTTGCCCATTTTTTAATTGGGGTGTTTGTCTTTTTGTTGTTGAGGTGTAGGAGTTTTATATATTTTAGATATTAATCCCTTGATTTGCAAATGTTTACTCACTTTCCATGGGTTGCCTTTTCATTGTTGATAGTGCTCTTTGATGCACACAAAAGAATTTAATTTGGATGAAGTCTAATTAATCAATTTTTAGTTTTCTTGCTTGTGGTTTTGGTGTCATATCTAAAAGTCCATTGTCAGATCTAAGGTTATAAAGATTTACCCTTATGTTTCCTTCTAAGAGTTTAGTCCTTGTAACATTTAGATCTTGAATCCATTTTGAGTTAATTTTGGTATATGGTGTGAAGTAGAGGTGACATTCCACTCTCTAAGAGTTCTCTGTTCTCAGTAACTGAGTCAAATGTAAACAAGAGTCCTTACCTTATATTTCTGGGAGAGGCCTAGGAGGAGACGGATACCACACGTAGGCCCTTTACTACCACTGAGTCTGACTCCTCAGTTGTTAGCTCAAATATTGGGTTGTTGGAAAAGTCATGACGTATTTTGTCTATGTTTTTCAAAGGTCATTTATTTATATAAAGAACAAAGATCAATCAATGATATATTGCCCATTTTGTTCGATAACCTTTTGCCATCTTTCAGTGAGCTTCATAATTCCTCATTCATAGAAGGACCTGTCTTTATTTGTGAAAAACTGAACAAGGCGCTGATTTACAGCCTCATCTGAATTGAACGTTATACCATGCAAGGACTTTTGAAGAGAGCGAAACAAGTGGAAGTCTGACAGCGCAAGGTCAGGCAAGTATGGCGGGTGTGGCAACAAATCCCATCCAAGCTCCAATAATTTCTGATGGGTGATCAAACTTGTGTGTGGTCTTGCACTGTTGCAATGGAACACAACTCCTTTACAATTAACAAGCTCTGGACATCTCTGGATGATGGATTCGTTCAAACAGTCCAACGGCCAACAGTACATAATCAAATTGATTGTTTGGTTCCTTGGTAGGAGCTCGAAAAACACGACACCTTTAAAATCCCACCACACTGAGAGCATAATCTTCCTCTGAAGAATGTCTGCTTTCGATGTCGTTTGAGGCGAATCATCACGTCGGGACCAAGACTGTTTGCGTACCACATTGTTGTAAACAATCCACTTCTCATCACCAGTTATCAGTTGCTTCAAAAAAGGACCATTTTCCTCACGTTTAATGAGCATATTGCAGATGTTTATACGCGCTGTCTAATGAACTTCTTTGAGTTCATGTGGAACCCAAATATCGAGCTTGCTTACGTATCCCAGCTTCTTCAGGTGGTCATGAACGCTTGAATGATGGATGTTCAATGTTTCTAAAATCTCTTGTGTCGTGTAACGTGGGTTTGACTTCATCACTGCCTTTATTTTGTCGTCATCAACCTTGGTGGGCCTCCCTGACCAAGGAGCGTCGTTGAGATCAAAGTCACCAGCACAGAATTTCGGGAACCATCATTGGCACTGACGTGCTTATAGAGCATTGTCACTGTAAACTTTATGCAACTTTTCACAAGCTTGACGCGCATTCTTTATGGAAGTAAAACAGTAAAATATGGCAAAAATGCACAGTTTGGTCTTTCATCTTCAACTTGTTGTAAAATCTCCAAAACTCAACCAAATCACTCAGTTTTTTTTAGAATGAAGCTAGAACTGTCAGCTGTCAAGTGACGTAGCAATAACATAGCTACGAATGACTTTAGTACTTCCAAAAATGAACTAGTGCCATCTGTTGCAAACATGTGTCATGACTTTTCCGACAACCCAATACTTGCTGCTTGTGGCACAACTCTCTATGTGGCTCATTTGGCCACTGCTCACGCTTGCCACGTTGCCCAGATATGCCTTTATTAAGCCTCTTCTTAAAAAGGTCACCACCCTAGAGGAAATAAACACATGGGAACTATTGCCTTAGCCCTCATCCCACCCCTTGGTCTTCCAGGGAGATAAAGAGAATCTACCCTTGTTCTACCCGTTGCTTCCATGTGATCACACATTCTGATTTAGGCACTGACATCCTTTCTGAGGCCCACGATACCAAGGTGAGAGACAGCACTGGTCCCCACAGTATTTCAACCATACCTGTCCACAGGCACCTTTAGCCAGTTCCCAACCCCACTACCAACCTTGATGTTTTTATTAAGCAGACGACAAAAATGCCCTTTCTCTTCCATGTTGCTTGAACAGCAGCTGAGATTGCAGCTCTCCAGGAAGCCTGTCCACCCCTGCCCAGTGGGAACTGTGGGTTTGTCCTGATATCTGCTTGCCTAGGCATAGAGTCCGTACAGTCACACTGAAATGATAAAGTCATTGCCTGGCTCTCCTCCATGCCATCCCATTAACCAACAGAATGTAGACCTGGTGCCCAAGCTGACCTCCTGAACTAATGACTTCATTTAGTCGCTCTTGAGGTGCGGGGACGCTGCCTGGGAGGAAGCAAGTAAGGGAGCATGTGGCACCATTATGTTGTTGATTAAGCTTGGTTGTGTTGACCACTGTGTCTCTAGAGCATAGCCCAGACCCAGCTCAATAAACAGTTGTTGAAGGAATAGGAAGGGGGAAGGCAGAATCTGAAAACATGGGAGTGGAAGATGTTCTCAGATGTACAGTTCTCTTGTGGCACACTGGCCGAGGGCCGGTGCTGTGCCTGAGCTTTATAGCAGTGCCAAGTACACAGCAGGCCACCCACAGGTACACCACTGGCCGAGAAAGCTGGGTAGCATTAACACCTTCCCATGGCCAAGCTTCTTTTGTAAATCCCATGACGTTCTGTTTGAGAGGAATGATTTGCTTTTCAGTATATCTGATTTCATGTCACAATACACCACATTGTCACCACAGTTCATGGCATGTTCCTGTCCTGTTGGGTTGATCTAAGACTTTTTTTTTTTTAGCTATTGATGGCATCTGCCCTTGCCTCTGACCTGATTCTTTGCATGTGATCTCTAAGAGAATTGCATGTTCCTAACCTAGGGCCTAAGCAGAATTGGATAGTAAAGGATAATACATAATAATAGTAATTGAATAATAAATGGCGAACACAGTGATTATGGATAAGCCCATGGCTTAGGTTTGGGCTCAGACATTTAAGGAAATGAGCCAACAGTAAAAAAAAACCAACAACAAAAAAAAAACAAACAAAAAAAAAAAGAAAAAAAGAAGAAGAAAGGAGGTGCCAATGAGAGCCAGGCTCTTTCCCATTGCTGTGAGATGACTCTATAGCCCAAATGGTGCCAACTAACCCGCCTGATATTGTTCACTAGCAGCATGGGATGTCCCTTCTCCCTCTTTTCAAGGACTACATACATAAAAGGGAGATCAGTTTACTGCTAGAAGAGTTCTTTGAAATCTAGGCATAATCACACATTCATGGGTGGGGATGTAGGTGGAAGGAGAGAGGGTATACGACATTCAAAAGGAAGCAAAATAGAATAGCAATGTGGACCTCTTCCCTTACACTTAATTACTAAAATAGACTGCATACACAATACAAATGAACACTGAACATGAATTCTAAGATGAACTTTGCACGTATCAACTCATAGGTATATAAATCATTAGATTAAGGGATGCCATTTTTATCCCGCTGTCTGCTTTTACAACGTTCTTTCTCTAGAAATGAATGTTTTAAACAAGAAATTGGATTTTATTGATAAAATCCTTATTCAGAAATATCTACATAGAGCTTCTCTGCTATAAATATTAATTAATTGGATCGCTGGTACCCATAATGCAACTTTGTTCTGACCCATGTGCCCTATGAACTAGATATTTTTTGGATTCAATTTTCTTAAAACCAACTGTCAGCATCATGTGATGGAGGAGATGAAAAATGAAAATGAGCAGTCCTGCTGTGCAGGTGGGTGACCTGTGGGAGAGAGTCCGCCTGGTAGGATTTTTACAGGAACCATCAGACACAGACCAATTGATTAGATCATCTCATACCCGCCACCAACTAGGCTCAAGAGACTAATTAGAGAGAGTACTGCCTGCGCAGGCACCCCATTGACACCTAATTTGCTCAGCCAAAGCCTTTGGGGAAAATGTATTATCTCTGCAGCTGCACTTCATGCATTTCTGATTTGAGGCAAAAGCAAGGAGAGCTTCATCCCTCTTTTGAGCAAACTGAATGTAGAGCCCTTAAGTGCTAAATGCAAGCAAACAGACCCAAATTAAAAATGGGCCAGGCTCTTTCTAATTCCCTCCGTGCTCAATGCTAAATCTCTATGTGTACACACACACGCACGCACGCACGCACACACACGCACACGCACACACACACACACATGCTGCAGTTTACGCGCCAGTGGGATGACACAGCCGAGGGAGGACCCCAGCTCAGGGTGCTTCCATGTGATCAGATGATCTCTCTTTCACTGGCCTGTTTACCCATTCTAAGGTACTGTGTGTGTTTTATTGCTCTCCTTAACTTATTTTTTAATTTTATATTTGTTTTCCTGCTGCATTGCCCTTTTACAATTTCAGAAAGTATTCGTTTTTCTACAGGAAGGCTCTGGCCCATTTTTTTCCCCCCCTGCAAGTCTTCACTGGAGACGTGATTATTTTGGTTCCAGATGAAAACAACTGTAGGTTTCCCTTTCACTGCCTACACTGTGAACAGGATATTCACCGGGATGCGTGTGAAACTGTATGCTCATTCCTATCTGAGAGGCTTCCTTGTAAAGGTGCCTAACTGAGAGGGGAGGATTAAAATTCGACAGAAAGGATGGTACCTCACCATAGCAAAGACAGCATAAAATTATAAAATAATTAAGTTCTCTTGAAGAAAAACAATGTATATCATCTGACCAAGTTTAGCTTTTATCTGTTTCTAACCTAGAATAAAACTAAGTCCAACCTAATGTAGAATCCAAAACGCTGGTATATAGGAGGTATTTAAAGATTGATATATAATTAACTACATGTTTTTTAAAAAGGAAATAAAAATTAAAAATCCAGACAGTATGGAAGAATTGGGGTACTTTGTGCCAAATCCAGGGTGAATGAATTTCCATAATGCTGGAATAAAAGAAAGAAAGAAAAAAAAACCCAGGACCTACTATGGTGGTTGTCTAGAGTGGACTTACTGATTTCCTGCCTTTTCAAGCCCATGTTGGATGAATGATTTTACCCATACGTTCTGGTAAATTGTTATTCTGCTTTGTAATTTTCATATTTATCTCATTCTTGAAAATTTGCGAGGATCATTTTAGCTATCTACTTTTTAAAGCAGCATTCAAAGTTGGCCTAAACTGGGCACCCAGATAGTCAGAGGGTTACAGGGGTCATGGGAATAAATATCTTTCTGAAGGTGTATGAAGTGTGGCTGTGGGGGAGAGGTTGGGAACTAGTTAGAAACTCAGGACATTAACTGACACATATAATGCTCTGTAGAATTTTTTGTTTCCATGGAAAACAAAGTTCAGAAAGCTCCTTTCCCTTGAATACCATGATAATAAGAGTTCACAGGACAAATAGCCAGGAAAACTGAAACCTACCAGGCTGTGCCACGTTGAGTTTGATTTTGCTTAAAATACTAAGAAAAACAACCAAATTAATCTTTTGTACCTAATTCATCTTCAAGCAGAGTTGGCTACCGTAGAAAATTCAGTCCACAAGTAAGATGGCTAAACCCTAAGCACCTAGGCAAATTCAAATCGCTCTGAAGTAAAAATATCATGTATATATACATATGTACAAACACATATATGGCACATGTACTCGTTTGTATATATACAACACATATAGACACATTTTATACTATATATTTTATATGAATGTTGGCCTCCAAATGGTAAGTTTTAAATTTCATACTGATTTCACAACATCTGGGGACAGCTTAATTTCTTCATTTTTTGAATTGAGTTTAATTATGTTATGATTTGGCTAGCAATACAGGCTTTCTTTTAGAACCTCTGAAATCAGTATTTTCCGTTGCTCTGACACTGCACTGAAGCTCCTTAGGGGGTGGGAAGGAATGGGATGAAACAGAAGGAAGTAGAAAATTAGTCAAACCTACTTCTGTAACTTATTTCTGATTTATGATAATCATGCTTCTCCCCCCCAGAAGAGAACACATCTTTGAGACCAGCAAGGGAATATTAATTAAAATGAATGCAGAGATAGACAGGCTTTTGTTTTAAGCTTAACAGAAGGTCCATCATTCAAAATAGCCCAAATCCTTTAAGTCGAAAGCTGGTGGGTAACATCCATATGGATGCACAATGGACTAATTGCAGCAACTTTGCACATTTTCAGCTTCATGCCAAGTGGCAATTTTAATTAAAACTGTTTAGGCAAAGCTATAACTCTAACATTTCAAAACAAAGCATTTCTCACATGAAGAGACTGACTTAACATATCATTTCAATAATTATCAGCGGACATTGATTGAAATTCTCATTAAAGACCAGGCATTATATGATGTGTAATTAGCTGTGATTGAAAAGAATGCTCTATTTTAATGGTGTGACTGCTTATTAAATCAGATTTATGTAAATGTAAAACACTGGTCATATTTTAGACACTTGTGGACTAAAAGATGGCAATTCTGGGAGCCTGTCTTGTTTCAGAGAAAGCTGAAAGAAGCGCAGGGAAAGTAGTAATCTAGGTCTTCTAAAAACCACGAAGACAAGTCAATCTTTAAAAAAAATCATATATATATGTATTAATATATATATATTATATAAAATCATACACACACACACATACATACATATACTGTTTGAAACAGCTCATTGGTATAGTTGTAATGACTGAGTTAGGAATAGTGAAGGCTTTACCAAATATCGCTTATTCTTTTCAAGGATTTTATATTTGAAGATTTGTTTGCTTAGCACACCTTTACAACTGAGTGGCTCTCAAGTGGGTATAAGTAGGATTCTGACAACTTAACCTTGCTTATATATTACAGTGCTACTAAAATATATTTAAATAAAACAAATACAAAGTTATATAACCCAGCAGTATGTACATTTTTTTAAAAATAACTTAAAAACACACACAAATCTCATAAAACCACTTCTAAGTATTTAGCAGTCAGAGAAACACAAGGATTTCAGGTCTGACTTTAATTAAAAGATCTGAGAGGAGATGTGACTTCATTTTGGACGTATTTTTTTCAAATTCAAATTTGAGTAGTATTATTGTCCAAAGTGCTGAAGCACAAGAAGTTTTCATACTAAGGGTTTGAATTCAATATATACCATGACCTACCATTTAATCTGTCTCGTGAACCATCTTATTCAGCAGAAATTTGCAAAGTTAAAATACACATTTCTGTAGCATAAGTCAGGTCACCTATGATTGGTAAATGGAGAATGGTGTCAGCAAAAACCAAAAGCCACGTTGGCTCATACGAGAGAGTTCTTTCTATTGTTAAGGTTTTGAGCCACCAAATCACAGCAGCCATGTGCAAGAGACAAACACAGCTGCAGGCAAGCTGGAGTACGTATGGTCATGTACATGCTGTCCATTTACTCCACATGCTTCCTGTTGGCTTCGTCTGGCCACATGCTATCTTGGAATTGTGTTTTATTTTTTACAACTTTATTTATAAATTTATTTTGACATTCAATATTATTTTATATTGATTTCAGGGGTACAGCATAGTGGTTAGACATTTATATAATTTAAGAAATGATCCCCCTCACTAGGCTAGTACCCACATGGCACTATATACATAATTATTATCATATTACTGACTATATTCCCTCTGCTTTACAACCCTGTAACTATTTTGTAACAACAATTTGTATTTCTTAACCCCTTCACCTTTTTCGCCCTGACCCCCAACTCCCCTCCCATCTGTCACCCCAATAAATCTAGTACCCATCTGAAGCCATACCTAGTTATTACAATATTACTGACTCTATTCCTTATGCTACACCCTACATCCCCATGTCTACGGTGTAACAACCAATTTGTACTTTTTAATCCCTTCCTCTTTTTCACTCACCCCCAAGACCCCTCCCATCTGGCAACCATCAAAATGTTCTCTACCTATGAGTTTGTGTCTGTTCTGTTTGTTTGTCTTGGAATTGTTTGTTGTACGATTCTCCTAGATCTTGGCACACTTTGTCCCTTCACCCACAGTTCGGCGTCCCCAACCTTTCCATCCAGCTTCATTCACCTGGAAACTGTGCTAGTCATTTTTATTAGTGTTTTTACTGCTTTTGCGAGTGCTAGAGACTGAATGTTTGTGTCCCTCCACCCCCCCAAATTTATAGGTTGAAACCTCATCCCCAATGTGATGGTATTTCGAAGCGGAGACTTTGGGAGGAGATGAGGTCGTGAGGCCACAGGAATGTGATTAGCGCTCTTATAAAGGAGACCCCAGAGAGCATTCTTGCCCCTTCCATCATGTAAAAACACAGCAAGAGGAGGAAGAGGGTCCCCGCCAGACACTGAATCTACTGCTGCCTTGATCTCGGACTTCCCAGCCCCTAGAGCTGTGAGCAATAAATGTCTGTTGTTTATAAGCTGCCCAGTCTGTGGTATGCTGATATAGCAGCCGGAACAGACCAAGTTGAATACATTTTGATTGGTCTGCCCTTTATTCTATTTTTTCCCATAAGCCATGCAATTTTTGCTGTAATATTTTGCTGAACACAGGTAGGAGCAATGATATCCTATCATAGCAGAAACATCTATTCCCGTGGGGCACATTCTGATACTGTCACAGGGTGAAACATGGTAGACACCACCATAGCATATCATTTCCACCAGGAAATGTCTGCTGACAGCAAGAAGGGGCCAAGAGGACATGCTGAAGGATGCTGACGCCGGAGAGCCGGCTGAGCTCCCACCGACTCGTCCCCATGTAGCTGCTTTTCAATATGAACAGTGACAATGAACAACTTCTCAGCAGAGGATAAACTACTGAGTATGGACTCACATGGAAGTTAGACTTGATCTACATGCAAAGACATCTGAAATGCAGTCTCCACAAAATTATAATTGTTTATTTTAAAGTGCTTCGATACACATGATGCTACTATAACAAGCTGCTATCTTTCTATAATACACGAGATGAGTTCAGATAGATATAATCATGAAGTGTGTTATCAGAAGGAATACCAGCATTTTGGGCCCATGTAGAGTTTTCTCCTATCTAAAGTACATTTCCATTTAGCCTCTCATTTAATGAAGGTGCCTGAAAAAACAGGACCATGTCCCTAAGAAGAGAAGAGATTCTATAAACTGTACTTTTTAAGAAGTTCGAATCCTTTCAGTCTCTGGTTCAATGTCTTCTGGCATACCTAGGCAGCAAAAGGTATGTCCCAGGGTTAAATACCCACAGCATTCGCTATAGGATCTACAACCTTTACAGGAACTGGGGTGACCATCTGTCCTGGTTTTTAGGATAGAGGGGGTTTTCAGGATGCAGAACTTTCAGTTTTAAAACTTGGGCAAACCAGACTGAGTCGGTCACCTTAACAGAAACAACAGGACTGACATAGTGTAATTTCCAAGTTTATTATAAAAACTGAGCCAGCAAGTTTGGCACTTTACCACATGAGCTAAAACACGCCGACATTCCAATTCCAAAATGTGCATCACGAAAGTATTACAAACGCTAAACACTGAGAATGGCAAGAGGTTTGTTGAAGAGCCGGCGGGAACTGAGCCCCACAGCCTTCTCTCCCTCAACTCTCCCGAGGGAATTGTCACTGATCGCCTTGACTCTTGTGTTTTAGACTTTCCTCTGCAAGCTTTTTTAACTGAAGCTTGGGTGGATCACATCCTGCTCTAATGAGGTTGTCGAATTCAAGACCTTCAACTTGATCTTCACCACAATTCTCAGTTGCACTTACAATAAATCCTTCTATTTAACTTCACACATGGCCGTGCAGTGTGGCATGGAGGAGATGGCGAAAGCCACCACTCTCAAATGACAAGAAGTGTAAATACTGCCAGGATCTCTGTGGCAAATGATCCTTCCCTCCGTGAGCAGTGGCAGAGCCAAACCATCAGTCAGCCTGCCCATTTCAATTCAGGAAACATTTACTGAGCCTCCATTTTTTTTTTTTAAATTTTTCAACTACGGTTGACACACACCATTACATTAGTTTCAGGTGTACAACACAGTGATTAGACATTTATATAATTTACGAAGTGAGCATGTACTTTTAAGCAAAGCACAAGGCTTAGGATGGAAGGCGAGAATAACGAGGACTGTTAAAGCAAGGTCCCAGTTGTGGTCTGGAGCTGGCTTGAGCTGGCCCACGAGTCAAATGTTAAAATTTTCAGGAAACAAAGCCACCCTTGAAATGGGCAATGGAAGGAGAGATTACACCATGAGATACAAGAGAAGCATGACCAATTAGGGCTTTTCTGCTTTCTTTCTGGAGAGCCGGCTGTTAAATATTTACCAGCACACACCGCTGCCCTTAGGAGCCTCAAGAGTTTGGTGTCGGGGGTGGGGGTGGGGTGGGGAATGCTGGCCAGGCCAACAACAACCTATAAGTCAAAATGGAAAATGCAATGCTATCCTAGAGGTAGCAGGCCAGTGAGGAAGAACTAGGCTTTGGAAGAGAAATAAAAATTGCATGTGTAGAGAGGCAGGAAGGACAGACTTCTTGAATAGCCACGGGTTCTGGGAGGCAGTGACTGGCCAATGGGGCAGGCGCATATTTGGGTGTTAGAAGCCAGATGCAGGGGAAGCGGAGAGGGTGGGTGAGAGTGGGGGGCGGAGAGCCTTCCAGGCCCTGCTTAGGGGACTGGGCTTTATCTGTGTGGTGAGGAGGTCCTAGAGGATTCTGAGTGGGGAGTCGTCAGGTTCCAACCCTTGGACAATTGTGCACTTTCACACAGATGACGGCTCAGCGCTTCTGTGAAGTCCATGGATAGATAGCCATCTTCTTCAGGAAGCCATTGAATCAGATAATGCAACCAGTTCTTCCAATGACTGTTGGCAACTGCTCACAAAGCACCAGGCTTGTAACGTTGAATGTAAAAAAGGTCTTATTCTGCCTGTGAGGAATATCCTAAACTAATGATGACACAGAAACTAAACTTCTTCCCAAGAACTGCAATTTTCAAAACGTAGCTCGTGGGGATAATTTGGACCTTTCATTCATCAGAAAGATGTCTTTGGTACTCAATAAACAGTTTGTTCGCTTATGTCTTTATATTTGTCTATGCATTTAAAAGGAAAAGGAAAAAAACATGCACTAACTCTTAGCTTCACTTCTCTGCTGTCCTTTATAACTCAAACATGATTTACTGTTTTTGATTAGCACACAACCTCAGACAGACTTTAAATTGCAGTGTTTCGAGTTCTGACATACCATCAAATCTGTTCAAAAGTAACTGCAATGAATTAGAAAACATCATCGCTACCCTCTTGTCTTGATGCACTGGGGCTGCTTGTCGTGGACGAGGAGTTTCAGCTCATTAAAAATGTGACGGCTGTAATATCGGATGAATAAGGCAGCCACATCAACATAATTGGTTTCCTCCCAGTATAAAACAATTAAAGTGCCAGCAGCTCAGTGGTTTAGTCACAGAGCAGAGAACAGTGGTTGCAGGCCTGGGTCAATATCTCACATCCATTGGCCACAGAGCTGGAGAGTGCATGACAGTAGCTGGCACACACCAGGCCATGGGACTAAGGGATGCTTCATGTTTTTCTAGTGCCCACTTGTGGCACCAATGGAGTCAAGAGTATTGAACTCTTATGGTGAGAGGCAATGCAATACCCCTTTGCTTGCCCCAAACCAGCATGACACACAGTGTGGTAAGTCAGGAATGTGACAGCTTCCCTTCCACATCTGTAAATGGGAGCACATCCCAGAAAGTTCTTATTTCCTCTTCACACAGATGCTGAAGAACAAAGTTCTGTCTTGTCTGGGTTATGCTGTTTGTTTTCCAGTCTGTTGGCATTAAAATTGCACTCTAAGCATCTATATGTCTCATGATGCCCTATTAAGTTCTTTTCAAAAGTTGTGACTTTGAACACCGGGGTCATTTGGAAGAAAAATAAACAGATCTAGTGACTTAGTTACTTCATGTTTTCATGGGGGAAAAAAAATCACCACAGTTCTATTTTTCACATTATAATTAAATAGAATGTGTATTGTACGAAGTATACAAATGGGAAATAAACAAGTAAAACAAAACAGCCCAATAAGCTCCAATAAGCTGTTTTGGTTTTGTTTCTTTTGCAATTCTTAGATTCTGGGGCTCTGCATGTGATGTTATGTATGCACAATGAGCCAGGACCTGAGATGCTAAAATGGAAAAACTCTTTGTTTTCTAATTCCTAACCTCCTGAGTTTTTGTGCTAGAATGTACATCGTTCTCATAATCAATTACTGAGTACCTTGCTTGGTCCAAGCAGGATATAAAACTACTCATGCTTGGATTAATAAGGTGAAGTTAAATCTCATCTCTCTCAGTACTTCCTTATTAGGAAAAAGACTAACAGGTTGATTTTTAGGGACTGACGTATGCCTGGTAAAATGTAAAGAAGAACAGAACAGCTCTTTCTTTAGCTCCATGGGATGTAGTGTGGTTAAGACGGTCTCCATACTAGAGATGGGTGATTCAGATAAGACATATCTGAAGCAGATAGGGTAGAGGGGAATTACTAAGATTAATGGTGTGAAATCAAGCAAAGAAATATTTAGAGAGACTAGAAAACAATTAATGGCAAGAAGAACTTTATGTTAGAACAACCGTCAAATAAAACTGTATGAACACTGCCCAATCTGGAAAAAAATATGCCATCATGTTCACTGTTTGGAGGGCTTTCTGGCTAAGCCCTACGTGTATATCACAGTCATCCCTGTTGACCATAAATTCTTTGTACCTGAAATTCGAATACAGATGGTCCCCAATTTAATGATGGTTCGACATATGATTTTTTTGAATTTACAATGGTATGAAAGTGATGCACATTCAGTAGAAACTGTACTTTGAATTTTGATCTTTTCCTGGGCTAGCGATATCCAGCAGGAGACTCTCTTGTGATGCTGGGCAGCAGCAGAAAGATGATTTTGCCGAAGTCTAGGTCAATGTCAGTGTTCTAAGCACATTTAAGGTAGGCCAGGCTAAGCTATGATGTTCAGTAGGCTAGGTGTATTAAATGCATTTTTGACTTACGACATTTTCAACTTATGAGGGGTTTATTGGGATGTAATCCCTTCTTAAGTTGAGGAGCATCTGGATAGATTTATTTCTATGCACCAAAGAATTGCCTCTGTTATATATTTCTGCTACCTGGATTTTGCTGGGTAATTTTATCGACTATTTTGTTCCAGTAAATCAAAACAATAAACATACTTTCTCTCAGAAAAAAAAATTACCCCTGAATTAACTCAATAACTTAAGTTATAAAATAAAATCAACTTCCATTCACTTATTTCAAAGCTTGTTCTGTCTGCTGTGACACACACAATTGTATGTACTCTAAATGTGATGATCATGTCTTTTTCCAACATTTTATTAAATTTTTCAAATATATAGAAAAATGAAAGAATTTTACGGTGAACATCCATCTAGCCACTACACAGGTTCTATAACCAGCATTTTGAAATGTCTGCTCTGCAACATACCTATTAACCTGCCTATGCTTCTATCCATTCATTCATCCATCCCGTTATTTTGATGCATTTCAAAGTAAGTTGCAGACATCAGTACACTTCACCCCTAAACATACATATCATTAATTAGAGCCCAATGCAGATTTATGTTTTTTTAGGTAACTTTTACTTATACTAAAATGCACGAATTTTAAATGTATCATTTGATGAGTTC
This sequence comes from Hipposideros armiger, assembly GCF_001890085.2. Taxonomy (NCBI): domain Eukaryota; kingdom Metazoa; phylum Chordata; class Mammalia; order Chiroptera; family Hipposideridae; genus Hipposideros; species Hipposideros armiger. Next base: position 840,475 of record NW_017731815.1, on the reverse strand, counting down.
TAATGGCATTATCCAGAAAATGTTACATTGCTATATAATAAGAGAGCTCACTTTTGATCCAGAATCTGAGAATGTGATTTTTCTTACCAAAGAAAAATATTTAATGTCATCCACTTTTCCTACTCTCACCAGCTCCTCAGTGGGCAAAACACTGATAAACACAACACCCAATAAAAGAACAGGAGCGCTTAGATGAGATAATTCTTAACCTTTTGGAATCACCGTTACACTTGAAAACCAGATGAACACTAAGGAATTCTTTCCAGAAGACTGCATCTATATAACTACAGGCAGCGTTTTTCATACAATTTCAGTTGGTTAACAGACCTTCTGAATTCCATGCATAGATCCATGGACCCCTAGTCAAAGACCTCAGGGTTAGAATGTCAGAATGCTGAAGCATCAAGCAGTATTTCCACCATCTAGCCATCATTTTAGAGCATAGTGTAGAAACCTTCTGTGAAAGTTAAGTACTTAAAAGGGATTTCTTTTGAACCAGTGGCACACTCTAGGGACACTACTGTTGGGAGGGTGGGGAAGGCTTGTGTGATTTCCTATACCCTCCCTAGATGATAAAAAGACAACCAACTTAACCAAAACAAAATTTAAAAACCCCAAATCTCATTCAGTCTATGCATCATGTTTCCTTCAAGAGAGGTGGAACCTGGACCATTGTATCTGACAAAGGCAACTGCCAACAAGAGCATCAATGAGCGCTGTGGATCCCTAAATAGGATCTAAGTCGATGATCCTCAGAGTAGAAGGAGCTGAGTCAAAGATTCTTTTCCTCAAACACAGTCCTTCGATCTTCCCTCCCTTTTCTTCTCTACTGAAGTCATTATCAGCGATGTGCAGGATAAATGGAAACTAATTCCACAATACCCATTCTAACTAATTATATTAAATACCATTAACAATCAGTTTATTTCACATGCTATCTTTGTTACTTTATTGTTGTGAAAATAAAAATGATGATGATGGCGTCTCATAGCTTTGCCAATGACCCCGACCTCTTATTTTCCCTTTTAAGGTAAAAAACAATATTAGCCAAGAATGCGCAATTATTTTTAATATGGCCACCCATGTTTACCTCCTCAGAAAGGGTCACAGACAACTCATCTGAGCAGCTGGAGAGCATTTATTGTGCCTCTGGTCCCCACAGCAACCTTCAAGGCAGGTTTTTTATTTTATGGTTGAGAAAGCTGAAGCTGTTAGAGAAGTATTTCCCATTTCTACTCTCAGGACGAAGCTCTGTTTCTTTTATCAGTAATAGTGTTTCTTGCTATCATCAGAGGACCAACGCATGGTCCACATCTGCTCTTCACAAGCTGATCCAGGCTCCATGGTCTTACTTTGGTTCTGTCATTTCACTTGTGGTGTACCTGAACTTGGGGTCTGGAAGCTTGGCATTCTTGCGAATTTTCATCTCCCTGTTTCAGCCTTATCTCTGTGTGTATCCTGTTCATCCTGGGCACATGAATTACTTGTGCCTTCCTTGCTAGGGGACAGCTACCTCTGGTTACATGGTGTTTCTCCGTGACCTGGCTTGGTAGCACTGAGACCCCAAGGACTGCAAATCTTCAGGAACCAGTTAAGAAAGGAAAAGGAAAGTGTGAAGTCAGGGATGAACCATGATTCCTCAGTTTCATTCCACGAGGTTGTCGTAGCAACCACACCACACTGTCCGTCTGCCTCGCTCCTCCCACCGATCTGCTTGCTGGTTTGGGTGCCCAAGGGAATCCGCACAGAATTGCTCCAGTTCTTTGATCAACATAATTTTACTTTTATACAACTTAATTTTATGCCATCTCTTCCACTTGAGCATTACATAAATAAGAGACTAAGAGATACAAAATAAAAGTACACGTAAGTTTTTTGACCAGTTTTCCACTTGATCAAATGCAATAAAACCATTCGTTTCCCCTTCTCAAAGGGGAACCATTTCCTCTTCCCTGATTCGTCCTTCCCTTAACACATTCACACACACATATACACACGCACCCCATGTGAATGTCAGTTGTTGGTATTTTTGAAGGAATATTTTGAAGAGACAGTCTAAACACATAGCTATGGGATCCTTAGTATCGACAGACTTGTAATCTTTCTACAACTGAGCCAAAGGACAGGCAAAGTACAGAAAAACCTGGACTTGGCATAATGAAATCTAAACTTTCTTCATTTGAATAATAAGGGAGGCTTTCATTTTCTTTATGTTTCAGCACCAAGAAAATAGGATGTTCTTTAGAGGTTCTGAGGGAATAAAGGGGCAGAAAGCTCTGCCGTGGTTGTTCTAGTGGCTTGTGGAGCCTGGTGGCCATGGGGTTGCTGACCCTGGCTCAGTAGGTGATCTCTCACGATGAAGGAGCAGGAGCTGTCCAAAGGCCAAAACAAAAACACAATGCTGACAGTAAGACCGGATACCAGAGGCACTACCAGGAACCGAGCCCAGAGACGGAGTCAAGTGGCTGTGAGGTCATTGCGCGGGGCGGGCGGCCTACATCTGATGAGTACGGAGGAGGCTGAGAGGAAGAGTTCACTTAGGCTGAAGTCTGCAACCCTCTTCAACTCTGGAAGTGTGGGGGCTTCATCTCTACTTGCGTGTGAGACCCAGCTGTTTCACTCTGATACTATCCCTTCCCTCATTTTCTTTTCTTAGTGAAGTCCTCAACTGAGGTTCCTTTCCATGCCTGATGCCCACACAAGGCTCCCGTTTTTGTCCTCAGATTTATTTTCCTCCTTTGGATATCTTTCTTGAATATCTCTGAGATCAAAGAAAATAACAAGGAATGACTTTCCCCCCTGTCCTAGAAATGTTTTACAGCATCTCTAGTGTCTGCTACCATTTCTGTGGTGGTCAGTAGTGCTCTTCACTCATTTCCAGCTCTCTGCCTTCTGGACCCTGAGTGGAACAGCCCTGGCCAGCTCCCTTGGAGGTTAGGTGTGGCTATTCGACCTGCTAGGACTAATGAAATGTGCACGTCCCTGTGACTGCTTTCAGGGCCAGTAATCATCTTCACACGACTCTTCTCCCTGCCAAGGTGACTGAGGAAGCATGTGGGAGATGCAGCATCTGTTAACCCGTGTTGCTGAGCAGAGTCCCCCAGGGACTCATGTTGGACATAGATTTGTGAGCAAGAAATAAATGTTTGCTGTATTAAACCACAGCAAAACCCAGCCCATCCTATTGTGTCTAATTTGGGTCACAAGTCTTTGGACAAAACCTGCAACTTATCTACTCTTGAGAACAATCCTAGTGAGCTAGTTGGTTTTGTCATTCTTTATTCCAATAAGAAAAATGAATGCTAGAGAGTACACATAAGTTACTTCAGGACTCACAGCTCGTAAGTGGCAAAGCTGGAACTTGTATCCTGATTTTATTACTTCAAATCCCGTGCCCTTTCTACTCTATTGTGACGGCAGTAAGGTCTTAAATGATATGGGCAGGAGAGAAGGTTTACTTCTGCAAAGTCACAGAAATGAATTTGATAAGGTAATGAGAAAAATACTACAAGCTATACAAGAAAAACCATACTTTTATGTTAAAAAATGAATAATTGTACTAGATATATCTGCCAAGCTTTACGATATTTTATTTTTGCTTGTGTTTCTTCCTTTTAGCAATACGAAAGTTTCCAGACATCTGATAAAAAAAATCTGGGGTTCTCATATGAATATTGCTCTCAGGGTGGGTAAGTTAAACTTTATATAAGTCAAATCTGAGTAAAATTCAAGTAATAGTATTCTTTGAAATATAAGCATGAAATGTCATGTATATCAAAAAATAAATGGAAAGACACATACAAACTGTTAATATTGGCCACCTCTGAAAACATCAAGATTTTTTTTGTAGGGTGGGAACTTAAAAGTTGTACTAGCTATTCTTATATGTTATTTAAATAATTTCCCATAAGAATGCATTTGTTAATTATCTTTATAATTAACAAGATGTGATAGATAACTGCTGACCCCATAACTGTGGGTTAATGATATGGTAATATTTGGTAACTGCAATGAAAAACTAGACCTGTTTGGTATATGGCGTAGTTAATCAGTATTGTTTAAGCTTTGCTAAATATCCTCATATTGAAGAGAAAATTGTTCAGAAAAGGAAGACGTAAAATATGTTTCATGCTGCACATTGTATATCTAAATTGAAAAATTTTGTGGGGTTTTTTTTTTTTTGGTAATGATATCTATCCAACGCAGTAATGACAAACTGAAATGATAAACGGAAAACGAGAGATGGTATCAAAATAAAAAATAATCATGAGTGAAAAAAAATAATCATGAATGTTAAATGTTGCTCAACTTCTTTTAACTACAAACTTCTAAGACACATGTATGAAGAAAAAAATCAAGTAACTACATACTTTTAGGTACATTGGTCATTACTAAATTAAAGATGAACCTTTTAAATTTAACATGCTTTTATTTTATCCTTTTTTAACAGAAAGTAAACTAGGTTTGAATCTCTTATTTCTAAATCGATCAATGATCATACAGCATATTGATAAATGGTTGTGCCATAGTCACACCTTGTTTTGAGGTGTGATAAAATGTTGGCAATAAGGCAATGGAATTATCTTTTCATCCAATGACTAGTTTCTCTATAACCATATTCTATAATGAGCATCAGGACAAAAGCTTTGGATCTGGTAATTTTTATGTATAACTTTAGCTAGAGAGTCTACAATTCTTACTCTAAACATAATAGTGGTATGTTTCTTATGATTACTTATCTATCTATCTATCTATCTATCTATCTATCTATCTATCTATCTATCTATCATCTACATATCTATCTACCTACACACACTACACCTTGATCCTGAGCTTCTAGCTCTTAGCTGGTGAACTCAGAATCCAGGGGAAGAAACTGACAACTGAGTACAACTCCAGGGAATTCCACTAACACTGAGAGCTCTGTTTTGTCTGGATATTGCTTTTAGCTGCTTTGTTGGGGAGGAGATAAACAGTAGACTCTTTTACTACTACTTTCCTCTCAATTTCATCGAGGGTTGATTAACATTTGCAGTTTGTTACACTATTCATCTTCAGTAATAAAAGAGTATGAGTTAAAATACATGCTGAATGTTTAAGTGACACTTCTTAAAATCTTTATTTAATTATTGGAAATCAAATTTATTTAAAAAAAATTACAATGAATCACACAGTAAGTCTCGACACTCAGAGATCACTCAATAGACATTGGTTCCCTTCCTCTTCCTGAGCTAAAAATTAGTACAGTGCCTGACAAATAAAAGGAATCCTTCATAATAAAAAGGAGGAAAATTATGGGATTAATAGTGAAGGGAACATTACTGTGTCCAGAAGTTTAGAAAAGTTGCTGACCATGTCTTAAGAGATTTCCACGAACTCCCTGTGATACTTGCCTTCATTGAAGTTTGGATTTGAAGCTAACATTGAAGTGGCTGTTTATTGATTCTCATGTATCCCTGAGTGTAACATGAAAAACGGAGGAATGTCTTCATTGTGGCATGTCGCAAAGAGCTTAACCAGAGAGGTACTTAATTGTACTTAACTATATTTTTAATAAAAATAATCATTTATTACAAGAGCAAAGAATAATTATTATGTTTAAATGAATTAGATGAAGTTTTAAAGAGATGTGATGATATAGACATAATTATGTACTGTTTTAAATAATTTAACTGTTTTCTATCACCGTTTTATTTAATCTTCATACTATTCTCATACTATAATTGAGCTAATATTTCACCTTTAACCTGTTTCTCCTGCAGATCTATTATAGTCTGTTGTTTTCAGAAGTGTTGCCAAGCATAAAATCTCATGTGCCTATTTTTCCCTTTCGGGGTATAACTGACTCTCAAAGAGAAAGTTTTCATTATCACAGATGCTACGGGGTCAGCAGTAGTCCAGAACTCCTGATATCTAAATTCAGGCTCTTTCCCTGTCTCAGAATTAAAAAAAAACCAAACAAACAAAACCCCACCTTTTGAATTCACGTGATTGCTGAAAGGGAAAGACTAGAGTCAAATGTGCCCCTTTGTTGAAGAACATTAAACCCATACAAATATTCTTTCCCCAAACACACGGATTCACTCAGAAGCAGCTTTTCAGGCAGCAACCTGGAAGACAAAGCTTTTGTAATTTGCACACATACAACAAATGGATATTAGCAGTCAACCTGCCTACCTCAGAACCTTCTACTCCAGAGTAGAGGCAGCCCCTTCTTTTAACGAAAACCTGCAGAGAAACTGGAGTCCTCATATGACATTGCTGGTGGGGATGTAAAATGGTGCAGCCACCCACTTCATGGTGCACAGCAGCACTATTCATCATAGCCCAAAAGGAAACAACCCAAATGTCTATCAACTGAAGAATGGATAAATAAATGTGGTATATCCATAGAATGGAATATTACTTGGAAAAAGAAAAGGAAGAAATATTGATGCATTCTGAAACATGGATGAACCTTGAAAACATTCTGCTAAGTGAAAGAAGCCAGTCACAAAAGGCCACATATTATAGGATTCCATTGATGTCAAATGTTCAGAAATGGCAAATGCACAGAAACGAAAAGTAGATTAGTAGTTGTCTGGGGCTGTGGGAGATATAGAGAAGTGGGAATGGGGAGTGACTGCTAATGGGTACATGTTTTCTTTTTAGGACGATAACATCACCACATTTGATCCTGGTGTTGTTTGCACAACTCTGTGAATATACTTAAAAACCACTGAACTGCATACTTTAAATGGGTAAATTTTATGGTGTGTGAAATACATCTCAATTACCTTGTAAAAAATAAAAGAATTCTATGCTCTCTCCAGGAATGAAGTCTAAAACCATAACTTTGGAAGTTATTTGCCCACTTCATAATGATGATGATTATCATAATGGTATCTGAGAGGCTGTAGAGAAGTAAAATATTAGAGTGATATGTACTAATGAAAAGTGGTTATATTTAGTGGTTATATTTAGAATGTGATTATGGGGTACATTCTCTTCATACCATGCACTTGTTTTTGAATTTGTGCATTGAACATATGTTATTTCTGTAATTGGAAAAAAGGGTACGCATCAGAGTTTTGTTTTAAAATATGTCAAAAGTAGAAGCTGTGGGGAGAGACAGCTGGGTAAGGGCTGGAAATGAGTTGGACTTTGTAGGGCTGGTAGAATTGGACAGAAAAAGGCCAAGGGAAGGACAATAGCCTTCTAAATAGCTCTTTTATTTCAAGCACCATTTCTTAATTTTGCTGGGCTCTGGGGATGGAGGTGTATTTGTCTTATTTATCATTGAGTTCCCGGGTTGAGAATGCTGTCTAGGACATAGAAGGTGCTCCATAAACATTAATTGAATCCATGAAAGAATATTTGTTGCTAGGATCCTTTTCCTAAAATACAGATGGCAACTGGGGCTATCACTTGCAACATATGTGTGTACTTAAGCAAATCAGAAAAAAGTGCCCCCTTCTCCTAGGTTGATGCAGCTCCTCTCTAGGACTTGTGGTTGGAAGAGTCAATCAATTGTTCACCCATGACCTGTCCTAACCCTGCTGCCTGGCCAACCTCCCCAAATGCATATAGGAAAAAGCCTAAGCTTCTAGGGCTGGTAGTCAAAGCCCTTCTCAATCTGTCCCATCATAACCATTTTCCAACACTCTATTCTATGTTTAAGCCACAGCAAGCCTATATTTCCATGTTTTGGCTCCCACTATTGCCTTCATCCCACCAAGTCAATGCTTTTAAGCTAAACACCTACCACTTGATAAAGAAGAGCCCTCCTTCTTCTAACACTGCTTCAGAGTGATGGCCCGGGACCCACTTTCTTGTCCTCACGTGTTCCTGTTTTGACTCCCTTCCATCTGACCCTTGATTCCTTCCTCATTGGAAGTTCTATTCCTGGTCATGGCTTTGGATCTGCACTTCAGTGCTCGGTAGGCACACCAGCTTTTGACTCTCAGCTTCCCCTTCCTTTGGTCTGGCCTTGGCCCTCTTTGGACATTTCCCTGGCTCCATGGACAAAATCATCAGCCTGCATCGTCAGCCCTTCCTAGGTGGAATCAGGAGTTACTTTCTTCTCTGAACTTACCCAGCACATTGTACAAACCTTTAACAAATCTTGATCCTATTGTTTCCTTACATATTTCCATTTTTAGACTTGAACAGCTTCTAATGGAAGGAATCATATCTTATTCTGAGGTGCTTATTAGCACTGAGCCGGGCACATAGCAGGTGCTCAATGAATTGGTATGGAGACAATGAATAACAGAAACATGGACATAGGATCTGGTCTGAGTAGAGAAAGTGGGGCTTCAGGGGGTAGATTCTAATAGGATGGAGTCAGAGCATGAAAGTCCTTGACATTCAAACAGAAGAAGCTAGACTTATGGTGGAAAGAAATAAGGGGTCGCCTCAGATCTCTGAGAATGGAAATGGCACGATGCAAACAGTATTTTGGAAGACTTATTATGCGTCACCATTCAGGGTGGAGCAGAACAAGGGAGAGTTGGTGGTCCTACCAAGCACTCAAGCAATGTTTGATTGACTGAGCCTGAAGAAACTCTTACAGAAACACAGGTACGAGTAGACAGAATGAAGAAGAGGGCAGAAATTCAAGACACTGTTCAAAGCAAAGATGGGCAGGTCTTCGAGGCTGATAAAGAATGAAGACAAAGGAGAGGTAGAGCCACTGTGAGCAGAGTGGGACCAAAGGTGCCCAGAGAAAAGCTGAGAGCGGTGGCTGACTGGGAAGGGGAGAAGAACCCCACCCTGATTGAGTCATAGTGCCTGGTCTGTGTGCTTATACGACTGTGCAGTAAGGCACCTCTGTGACACAAACCCTGTGCTGTTCTAAGAAGGCCTCACTCCCACTGTGCACCACCACTGCCCCGAGTTTAGTTTTCAGCCAACAAAAACAAAATTACTCATAAAATTAATGGAAACAATCTGCTTTTGAATCATATATCCTGTAGCTTGATTAAATCCCTCAGAAGTCAACTAAGCATTAGAGGTTTGCAGCGTGAATCTCAGAGCCGGTGTTTACTTGTCACGTGTAAACAGATATGCCCTGGAAAGCTGCACTTCAGCTGGGGAAACAAGTACAAAATTTATCCTCCGCCATTTTCTAAGAAATAGGATCTGGTTAAAATGTTCATAAAAACCGAGTCTCTGGATAATCTTTCAATGTAAAGTTAGGTTTCCTAATATGAATTTCTTGTATTTATACAGGTCTTTTTTTTAAAGTGTTTTCTCCACATTGTCTCAAATTTTACTAAAAGGAGGTATGACAGGTGGTACAATCCCCAGACCATTTGAAAGATATTTCCTGATATAAACTTAGATCTTAAGGAACTTTCCAGATGATCTAGCTTGTAAGGGATGGAGCCAGGCCTCCACTACAAGACAAAGTTCTCTCCACTCTATCAGATTCCCTCCTCCTAAACCTGAGTGCAAAAGTGTCAAAATATTTTTTAGGAACGGAAAATGTGGGGAGAACCCAGGGACAGAGGCTGCAGATCGGGGGGTGTGCATAGACCTTGGCTGGCCCTCCTTCCGGTACTCGGTCCTAGACCATGGATGGCCAAGGCCTGAGCGGGGCCCCACGGGAGCAGCAGTGCAGATGGTTCGCTTCTGTCTCCAATCCTTCCTGGCTTCCCAGCAAGAATGGAATTTTCTCTCGAAGAACAGAGACCTGAATGTGGGCTGGTATGAGTGAGTGATGGGTGCCTGACCCTCTCTACAGGTAGCTTACCTATGCTTGGACCTCCAAAAACACAAGAGAAGCAGGGTCTCCTGTTTAACAGTCTATTCTCTTGTTTGCAGTCCACAGCCTCATACTTAAAACATAAAGTGATCCCAGGCCCAGTGACAAAAGCTTTCTTAGCAAAGGGATGCCCTCATGGTTGAAGTTACAAATGAGCAAAAAGGCAGCTAAGCTCACCCATAATTCTACTTGATTAAGAGAGAAACATTGTTGGGCCAGCCGAGTGGCTCATTGGTTAAGACTTGGTTTGGGAGCGTGAGCTCTGAGCAGCAAGGCTGCCGGTTTGGATCCCACATGGGCCAGTGACGCTGAGCCCTCTACAGCTAAGATGCTGAACAATAGCTTGACCTGGAGCTGGGCTGCTGTGAGTTGCCAGCGACGGTGTAGGCTGCAGTGGGCTGCTCTAAGCTACTGTGAGTGGCCGGCAGCGGTCATGAGCTGCCGTGAGCAGCCATCCAACGGCCGGCAACTGAGCTGCCTCAGTCAGGAAGAATGCAATGATCACAATACCAACATGGGCCAGTGAAATGGCGTCCTCCACGACTAGACTTAAGAACAAAAGGACAGCAACTTGTCTGTTCCCCTTCCCCGATTCCCCAACACTGTTCCCTCCCCCAATTCCCCAATAAAATCTTTTTTTTTTAAAAGAAACATTGTTAATATTTAACTTACATTTTTCTGTCTTCCTTCTATGCATATATGAGTACATGTTAGTTACTGAAACGGGGTAGTACTCTACAGAGCTGTTGTGCAAGCTGCTTCTTTCACTTAGTGATAGGCATAGAGTGTATTTCACTATGTCATTAAATATCACTTCAATGACTAATAGCTTCCCCATGAACTGCATTATTATGAAAACTTTTCATCAAAACTAGAAAGCAAACTCCTTGAAGGTAGGAGTGATGTGAATTTGTGATGCATTTTGCATCCCAAGCAGCTAGCAAAGCATCGTTCATGATCAACTTTGACAAGGTTACTTGTGGGGGAACATCTGATGGCGTTAACCATGGGCTGTGTTTTGGTAGCTCAGCTGTGGATCCCATTACACACTTAACCCAATGGCTACGAGCTCGTGGTATCTGAGTGCAATAAAAAAAAAGTCAAGGCGAGAAAGTTGTACACTTAATGGCCATGTTGGATGTCACTGATTTCTCAGCAATGCAATTCCAAATCCACATAAGAACACTGGACGCTTGCTTGCCCCAGCTTCTTACCTACTAGATCAGCAGTGAGGCCAGGAATTAATGAAGTTGGGAAGAGTAGTAATGTGCTTATGTAAGAAATCCAGTAAGTTCTGTGCCCACTGGAGATGAGCAAGGGCCTTTGGCTCAGGCCCGGCTACAGGGATTTGCAGAAGTGTGGCCTGTGTGGCCATTGATTATTAGCCTTTGGATAATACTTGCTGTTTGGCATAATCGGGATGGAAAGGATTTCGCCTACTTATCCATTTATAACACTAAAATAACGGTAAAAACAACTCTTTTTAAGGTATAGGGGATAAACATTCCATACATTTGCTCAGCATTTTTAGAGTTGGAATCTGATCATTTTAACAGTCTTCAACCTTTTTTGCTTAACTACTCCATAAATGTGTGTTTTAAAGTTGAAAAGGGATATTTTTATGATAAATTTAAATAGTAGCAAAGGATACAATGTTTGGCTTACTAAAAACACTGAAATTTTAAAATAAAGATTTTATATCTTTACAAACTGGTTCAATGGAATGTAAGTATATTTGATCTACCATTCTCCATTTAAAAAGTACATGAATAAATTATTCTTTAACAGTGGGATATTTTACGTCATACATTTTGCTTCTTTAACTAGAGTTTCCATTATACTTCCTTAATAGAATTTTGTCCTAATATATTCTTATCCTGGAATGTCTTTATTTATCACTCTATAATACTCCACGGCACAAATATGTATAGGAATTTAAACTTAATTAAAAAAATTTCCCAAGATAAATTGCTCAAAGTGACAAAATATAACAAAATTGAAAATAATTATTAAATATAAAACTAGACGTTTATTGGAAATGCTGCTCTTACTGAGGTAGATGAGGGTGGCCTCCCTTGTCTCCAAATTGTTGATGCATCTCTAGAAGAAATGTGTTTTTTCCTAGAACGAGTCTGTGTGCTTTGATTGGAGGACACTTTCCGGGACCTAAAAGGGGATCCACCCCTTTGTGGCCTGAAGATTTAGAACTCAAGGCCATTGTACACAGTGAGGCTGGGATGGAGGCAAGGATGCTTTCCTTGGTGAAGGAGAAGAAGGGCTATTGGGAAAGAAGCAGCAGCAGGTGTTGTCAAGACGAGGAAGTTTAGACTAGAATAGCCAATTAGGAACGAGTCTGGGTTGAGGCGGATACGTTCATCCTGGTTCAAAAACTGCAGGAATAGCATGTGATCTATGCTTTGCGGGAATTCATAATTTGATGGGAGCGGCATATAAATTAACAAAAATAAAAATTTGATATGAGTGTAATAGTAAGGTACAAGGTCAAAGAGGAAGAACAATGACCAATTCTCGGGGAAGTAAAAAAAGGCTTCTTAGAAGAATATGTCTGAGAGAATAAAGAAGGAGGCAGTTCCATGCACAGGGAACCAGGCCCAGGGAGTGGGAGAGAGAGGTGTGTGCAGCACCTCACACATCTCCATGGCTGTGGCAGAGTGGGTTTGGAGGACCAGATGAAGGTTTAGGTGGAAAGATCAATCCAGGCCAGGTTATGTAGGGCCCAGTATTCTTTACTCCACCCTCCAGCCAATGGGACCCAATGGAATATTTCTAAGCAAGGAATGACTGACCAAACTGGTGTTTCGGAAAGAAAACTCTCTTAGCTGTGAGGAAGATGGACAGTGCTGGTGGGCAGGAGTAGGTGTAACTAGAGGCAGAGAAACAATTTAGGAAGCACATGAGGGATAGAAGAAGGCCTCGGCCGAGGCTAGAAGGCCATGGGGAGCGTAGCAGAGAAAATGGATCTTGAGAGAGTATTTAGAAGGGATTGAAAAGTCTCGGTGGCTCACTCAATGTCTGATTAAGAGGCAGGGCCAGTCATGAAGGATGCTGAGCTTTCTAGTTTGGCAACTGCATTGATGATGACATATTTAATAGATAGAAAAGGGAACATACAATAGAATCTCCCACTGATGGTAGTTCTTCCTGGCTCACTCATGTTTGTTTCTACACCACCTGACAGGTATTACTGAGTAAATGAATGAGTTTATCAGTGTATTTGACCTCATTAACTCCAAGTTCCAGAACAAGATGGCTGGTACCTTTAGACAGGCTGTAATATAGTTTTATGAGAAAATTTGTAGACTTGCACATAACTGACCCTTAATAAAATAACAACCTAAGAGCTACTCAATTACTGAAAATAAGAGCACACATTAAAAAAAATCTAAATATATGTTTAAAAGACTGAGTATACCATCCAACCAGAAATAAAGTACTAAAAGATTAAAATTAAGTAGTCTGACTTAAAATTATTCAGTATATATCAAGAACATTAATTCCAAGTGTCACTGTGTTTACGTATTAAAAGAGACTATAAAGTGGTATTAAAATAGGTGACGCACTACAGAATTGTACACCTGAAACCTATGTGACTTTACTAACAATTGTCACCCCAATAAACTTCAATAAAAAAATTTATTCAATTTACTCAAAAAAGCATCTTTTAGCTCATATAACAACACTAGTTATGGTAGATATGAAAATAACCTGCTTCAGTTGGAAAACGACATCCAAAAAGAAAGAAATTCTGCAGATGGATGCTGGTGATGGTTGCACAACATTGTGAATATACTTAATACCATTGAATTGTACACTTAAAATTGGTTTCGAAGATAAATTTTATGTTATATGTATTTTACCACAATAAAAAATTGGATTGAAAACCCAGGAATTCAAAAAGAAGTATTTTATGTAAGTTATTTGGTTATACTATAATCACTTAAAATCATGTTTTCCTTTTTATTTGGTACATTCTTCATTATAAAAATCAAATACAAGCAAAATAAAGTTTTTTTAATTAACAAATCAATTTTCACTAAAATGAAATGATTGAATTGTATCTTCCCCCTTAAAAACTGTCTTCCTATGTGGGCAGTACCAAGGTGTCTAATAATGTGGTCTTTAAACTACTCTAAATATTATTTTACCATTAGAAAACCTGCAAATTTGCAAAGTACATTATCTAAGACATACATGCACACACAGTCATTTATTTCTGCCATCATCAGAATTTAAGGGTAGATTTTGACACACTTAGGGGAATCATTCATGATGCAGAAACAATAAAGTCCTTAAAAGCAAGTATGCATTTTTAAAAGATCCCCAAACCTAGTATTCTTGGAAGAAGTATGCTAAAAAGAGTATTTATCATTATTTTTAGGCCTTTGAGTTCGGACTCCAGTCCTTTCCCTATCTGTAAACACACAGGGAACAAGTTATCACAGAATCACTATTTGACCTCTAAGGAACAGCTCATGTCATCACAGAGCAAAAGTGCTGGCGAAACATTTATCTAGATGAAAGACCTCAAGCAGTTAACCTGCTCAGCAGAGGCAATGCAACCAGGCAACAGGATAATGACCTCTATCCAAATGTGGAAGGTACATCAATTTAATACCCTGACAGCTTGACAAAAGATGATGGCAGCTCAGCAGGAAAACATTAGCCAAGATAACGCAGGGTACTGTATGTGAAAAGAATGAATTATAAAGCACAATGTTATTTGGGGCCAAGTAGGGATATATTTTTTTTAACCAATTTCATATATAGGACAGTAGTCGTGCCTAAAGCCTCCTTCCAACCTTTTCTACCTGAAAAATACCCCAATAAAAGTAAAGAGGCAGTGTAGATTAAAGAGATAGCTTAAACGCAACTCGAGTTTCCTAACTAACCTAGGAGAAGCTGCACATCATTTCTGGCAGTTTGTTACTGTTTCAGAGTAGAAATCTCTGGACACTGGTAAACTGGCTTAATCCATTGGAAAAACACAGGTAACTCAAATAAGTGTGGACAAGACCAGGCTTACTGTGTATTATTTTGTTTTGTTTTTAAAGGGAGAGGACATCTGGTACAACTTGCGGTACTTCGGATCTTCAGCCGTAAAATCTCCCCTCTGCAAATCCAGTTAAAAAAACTTAATTTTAGAGTAGTAGCATGATCATGCTTGTATGTTTATTCGAGAACCTTTCCTCTGTGACAGGGCTTCAGCCTGTGAGGTTTTCTCTACACATGGCAGGCAGCTGTCAGAACCAGTGTGAGGGGTGAAAGGGCAGCCCGGCTGCTCTGTTAAATCACGGGGTTCCATCAACATCTCAGAATTCCTGCCGAGTGGGAGCTGGGAGACCACAGATTAGAGTACACTGGAGTGTGTATATTAGGTCACTCAGTGTCTATCAAAGCGATATCACGCCGGCAAGCTGTACAATAGATTTTACTGTGTTCTGTTCAAAGAAAAGGTAAGGAAAGTGGACATGTGTGTAGCAGACCACAGCTGAACACTGAATTCTTCTTGTCTTTAAATGGATGGATTTATTATCCACAAGATGAATGAAGAATAGGGGCACAATTAAGAGCTTTGGAAATCATGCAAAGCTGGTGGCTGTATTCAGTTCTTGGAAATGACTGTTCAGCAGATGCAGGACGAAGCCCAGTCCTGGGGCTGCAATCGAGGCCCTGTGCAATCAAGTAGCGGGGACTGTGGGTGTGGCCCTCGACCGTGAACGTGTATTATGATCTTGGTCATTTCACCTCACTTTCAGCAAACTTCAATGTCCTCATTTATAAACTGGAAATAATTTCCTATTATTTCTGGCCTATCTGCCTCCCCAGATGGGTAAAGAAAAAATCAATTCCCAGATGAAAAAGGACTTTTAAAATTTGAAAAGAATGCAGCATGATGCTATAATGGGTGATATTTAAGAAATATTTAAGAAATACAGTGCAATTTATATCCATGGATATTGGATCTACATATAAAAACAGAAAATATCTATTCCCTATACTTGTTTAATTTCTTTTTAACAGAGTAAAATATATGTTCCCCTAGAAATCATGTAGTCTTTAATAAGATAATGGGTATAAGGTGACTAATACCATGCCTGAAAACTATAATTTTAGAAAGCTTAAAGAATTTATGTTTTAGTTCTCAATTATGACTTGTGCATGGGGCTCCTTGACTGTGCTAAGTGCATACTTGAATTTATATTAATAACATTAGGTAACAGTAGTAAAATGTTGATTATGTGGTAGGCAATGTTTGATCCACTTTATGAAAGTTAATTTAATTCACATAACCACATATAAAGTGGCCCCAATTATCAGCTGTTAGACTTGATCACCATCTTACAAAAAAATATCAGGCTCTATATTATGATTTTTCCTTTTGGGTTAAATATATTTGCCAATCTTGTAAAATGTGAACAAAGCCAACCTTCCACAAAACAACTTAATTTCATGCCCTATGACAGATACAACTATTTCCACATTTCTTTTAGATGAGGATATTATGCACCCAAAAGTTAAGTGATCTGCACAGCAACCGAGCGGCAGACCCAGGATTCACACCCAGGCAGTCTGGCCCTTACCACACTGCGCTGCCTCTCTGCATCAGGGGGCCCAAAGCCCCCATTATCTGGGGGGCAATGTCATAGTGTCCTCTTGGCTGATCTGGGATCCAAAACTGAGACACCAGGTTGAGACCTTCTAAGTCACCTAGAAAATATTGGGTTGTCGGAAAAGTCGCGACATATTTTTTTCTATGTTTTTTGTAGCAAAAATGTGTCAGGACTTTTCTGACAACTCAATAGCTCAAAATGCAATGTGGCATTGAGACTGGATTCACATTGGAGTCACGGCCCTGTCTCCCTCACAGCAATCGGATGGGCAGTTAGCTGAAAAGATACCTTATGGCCTATGTCTACCCTCATCCAGGTGAACTGCCACTTGAAATGTAATTCTAACGTTTGCCACTGGGAATGCAGAAAAGATACCATGTAACAAGGCCAAGGTGGGGACCTTTGTCTTTTTCTAAAATTAGAAATATTTTTCATCATGTTTGGAAATAAGTCCTTGAAAAAAATCCTTAAAAGACAGTAAAGAAATTCCTACACCGAATTCCATTTTGTCTGTTACTGGGTGACAAAAGGAAGTGTGAAATACTAATAGGCATACATAGAGCCACATGTAACAGCTTTGTAGCTTCCCCTTCAATAAATTCAGAGATTGTCTTTGTATCCAGTGACCTTTTAGGGGGAATTTAAAATAAGAAATCAAAAGACACAGTATAATTTGTCTATACCAAAAGACCCAATTATAATTCTCAGCCTCAATTTACGGTTACTTCTCAAAATTCAGCTTAGGTGAGCAAAAACTGAAAAATATTCCTCTTTTCTAGATGATATTCTCAAGTGAAGTCAGAATTCTGGGTGCTTCCTTTCCAGCCCTTGTGGATGGATGCCCTCATTGGTGATTGATTCTTTAATGAGTTTCACGGGCAGGTCCTGGAGCACAGAAGCTGCCCGGCGCTCTAAATTTTAATAAGTGATCAATTCAGAAGCAGATCGAGCCGAGTTGGGACAGGTCAGAGAAACCAGTGTGTATACTCTATGAATAACAAAAACTGAAACTGAGATGCATTTACAAACACATTCCACATACTCAGAGACCTTATGAATAAAAAGGGAAAACGCCAACTTACTTGGATGGGAAAACCAGTCCTAACTTTCGACTTCTAGGCTAGACTAGCATCTTACCAAAAAATATAAGGCTCCGTTTTATCACCCCATTCTGGGTTAAATTCATTTCCTAATCTTGCAAAATGTGAACCATCAACTGCCTTCGACAAAATAATGTCACTTCACAGGTTTTGTCATCAGTAGGGCAGCTGTCGGCTGTTGCATCGTTTTAAGAAAATTAAGAGGCACTTCGAGTGTAGCCTCTTTGCAAGGCCATCCTATTTATTTATAAATTTGATTAATTCTGAAGCCAGTTGCTCCTCAATGGTGTTATTTATGTTCAACTAGGTCAGGTCCACTGGGATGATGTTTGGTCGTTCACAGCAGACACACAGGGCCTGTGCGGGCAGCAGGCTCAAGCTACCAAACACACTTTCTTTCCTAGGATTTGACTACAGGAATCTGTTAAGACTTCTGTGAAAAAAAAAATCTATATAGAAATCCAGATATGCATTTCATGAGGCTCTCTACATGAGACCTTCTACACATGAGGCTGTCAGCAACACGTTGCCTCCTTATTAGGGAATCGGGCATTTGGCAAACAGTCCATTTGTGATGGTTTGTGGGACTTGGAATAGTTAACAATGAAGGGCACCCACAAATGCAAGTAGTGGGAAACGCTGGAAACTGCACTTTCACGTTACATTAATTTGCTCAAAAAGTATAAACTCCTTGACCAGACCTACAAACCACAAATTCTCAAGCATGACGTAATCGAATAAAATTGAGTAAAGACTTAGGTGAGATAAGAAAACACTCATGTTTATATTCCCTGGTAATGCCACGATTGACTAACTTTGATAATGAGAGAACTTGAAAAGTAAAAACAACGCAGACGCATTTGACATTTAAAATGTGCAAATGCACGTTAACATTCTCCCCTCTCCTTTCGGAAATGGGGGCGTGTGCCTTACTTTGGGAACTATCTGAGCCGTCCTCAGTGGATGGGTAAATATGACAAGCATCTGGGATGTCCGCTTTCTTGGTCTCCCCACTCTCTCCTTTTACTCGGTGGAATGTAAACACTATTCTCTTTTGAAACTGTTATGAGCCAGAGCTCACTGCTGACTTCACCTAGAATATTAGAGTTGTAAGGGGTCCTGGAGACCCAAAGCTCTATCCTTATTTTACAGAAAGGGAACCAGAGGTCTCATAGAGATTAAGTGACATGCTCAATGAGGTCACAGCCAGTTGGTGATAAGGTTAGACTCAGTCCAAAACCCATGTCCTTGGACTCCTAATACGGTGCTCACTCACCCTATCAACCTAAAGGTGATGAAAGGCAGATACACGACACCAATTCCTGACAGTTTCTATGTCAGCACATGCTTATTAGATGAACACTGTTGACTCTGAGTTCTCTGAGGTTAGAAGAAATGTGCAGCCATCTAAATGTCACAGGCCTGGAAGTAATCAAAAGGAAGCCGAGTGTTAGATACTACTGTGCATAATGCTTGCAACATATCTGTGGTCGGTTGCCATGTATTATTAGAGCTCGGTTTTTGTTGTGACTGGAAGAACCAAGCTGCACAGGGAATGCTGAAGAGTGATCACAAAAATACCTTTCTTTCCCTACTGTCCCTCAAGCAGCAGGGATCAAATAACTCTTTCTCAGCTGTCTGTCTTTTTAAACAAAAATATCTCCTTCACTCTACATAGATTTATGGCAAGTTGGTGTTTGCTTCTACTCTGTTCTATTTTTTAGACCCCAACCTTGGACCACCAGGGGATATTGGGACTAGAAAGGGCCTGACATGATGTTTTACAAATTTATCTTGGATTTCTTCAGTACATCACAGTTTGTATTCAATAAAGGCAGACAGCCTAGAGCAGGCAGGCAGAAAATGGTCTGCGATTGGACACCGGGCTTGCACAATCACTGGCCACCAATCTTGATACTTGCAGGCCTTGCTTCTCCGAGTAGGGCAGTTTCCATCTATATTTTTAGCCAGCTAGCTGCTATTATGCCAATACTGCAATCATAGTGTGTTTTATTCAACTGCAACACAGCCAAGTCTTTCTACTTGTCTCGGGACTTTCTATTTGTCTCGGGACTCACAGAGCTAGATGAGACTCAGAGGAGCCATTTTCAGTCTACTCGACTTCCTACCTAATACAATGTCCCCAGTTCCTTTCCCCAGACTCCGGCCTGGCCACGTTCTGGCTGGACATATTTCTTAATCTTACTTTGTGCCCCACTTTGTGCCTCATGTATGAAAATAGGTATGTAAGTTCAGACAATTAAGTTCACAAACTCATGCTAGCAAACGTGTGACATATCTCATTGCTGAATATCACTACGGTCACCTTCGAAGTACTGCCCTTGGGAAGCTATGCACCGACGCCAGAGCCTAGTCCACCCTTCAAAGCAATTTTGGAACTCTTTCTGGAATGGCCATCAGAGCTGTTGTCGTATTACCCTTGATGTCTTGAATGTCATAACAAAAGTCTTTCTTTCAATATTTCCTTTATCTTTGGGTAAAGAAAGAAGTCACTGGGGACCAGATCAGGTGAGTAGGGAGGGTGTTCCAATAGTTTTGTTTACTGACTAAAAACTCCCTCACAGACAGTGCCATGTGAGCTGGTGCATTGTCGTGATTCAAGAGCCATGAATTGGCAAAAAGTTCAGGTTGTTTTTGTCTAACTTTTTCACTCAGCCTTTTTAGCATTTCCCAATAGTAAACCTGGTTAACTGTTTGTCCAGTTGGTACAAATTCGTAATGAATATTCTCTCTGATATCAAAAAATGTTAGCAACATTGTTGCAACAAGTTCAGTAAACTTAATTGTCAGACCTCATAGATAATAACAGTCTGTCTCTTAGGGTTGTTCTCAGGATGCAATGAGAAGTTACAGACGCAGAACTTATATAGGACCTGGCATATAAGCACTACATAAATATTAGCTATCGTAATTATTATTTCCACTCCACGAAGTTAGGACTTCCTCATAGTTTTGGATCTCAGCTGCCATAGTTACTTTTACATCAGTGAAGGAATAGCTTGTTAAGCTAATGAACATCATTATGGCTATACTGTAAGTGATTCAACCATTTACCTATTATTGGACATTCAGTGTTTTCCAGTGTTCCGCTATGTAGATAAAGTTGTATGCTCTCTGCCACTTCTAGCATCTCTCCTGATCTCTTCCTTACGAGGTGGATGCTCTTAATATTGCCATTTCCCAAATGAGGAGAATAAGACTTAAGAGGTATCAATACAATATGATCACACAACTGGGTAGGTATTATATGCAAGACTCGAGCCCAAGCTTTTGGATCCCAAAGCATTCATCATTTCCCTACATAGCTTCTTATCTAAAATGGTTATAACAACAACTAGTGTGTAGCCCTAAAGTTGCAAACTCCATCTTGTCTAAAATGTTTCTTATATGGACCATCTCATTCCTCGATAATTCAGAATAACTGCAGAATTATTTTCCCTTTGGGTTCAAACTCAATTTAAAACCCTTGACCTATTATTAGGAATGCTTACATTGCAAAACTACCAGCATCTTCATAAAACATTACATTGGCTTCTAAAGGACCGGGGCACTTCCTCGCATCAATTCACTCCAGATTGCTTGGCCCCGCAGGACATCAAGTGGACAGGAAGAGCAATCTCAGCAGCCAGAAGAGACAATATAATTACATTGTAGCAAGAAGTTCTTCGCTGCTTTCACTTGCTACAGGCTTGTACAACACAGTTAATAAAATCTGACTATATACCTTGCTGGTCAGGGGGGGAAATTCCTGTCATCACGACGGGAAGCCGTGTGCATGAATCACACAGGTGCTAGTCTAAGAAACATACAGATACTTTGTTTTTTTGTGTAAGTACACTAAGTGTACAATTTGTATTATTGCATACACAACATTTCCCAGAGAAAGGAGTCTGGCAAGGCTTTGGCCACACCACACATCCAAGCTGCGGCTGTCCTTTCTTGACTACCTGTCTCTTTTCTAAGAGGAGGACCTATAACCATCATGGTAATAATGGCTAAAATTGATTGTTCATTTACTGTGTGCCTGACATCACAACCTTATGAGATAGGCATGATTTTCATTATTACTATTATTTTCATGAGGGACCAGAGATACAGAGACGGTAAGTGACTTCCCCGGGGTACAGGCAATAAGTGGTAAGGCTGGGGTTTGACCCTGGCAGTCTGGTCCTGGGGCCTTTGCTCTTCATCACACCCTTAGGCCTATGGGTGCTCGATCCCTGGATGCTCCGCCCTCCGTCCTCCCAGCCCAGTTCATAGCAACCTCCTCTCATTCATTTCTCCCATTTGCTCCTCAACTGGTACCCTCACTGGGTCACTCCAAACGTGGACTGCCCAGTCTCCTACTGCCTACTTCACCCCCTCCTCTCCAAAAAGATCTTTCTACCTGTTCCATAAAGTCTTCCCTGTGTCACTGAAAAAGGAAAAAAAATCATTTTCCTTCAATACAAAGCTTAAATGATTACTAGGAATACATGGAGAAGAAATATTTAATATAAAAAAATGAAAACATACTCATTAACATAAATACATATTCTTAGAGACAGCAGTGCTTCAAGAGAGCATTGCAACTAGTGGAATGTCTTACACATACAAGAGGCAATAAATAAATATATACTGAGTGAATGAATGAGGTCGACTCGGGCTTGTGGAATTTGAACAGAGGTGTTTGAAAACTTAAACTTGCATGTTTTTGTTGGATTGTTTTAAGAAGATGCTCTTCTGAAAGAAAGGCCATTTTGTCAGAAAATATATAATCTAATGTTATAAAGTCCTCCATTGAGGGGTTTTTAACAAGTCTGTCCATGCTAATGCCACTTGCCTGCCAAAGAAGGCAACAACTGTTCTCTTTTCTGTGCCTCTCTTTCACGAGTTTTTTTTAAAATAACAAACATTTGAGATACCAAGAGAAAAGTTAATCTTTTTTTAAAGAATCAAGCTTGGAGAAGGCAGAATAGCTAATTTGCTTTCTCAACTTCTATAGAGATTTTATTACTTTAGTGTTATATAAAAAATGTACTTAATTTCATGTTGACATGCTATTTTATGAACTGTTAATAGAAATTATTGACTCACAAATGGAGGGAAAAACTAAGACTAATATTTTATTTATTATGTTCTAGCCATGTGCAGAATGCCAAGAAGAATTTAGCAGTGTCTATAGCTTTGCCGTTTTAATATTCAGTTTAACTATTTATTTTGCAATCATATCTTAGATTTTAAAAGTCATTTTAGGCTTGTTGGTTTTATTTATTAAATACCAGTTGTCTGCCTCGAAGTGTTTTGAAAGAGTAAAGGCAAGGAGTTATTAACAAGGGAGCATAATTAAAATAATGAAGTTGATGACTTCACTGTAAAAACATGACTTTGGTACCTTCCCTCCATAGCCGTTTTAGGATTAGCCTGTCACAGAAATAAGGACGTCCTTATACGTCCTTATAAGGAGACTAATTTTACCACTGGCTAATCGATATACACAAGAGTTAAGCTACTACAATATCTCCACTATGTTATAACAAAATGACATTGAACAAAACGATGTTATTCAAGGACCTCTTATATAAAGTTAATTCTTACTCTGTTCAGGTATTGCAGAAAAATGAACAACAAACCTTGCGTTTTGGGAACCTCCCCAAGTCATGTTTTTCTTGGGATATATTAGATGTACCTATACATGTCAATTATACAGAGACTGTCTTAGTTTCTAAAAGAAGGGAATTCATTTGTTTGGCTTTCCCTTCCACTCTAAGAAACGCATCCCCTAGCCCCCTGCCTGCTGCCCTGTGCTTTCGCTGGCTGTGTTACCACTGATTCTGTGCCCGAGAAGCTCCTGCCTGAGTCCTCTCTGCCCAGCTACCCACTTCTAACCTACAATATGCATCATTCTACCAACTCATCCAGATCCAGATCAAATTCCAGCTCCACTATGAGTCCATGCTCAGAATATCAACAACCACTGTCTGTATCGCATCACGCTGGTTCTCTTAGGATTTGTCTTTCCAGGGTTTATGTAGGTCTCCATATCTCCCTCTCCAGCCAGACTGGGAACTCCTGGAGATAAGGGACTCTAGAGACAGTCAATAATTTATCTTCTGCATTATATATACATTTGTGAGCTGCCCTCAATCACATGATGAACTGTGGCATAAATGATAGGATCATGAATTAAAGAAGTGTGTCTTGGTTATGTATGGCCTGTAGGAACAACTGCGTTATCGTGTAGTGAAATCTTGTACTACGTAAAATTTGCAGCATCCATGTACTTAAGTGTAGTTGATAGGTACATTATAACAAAGGAAATAAAAAAGGAAAAAGCAAGCATAGAATATAGTAAAAGGAGCTTGAAATTGACAAGGAAAATCTTTAAAATATATATACATAGGTATATATATATATATACACACACATATATACTATATATAAAATATATACATATAAATATTCACAGTATATGGTGAATATTTGATTATCTGCAAACTTGGACAAGTAAAATCAATAGATAATTACAAACTAAATTTTAGCTACAGGTTTCAATCATCTGTTGAAATGAATATTTCTGTACAAGTATTTATAGGCCATTTATTTGAATTTATTTCATCTTCTTGTCATAACACAACCTTTATAAGTATAATATATTGCCCAGGTGGTAGCTGAGGACTTTTCTGCCCTGTTAAGTCTGGATAAAATGGGCAGGGAACCTGCCAATGCCTCAGCCCATGGGAGTTCACAGTCCCCAAGATTTCTGTAAATTCCAAGGATGGGGGTGATACTTCTGTTTTCAGGGCTCTGGGAATCTCCCACCTGCTGGGACATACACACTGAAATTCAGCTCACAGCAGACACCATTAGTGACATTTTTGGAAGATTTGGGGAAGACCAAGCCAAGAACATGTCTTTCACCACTCAAATGTGTCTCCTTTCTCCCTATTTTCTTGTTTTTTTTTTGTTTTGTTAGTTTGTTTGTTTTTCCTTCTCTCTATCTTGGATAAAGTAATTCAGATTTCCTAGAAGAAATCTTGGCACCATCTCATTTTTAAATGAAATCTCTAATCAATATTTCTTCAGACAAAATTAGTGTCCTTGGGGCAAATTCTGATTCTAGCCATTAAACATTATACCAATGTCTCCTCATTGCAATAACGCATTAAAAGAGCAGTATATGGTAAAAAAAACTGGAAACTTGGGAAAACCGGGAGTTCCTCTGACCCACTGCTCGGCCATTCCCTTGCCTTCTGTGAATGAAGCTGTAGGCGTCCTATAAACGCCGTGAGCAGAATCTAGACTCCACCATCTCTCTGCACTGGGAACCTCCTTTCTAGGCTGGTAACCTCAGTTTTGATCCCACTGCTTGTCTGTTGGATCCTTCCCTTTTTTTTGCTAGACTCTTAGTTATGATACACAACTCAGACTTACGTCCAATTTTGTTTCCTTTCCTCTCTTCTTGAGACCACCATGTTCTTCAACCCATGGGACAGTCACTTCTTGGTCCCAACACCACCTCTACTCACTTCTGCTCAGACAGCAAGCTTGGGACAGTGCTTTAGATAATATGGACTTCGAATAATTGGCCTATGGATAATTAATAGCTAGATGTAATTTAGATTTCAGATATTTTCAAATTTCCGAGTGTTCATGACTCTCATAATGGTGAGTTAATCATCCCTCCAGAATGCTCTTTTTCATCATTGAGGCATTAGGCAGGAAGGAGGGTAAGTGACCATATCTTAGAAAATCCCAGCAGGTAATAGCATTATCATGCTGAGTCCTTTAGTTAGTGTACCAGTCGATGGCTGTGATGATGCTGTTAAGATATGAGCCCCAGATGCACTCCATTCCATACCTTCTAACCACCTTCACTGTTCTTGGCAAAACTGTCTCCACAATTTGTTTTTAGTTAGAAAACACAGTATCCCGTAGTCATGACACCAAGCCAGCATTTTCTTTCTGTTTCCAGTTAAAGGAAATACAAAGATGCCAGAAAATATTGCCCAAACAGTGCTGGTTTTCATTAGCAGGGTACTTTTAGAGCCTAGTTACTGCAATATTAACTCTGTATTACCCTGAAGCACAAAATTGAAATAGGCGTTTTCCCCTCCTATCAGCAGCGTATCACATTTATTGGGTATTAAAGAAAGTGTTCCGGGACATTAAAAGTTTTTCTCCTGCTGGAAAAGGCACATCACTGAAAATGTAACATAATTTCCATTCTCTTTTGGAGCCCTGAAGTTTAAGGAGGTAATTTTTCTGAGTTGCTTCAAGATAGCCAGCGCATTAAATACCTGCCCTCCCCCAAAGCCTCGACCTGACTATATTTAAGATGGAGAAAGATTGTCAACTGTTTGCCCATCAGTTCTTTACCTCCGCCAGGGCAGAAGGATCACTCACTCATACACCTGCCCTGGAATGGTCCCTCACAGCAATTTGCAATATCATGCAACTTATCTTGGAAAGGACACATTACTTTTCAGAGAAAACTGCTCAGAAATTAGAGAATGTTTCATATTCCCTTAGTATGTAAATTGTGACTAATTCCACATCATCAGCCTAACAAGTCTGGAAGTGCCATCGCCTCACTGAATGTCAAAAATGTCCGTGTTCGGCAAATGGCTATCATGCGAGCAAAAGACAGCTTCCTGCTAGATGTAGAACTCACTATGGCTTCAGAGAAGGACAGCAGCATCACAGATGGTAAGTGCCAGAGTGGATGCTTCTGTGGCCATCCAGAGGGATGAGCCAGGGGCTCCTCATCAAGAGTGCTCACTGCGAGGTGGGACTTCACACTGGATTACGTTTGGATAACCGGGACAGCAGCGCTACTTACTGTGTGCTCATGATGTGCTAGGAGTCACCGACATTAACACCCATCTGCCCCAGCATCCTGCAAGGCCAGCCCCTAGGAGCACTGAGCAGTTCCCATGCACCAGGTAAGTACCAGTCTAAGTGCCTTACATGGACCATCTAGTCACTCCTCATCACAAGTCTATGAGATATGAATGTGTCTAAATGAGGAAATGGGGGTATGTTTCTAAGGTGACTTAGTAAGGGTCAGACCCAGATAGTTGACTTTGGAACCAGAACGCCTGATGGCATGTCATAATGCCTTTCACGTAATATGAGGCACTGGACATCCCTCCTCTCTCAGTTAGTTCTCTGACAGCTTTGTAAGATAAGTGTTACTATCCATACTTGGAAATGAAGTAAACAAGCCTCTGAGAGATTTAGGGACTTGCCCGTGGGCACCCAGCTAGCAATGTTGCTGGGATTTGGACCCCGGTCTGTAAAAACCCGAAGTACAATTAGAAGCCCTATGTGGCTTTTGAAGGACAAGTCACAGTGAATCTCTCACTTGTCATGGACAAAAGCTAATTGTGGCCAAAGTGTAAGTGCTCATATCCCAAATCTCAGGGGACATGAGATCATTTGCATACTTATATACAGTAAAATCTTAGATTGCGAGTAACGTGGTTTGTGAGTGTTCCATAAGACAAGCAAACATTTCTAATACATTTTAACATGGTAAACGAACAATGTCTTGCAATATGAGTAGTTTGTTTCCAGAACAAATCATGCTCACAAACCAAGGTGTTACTATACAACGTTTCTTGCCACAGAGTAAACATGAAATGTGTGATTCAGCAACTTCTCTGATGAACCTTATCCTCCATCCTAATCTGGACCCCAATTCAAAACTCTCTTTCCACATGTTTCCCTGTTTGAAATGTTTCTGAGCACTTAAGATACCTAAGCCACAAGGGTAGAAATTAATCACTGGAGACATGTAATGCACAAAATATGGAAATGATAGCTGCTTACAATAAAATATAGGTTGTATCATCCAAATGAAGGTTGCTCCAAAAATGGCGAGTCAAACCGCTAACATTTCCTTAAATGCTATTTACATGTTCTTTAGTTTTGTCTACAGCGTTTGCATGGGTCTGCTCATGCTCCAAGCCCAGGCTGTGCCAAAAGGCTCAGCATAAACGGTTTCAAATGCACAGAATGTGATGGGAACCTCATTGAAAACCATATGGCCTTTCACAAACGCTCTAAAAGGCCACTACTCAAAGGTACAAGATTTAAAAAATAATCTCGCCGCCATTAAAAATATATGAATAAATAAACGATGGCAATGACTTCCTTTTCCCTACTGAATTCGTGGACGGGTTGACGCGTATAAATTGCTTCTGCTCTGTGGCTGATTTTCAGTTCAGATAACTCATCTTTATTCATTTCCTTTCAGTCATGATGAGCCATATTGAGAGCAGCTGTAGGCAAGAGGGGAAAAAAAAAAAAAAGGATCTCCTCATTCCCTCCTTCAAATTGTCAAACAGCCCTTATAAAGAATCCATCTGGGATCAGTGCTGTGCTGGGCACACAAGAAATAATAGAAACCAGGAGAAAAACAGTTTAAGCTGAGTCTAACAAAGAGATTTAAAAATTACCCAACCACATGTTTTTTTTTGGGGGGAAAATCAACCTCAGGATGATTTAATGCAAAGTCAGGTAGACCAAGCCTAAAGGAACGTTATATTTCAAATTAAATTCAAAACAAAGCAAAGTGTACTTTAAAAGTGATGAGAAACACCAATAGGCAGGTAACTAGTAGCCAATTTCAGTAAGAGTTACATATAAAGTTAGAAGGTGATAAGTGAGTGCCAATAAGCTAAGCCTTAAAATGTAAGAGCGAAAATTATCATGGGAAAACAACTTGCACAGAGCGGAATAAAATAAGAAATGATTTACATTAGTGATTGAATTTTTATATCTGAAAAAGTCTTTCCAGGTTTACACAGCAAATGAATTGGGGATCAAAACTCAGCTCTTTTTCAATTTGGGATACACGATGACTATTCTTTGGATCAAGTTTGGTCTGAATTAGGAAGTAAATGCTTTTAACATTTTACTTAAAATGATTTCATCTGTTTTATTATATAAACCCAAAAGAAATCTTGTTGATGGATCATTCTACTATACTTCAATGACACAAAAATGGCTTCAGTTTCAAAGGGGAGACTTGGCAAGTGATTACTGCATAAAATATTGCAGTCTTGTTTATTTTACAGCATTTTTGTTCATGCGTTTTTAATGGTTACATGAACCAAATGCTTAAGCAACTGGTTGATATGATTGAGAAATAAAGGTTTGTTAGAAGGCAAGTTGGGAAACTAACTGCTTTGCAAATTTCCTTAAAATGTAACTTACAGAATAAAAATAGTTATAAGTAGTGTTTGAAAATGACCAAGAAGACATAATGACTAAAATTTACAAAGAATGTTTAAAAAGCTAGAAGAAAAATCAACAAAAAGAACCATCACAAAATACACAAAGAAAATTTAAACTCTTTTACCTTCAATTTATTGACTACAGTTAGTCGTGGTTTGTATTTCCCATCATGTCTGAACTCTCTGCCATTTGGCACTGATGAGTACCCCTAGTTCTCTGTTCACATCTGCAATGGCATCTTCTTAATTTTTGTGGCTGGTTTGTCTTCCTTCCTGACACTCTCTATCTCTGCTTACCCCGGCGGTCCAGGATCCTAAGCCTTGCTCTCTCAACCCTCACTTTTACTGGGAGTCCATCTGCTTCTGTGTCGACAGGTGCCTTCTAATCATTTCCAAATTGATACATCCTTCCTTAGTCTCCACCCTGTAATCTGTAGACACCAGCCAGCCTGTGTTCCTCTCCCCATTGCATCAACTTCAGGATGGTCACAGCCACCTCCACCATGGACAGAACTGCTGCTCTTCCAGGGTTAAAAACATTGACTAATTTTTCACTCTTTTCTCTCCTTTGTTCAATACAGCCAATTGGTTCCAGGGTCCTACTGATTTGTCAGATTTCTCTGTATTTTTCCTCTCATTCACTAAATCTAGGGTCTCATCACTTCAGTCCTAAATTATTGCCATAATAATACTAATAACAACTCAATAATGTCAGCTGTTATGTGCCAAGCACTGCTCTAGTTGCTTCATATTAATGATCTCATTACACAGCAAGACACCAAGGCACAGAGATGAATTTATCACACAACAAGCAGAGCCAGGATTTGAACCAAAGCTGCCTGATGCTGGAATTCTTCAGCACTAGACTGAAATACGTTTCACATGCCATGCTGCATACTATAGCCACTATATTTTTCTAAAATAGTGTTTTAAATGTGGTAATATGTATTAGTAACCTCAAAGATCCATACTTGTGGCTCAAAATCTGGGTTAAAATTTCTGAAAATTTATCCTAAGGAAATCGTTAGTGATGTATGGAGAGATTTATATATAGGGATCTTCACTGCAGCATGGTTTATAATCCCAAACTGGAAACAAATTTAATGTTCAATGGTTGATTAAATAGAACTGTGGCACGTTCACATGATGGAATACACACCATTAAGAATGACATTGCAGAAGAGTATTTGATGACATGGGAAAATGTTCAAGATTTACTAGGTGGTGAAAAAAAACATTATAAAAGTTATATAGAGTAATATAAAGTATGAAACCAATTTTCCAAAAAACAAAACCAAAAACACCTCCGCAAAAAACCCAAATATACCAAAATGTTAACCAAAATTGTTGCTGAGGTATTGGGACTCTAAGGGGTTTATTTTCATGCTTTTCCAAAATTTTACAATGAACACATGTAATTTGTACATTGTAATCAGAGCCCCCTCCTTTGATAAATGTTATTTTAAAAATAATATTCAAATCCCACTACTTCTATAGTGCCACGCTCTGCTCAAGGACATGGCAATGAACAATGTTACACTGGAAAGTTTCTCTGCCTACAGTTCAAGCCCCTTTGTCTAGGGCTTCTCATTGGTTCTTCAATCCCAACCTTTGTGTCTTTCCAGGAGAACGTTCGACCCCAGGCAGGCTGATCTCATTACGCTTCCCCTTCCCATTTCCCACCAGCTCTGCAGTAGGTCAAGTCCCCGCCAGAGCCCCACTGTATCACTCACACCTCACAGACACAGAGGTATCAATTCCTCCAGTGGATTCTTAGAGTATAACGTGGATTGACTTATAAATGCTTGGTACTTTCTAGTTTTACCATGTGTGGAAAATGGCACTACCCTGTGGGCCATACAGTTTTTACAAAAAGTCATAATTACCATACACATTCCAGGCACGTGGCATTAATGATGCTTCCCACATTTGTGCGCTGCAGTTTTATTATTTACACGCTGGTCTTGGTTGCAATTTTTTCACACTTAGGCTACAGCACTTCCTACCTAAATTAAACTGATATATTTACATGTATGTCTCTCGGGCTCAATTGTCAGTTCCTTTAGTTCAGTAATAATATCTAATTAAGCTTGACAGATTAGCACATGGCAGTTACTCAATAAATACCTGTTGAATGAATTACAGGTTAGAGGAAATGGTTGAACCTGTATCTAAAATATATTGGGTTGTCGGAAAACTCATGGCACATTTTTGCAATGAAAAACAGAGAAAAAATACATCATGACTTTTCCGACAACCCAATAAGTTACTTGAGGAAAATCCTGGAAGCAACTTTCATATGACTTATGACTGGAATACAACACCAACACCAGAAATGATTAAAATCTCCATGAGTGAAACGCTAAAGCTAAAGAATATGTCCTATGTCCGCCTAGCTTTGCCAGATATCTAAGAGATGAATAAAAGTTAACCTGAAAATGTACTATGTCTTCCCATCATATTGATTTCTTATATTACAAAGTTGTTCCTATCTAGAGATTTAGTGATAAAATGGGGGAAGGGAGGAGGAGGAAAAAAGAATTTTCACTGGTTGTTAAAATTCCCAAGTGGTAATTCTAGTTGCTACTTTTTTTCACTATATTCTAAATTACTCTTAAGTTGCTATGTATCTGTGGAGACCAAAGGATCATACCACAATTCACAAGACACAACTGTATCTTGCATGAATAAGTGGTCTATACGGGAGGCTATAATTTTTTCTGTGGAGTTTTGGAGGAGTTGTAACCACATGAGGAAAGTCTGACTGGTTAATATACCAATTAAGTCATTGGTTGCATTTAAGAATACCATAATACCAAACACCCACAGTCTTGGTTTTATATAATGCCTGGGTATAACTCCAACTGAGTCTGCAAGGAGTTTTCCATTTCATGTTGGCCCTAATTCCCATTCCTTTATAATACTTTACTTCTTTGAGTTCTATGGGCCATAACATTACATCATTAGTGGGCAAAACTGAGACTGCTCTTTCTACCTTAGCGACCATGAAATGTAGATATTTAGCTACCAGTAGGTTCTGTCATCCATCTAGGAGTGAACTTGGATCAAAGGGAGAACACGCAGAGAGAAAAGGGAAGCACTTTCCCTCTTCTTCATCTATGGAATAATGAACCAACATGCATTTTTGGAACCCAATGGGGAACTCCAAAAAGGAAGCTATTCCAAACCAACTTTTATTTAGATTGTTGTAAAAACATGGCAAACATTATTTAAAATGAAACTGCTAAGAAATCAAACAGAGAAATAAAAATCAGGAAATAAAAAAGGTTTAGTTTTACATGAAACCCCATCATAACTCTGGAGTTATAGAAACTCAGCTCCAACTCCCCAGTTTGTTGGCTACCCACACTCCCTTGGGCTTTGAACAGGTGAAGCTATGTTTTGCATGAATGAGAGCATAATGAGATCCATAGAATCTGGATTTGAATAACAATGAGCCACTTTTAAGACGGCCGTTCTGCATCCAGGATATGGTCTGAAACAAATGGACTCTGGGATAAGGACGGTCCCACTGGACCTATAACTGTTAGCAAATCAGACTCACTTTAGAAATGAGAATTTGAATTCTCTGTCCCAAACTATGAGACAGTCTGAAGACTGGGGTATGGACGGGAGGCGGGTAAGAGCAAGGGCTGAACACTAAAGCAAAAGCAAATGGAGTAGTCTCCATGAAGGAACTCCGGTTTTAAGAGCTAGTTATGCCTGCTTCCTGGGACATACACTCCTCAAAACATTGCAGGCATTAAACAGTAAATAGTAATGATGGCATCTGTGTCCTTTAGCAGAGAGTTCTCCATGTAAACAAAATACTTTATGCTTTAATGAGGCAAATAATAAAAAAATAGGAATCTTGTGTTTGTTATGGTAAAACCTAATTTGGATGAATGGCCTGAAAGTCATAACTGAGTCAAAATCTGAATCTAATACCCTCCAAAGAGATACAATTATGTTAAGTATACACAGAAACTAGAAGAGGGCTACTTTTATCAAGTAGAGGTCCTTCACAGGTTTGCTTGGACTTAGCATATTAACAGTAATTTTAACATGATTAAAAACAGTTCTCTAAAGTTCAACCCTTGCCCTTGTGTTCCTCTTCAGAAACAGTATTGATTTAGCAAACTACCTTTCATAGATAAAGGCCAAGTTCACCAGGCTGTTTGTCTTACCGAAAATTAACTTAAGTTTAAGTGTTTAAAAAGTTTTAAAAATTTAGTAGTGGTCCCATATATGTGTGTGCACACATGCAGACCCATGCGCACATGCACAAGCAACACATATACACTAGGTTTTTCTTGTTCTTTTAGATTAATATGTAAAAAAATCACAAACTGTAAGAAAAAAGAATGAAAATATATTACATTACCTTGCTACAAGAGCAGCAAAAGTGAATGGATTGACTGACCAGATTTCACCTATATAGATAATTAACTGGTTGATATATTTTATTTTAAGAGGAGACTTACAAAGAGGAATTGCATTTTAAAAAATGACTGAAACACAAAACGTCTATAAACAAAACAACCAGCAAGCAGGAGTTCTTACATCTGTGGTATAAAAAGGGTTAAAGTGCACCATGAAATGTTTCTTCCATTTCCTCCCAACTGGAGGGTGTTGTAATTTTTTGGATTTATGAATTGGCCAGGCCAGTCAGCATCTTGAACACGACAGACTGTCTAGATCTATCCCTTACCTGCTGGGAAGAGACAATTCCCCTCACACTTGGAACGCTGGAGCCCTTGAAGCGGCTTGCTCTGTAACCCTGGCAGCTGGGCCTTACACAATTCTTCATCTCCTGCCACCGGGCCTCACTAAATAAAAGCTATGACGCCTTGTTAGCCAACAACTGAGCGTGAAATCACTACATTGCAATCCCCTACTCTCCAAGTCAATCCATCCCCCCCCCCCCCATTATAGATCTGGATGCATTGGGTCAATAAAGACAGGGGGAAAATGAAGTAGAATCAAATGAAAGTGTCAGGCCAACCGGAACACACCCAAAAGGCATATTTAATTCCACACAGTGAAATTAGCACATTCATATCCAACAGTTTACAGCTAGCTAACAAAACCAAGACATGAGCTATTTAATGTCATCATCATGCTTTGAACTTGTACAGGATATATAATGGAAACAGATATGCGGCCAAGAACAAGCTCTTGTCAGGTCTAAAATTGCTAACAGATTAGAGTGTTTGACAAGGCACTGAGATTGTAACACATGTTCTTTTTAAGGGGTATTAACATTTTATGCATTAGCTACAAGCTCACTGAGAGAGCCTGAACTGCTAAAAACTATTAGAATGTCATTTGCAGGATGTCAGCAGCTCTTCTTCACGTTAGGGATCCTGTGTGTGCAGGCACCAGAGGACAGAGGACGCAAGGGAGGGGGCAGAAGGGGGAGGAGAGTAAAAAAGGCAGGAACACAAGGGAAACAGGCTGCAACATGTGCTGAATGTGGTGCTAACTTTTTTCTCGAAGAAGCTCCCAATGTGAAGCGCGTGTTCAGAAGAGGGTTTCGGAAGAGAAAAGGAATGTTTGGAAATAAAGCTCTTTTCAACAGCTCACCCCACTGAAATAACACCTCACATCTAGTACTACTTCCCTAG
The DNA here is from genome assembly GCF_001890085.2 of Hipposideros armiger. Taxonomy (NCBI): domain Eukaryota; kingdom Metazoa; phylum Chordata; class Mammalia; order Chiroptera; family Hipposideridae; genus Hipposideros; species Hipposideros armiger. The sequence goes on along the minus strand of NW_017731815.1, from coordinate 806,125 downwards.
TTGCAGGGTTATTTACTCAGTATCCTGAAATGGCCTGTTCACTTATATTCTTGGAATGATTCTTTTTCAAGAGGGCAAAAATTGTTTTATGGTAAAAGTCAAAGTGTTGACTAAATACTGTTATTAAAAATGAGCTGGGACTATCGGTCCATCCAGAACAGTAAAAAATCATGGGACCTGCGGTACATAGAAATAATAGTAAAAATAGTCTTTCTCACTGTAAATTTTCCAATGTGGTGTGGTATGTTTTTCTATAAAATTTCAATAACTTTTGCTGTTGGTCTACAAGGCCCCTTACAGGCAGCAGCTATCTCTTGTCTCCCATGATGCCTGGCAAATAGCAAGAATTGAGGAGACATTTATTGACTTGTATTAACATGAAAAACATAAAATTATACTTCTCAGCAAGAAATCCACCAGAAGCCCTATTGAACCAGCCCTCTTGAATGACCCTATGAGACTACTGGACATATCTGACCATAGTCCTCATTACCTGGCAAGACTCACTGATTGCTGTCTGTCTTCCCCAAAAGATTGCAATATCCCTAAGGATGGGCGCTCAGGGTTATTTGAGTTTGTAGCCTAAACATCCCAAACAAGGCTGTACTTATGAGGGTCACTCAACTTTCTGCCCTAAGGCACCAAAGCTAATTATTACCTCACAATCTTCATACCCACCAAAGAAGCTACCATTGTATCTTATTAAAGGGACTGGAAATAGAGAATTTTTATATGAGTAAAATGTAATGACATACACATCACTATCTGATTTGCAGAATCTATTTTAAAATACAATTTTATTTTCTCTTGTACAGCTTAATTTTATTTACATGTTATTCAGAATCTGGAGATAGTTATTGATTATATATGTTCATGCATGTATATACACATATGCATGTGTAGACAGATATAGGAAAAGATAAGGACATATAAACTGTTAACCCTTTGAATCCTTTTTACTTCTCGACTAATTCCTTGATGGTGACTTTAATGGTAAACATGTTCATTTTAAGGTTAAAGATCATTAGAAACACAGATTAGAATAAAAGCTATGAAGTATTATCATTCCAAAAGAGGAATAATTTCAGAGTTGGTTGTTATGCTGGATAATTTATGTACCTATCCAGACTTTTATGGGAAAAAAAGAGTTTGGTTTGGATCTTGGGTCTAAGCCTCACTTCTTATGTGGCAAGTTGTAACTCTACCAACTTCTACCAACATCTAAGGAAGTGTAAGATATTTATCACGTCTGCAAACATCATCTATTAGGGAGAAGCAACATCGTTTCTATGTAGAGAGGGGATGTCTCTGCAATCACTTTGAGTTGTTGGAGAGGGTAAATAAGCAGCGCACAGCATTTATTTAAACTTTTAAACCCTTTGACAAGATTCCACATCAAAGACAGTTTATAGAAACGGAGTTAACATGGGATTGGGGAGAGTGTTTTCTCAGGAAGACAGAACTTGATTAAAGATGGGAAATAATAAGTAGAACCAATATTTCCATCGGAGCAGTGTTAAAAGTAACTAGCCGCCACCATTAGCTGGGTTTTCTTTTTAATATTAAAAATTATCTTAGTGAGTGCACACTCCAAAAAAAGGGCAAAACTGCAGGATTCATCTGCTTCTCAAATCATGGGAAAATCTGTGTGAGTGTGTGAGTGTGTGCGTGTGCGTTTGTGTGTGTGTGTGTGTCTGAGTGTCTAAGTGTGGAGTGACAGAGAGAGAGAGAGAGAGAGAGAGATTGGAGATTTAGGTGCTGGTGGAGGTGAAGCTGTTTGGGGAACCTGAAAAATGGTAAGTAGATGACACCCTTAACTTCTTAACTTGGCTGTACCAAGCTAGCTTATCTGCACCCACCCAGTATGTGCAAGTTAAATTACTCTGTCCTGCAAGATGCTTGATTAGTAAAGTCTAGTGAAACTGGAGAAATAAAATATTCTAAGTACCATTTTTAAAAACGAGGGAAGAAAACCTCATTGATAAAGATGCGTGTGTGTGCGTGTGTGTGTGTGTGTGTGTGTGTGAGATCAAAGCAAAACGGATGGCAGGCAGAAGAGGATAGAAAATGGAGGTCATTCAGCCTGGAGAAACAGAAGTTGAGAGGAGAGGCTGGAAAAGTTTATAAAATCACAAAGGACCCAAGTGGGAGTATCCACTATCCGCATTGTCTGAACAGCAAAGCCAGGTAAAGCCTTTTGAAGTTCCAAAGGTTCTTCTAGGACACCTGATAGGAAGGGCTTAGATTTACACAACAGGTGGCTCTTCTCGAGAAAGCATCTAGTGAAAAATGGAAGTAGGCTTAAGACGTTTGGGACATTCACAGAGGCTAGATTCTTACCAGGCTAATGAAGGAAATGAGGAGCGTCTAGTTGCCTCCTCACCGTTTGAACTTCCCCTCCCCGCTACCCCTTGCAGACAGGGGCTGAAGAGTGGCTGACCTGGCAAGCCATGGCTTCCGTTCCCCTCCATTAATGCAGAAAATTGAGGGTGGGTTATGCATGTTGCATTAGCTGTTGCTGCTGTCAACACCAGTCACTAATGACCCAATTTTGGGGGGAAGAGGGGTAGAGGGGAGAAGGTCCCAGCCAAACTGTCTAAAGATGTAAAAGATCTTTTTTGAGGTAATTAAAAAAAGAATTTTGGCAGCTTTAAAGACTGGCTTTCTTATGTGCAGCGCGGCATAGAACGGCTTGTAGGCTGCAGATCAATAAATTCTAGTTAACTTTCAAGTCATGTCGGCATGCAGCCCTGGCTGGTTTATTAATTTAAATTTCAGTCCTCTAAAAAGGTATGTTTAAAGAAATAAGGCACTATATGAATCGCCACAAGACTGCTCAGTCAGAACAGATCTTCGCCCATACTGGTGACCAGCATCACGAGGAAATCTTACAACATCGATGAGAATAGGTCACCCCTCCTTCTGCCTCATTCAGTTAGTGTTTACTTTAGGAATGCTGAGTACCATTCCTTTTGTTTTTAAGAGTACTTGATATCTGAGCAGCAAATCCCTATGGCTTTTCTCACAGGAGCTTCAACAATTAAGAACAAAAGGAGAAAACACTATCTCCATCTTCAAATCTCTATGCAGGAAGGAATGTCTATAAGAGTCTCCCTTCTTTGTATTTTCCCCTGCCCCTGTGTCCCCAATACCTATGGAACTATAACGATCAACCTAAAAGCCTGATAGTAGAAATGAAAAGCTAGAAACAGCTTATGGTTTCCTTTCAATCATCTCTCCCTTCTTCACTTCGTTTGCTTTTAATGCACAGTTTTTAGAAGCTATCAGATATGTCAGTGGAGTATCCCTTTTGTGGACTTGCTCCAGGCATCAGGACATTCTGGAATTCCTGCTCCAAAATGGCTAGTATTTTTAAAAGCACAAGCTAATTTTACTATTAGACTATGTCAAAAATTACTATGATAATACAGCTGCGGCTCAAACAATGTATCCTCAAACTCAATGATTTCTAGATTATCTGTGTCACTTGTCTCTTGTATTGATATAAATAAGGGAAAGATGCCTGAATCTATGGAAACTTGTCTGAGATGAGCGCTGAGATGAATTCTACTGTACCTACTGCATTTTTAATTCTGAAATAAATGTTTATAAAATGACAATACCATCTGAATAGGGCCTATAACTACAGTATATTTAGTATATATTTTAAAGAAAACCAGTGCTTAGGTGGAAATCTCAGATGTTTTCTGATCATTGTGCCTTTATGAAATTACAGAAAACATTGTCATTTTATTAATAACTGTGATATGTATTTTAAGAGGCAACTGAAACAATATGAAACTTACAGCACATTTTCCTGTTGAGAATTTTACAAGACCAGTGCTCTAACCCCTGAGCTATGGAACCTTCCTGTTGAGAATTTTAGATTAAAGACAGATTTATACTTTTATTTCTGATTGCATTCAGTTTTAATCAAGGTTCCTGGAGCTTCTCATGAACAGTGAAATTGTATTTAAATAGGGCCTTTAGGGTGTTGGGAGTTACAGACTAATTAACTCAATTTGGACAGGGTTTGGGGGGCACTGTAGCTCTTGCATCACTAATTTTATCTCCAGAGGTAGTCAAAGTTCCTCTAGACACTAACAACTAAATAACTGCACAGGCTGAGACTGATTATGATTGAAACATTCAAAATACAGCAGGCTTGTCAGAATCAGAAGACGAGGGATGAGGGCAATGAGATGACACATCACTCCGTTACATGTCTCGCTCTTTGTTATGGGCTACGGCTGCTGTTCCACCCCTCACTCAGCTGTGGGATGCTGGGGACAGGAACGCACGGCTCATGCCTCAGTCTGCTCTTCTGCGAAATGGAGATCAGAACACCTAGCTTAGAGGGCTGCTGTGGGGAATAAGTGAGAGTATTTATGTAAAGTGCCTAACATGATGCCTGGCACACAGTAAGCACTCAGAAAGCGAGTCGTTGTCACTATTATTATTATTATTATTATTATTATTATTATTAACCTGATTGTGCTTTATGGCATAGCAATTTTCTAGAAATAAAAGGCAAAGAGAAAAGGTCAAGCAAAACAGTAGCTCATGCTTGTTCAGACATTACAGTGAATGGTCTCTGTCAGATTTTCTTATCAGCCCATCGCTAGGCATCCATGTATCCACTCACCCATCCTGCTGTCCAGGGCATTACATTTCTTTTCCAGCTTCAAACACACCCTGGACTTTCCAGCCTTTCTGTGCCTTTTGACAGCCCTCTCTGCTCCCTGACTATCAACATCCCACCCTGGTGCTCAAGGTTCAGCTCAGATACTATCTTCTCCACGAAGCATTCCCTCGTTTGGTGAGGTCTGTCCCTGCTCAGTGTTCATTCATTTTATTTGTACGAGTTTAACAGTACTTTTCACACTTTACCTGGAGTCAATCATCTGTATCTTACGTTATTTACTGCATTGTCAACTGCTTGACAGTAGAGACCATTTTTATGGACTGAATGTGTGTGTCCCCTCAAAATTCATGTGCAAGTCCTGACCCCTGGTATGATGGTGCTTGGAGTGGGGGCCTTTGGGAAGTAATGAGGGGCAGATGGGGTCATGAGGGTGGAGCCTCCATGATGGGGTTAGTGTCCTTATAAGAGGAGGGAGAGAGATCAGAGCTGGCCCCTTCTCTCTGTGCCATATGAGGATATGAGGACACAGTGAGAGAAGGAGACCCATCTATAAGCCAGGAAGAGAGCTCTCACCAAGAACCAAATCTGCCAGCACCTTGACCTTGACTTCCCAGCTTCCAGAACAGTGAGAAATAACGCCAGAAATAAATGGTGTGTTTAAACAACCCAGTCTATGGTAGTTTGTTTTGGCATCCCCAGCTGACTAATACAACCATGTCTCCATATCTCTCACAAATCTGTCTACGTGACTTTCTGGCATTTAATGAATGTTTGTCAATTGTCTTTTGGTTCATCTGGGCTATTTATTTCCATGTGTATCTTTCTTCCCTGGAAACCTTGTTATACTCTCTTCAGTTTGCTTCTGGTTTCCCAGCAACTACATGCAAATATTTTACTTTGTGTACAACATTATTCCAGGCGCTATGAAATAGATCAACTTTACCTCAAGAAGCTTTATGGGCCCTCGGGAATGGAAGGTAAACACATATAATAGTAAAGCTGATTAACTGCCAAACAATTAGAAAAGATTCTAAGACAATCCCAATAAGGGGCAAGAAGGTAACAGGAGTGAAGTGGGTTACGTTCTTTACATACAGAAATGCGCTCTCGCCAGTTCTTTATGGAACAAAAAGCTCCTTTGGGCTATTGTTTACACTGGTCTTTTAGGATACAGACATGGTTACAAAAAATATTTCCCTTTTCTTTTCGCTCTACCTTGAGATCTCAGCCTCAGTGGCACTGATGTGAGTGGCAGGAACTGTGGCCAACTTCAGGGCACAGCCTTTTCTAAAGAAGGCAGCCGCTACACAACCCTAGCAGATCACTTAAGGAATGCCCAGAATGGCTCAATCGTCCTTTTCACTTAATGAGATGCAGAAAAATCTGGACTTTGATGTAAAATTTACATAACTTTGAATGGTGGCTCTTTAAGATTGAAAAACACTGTATTAGGTAAATACAATGTGTATGCGCAGTCTCTGTTAAAGGCGTCCAGGTTACCGTCTCCACAAGTGTTCTGGAAAGTTTGAGAAAGACAGCACAACTGTTATTTGGAATGTGCTGGCTTGGTGTAATGGAGAAGATGGACCTGGGATCCATCCACAGCTCATTTCTGTCTTTATTCCGACCTTTCTCTCTCTTTTGTCTGTGCTGACCTTTTGCCAATAGCTCAGTAATAGAGATCCAGCTTTGGAGCCTTGATGTTGATCTCATCAGAGCACAGTCATGCTGGAGGCACCACATCTTCAGTTCTGCTTTGAACGTCTTTCTCGCTATTGCGACACCAACCTAAACTAAAAGTCCCTTCCACTTTACATCCCCAGACGTGCCCTGATCACCCTCACCAACTGCTTACCCTTTCTGAGGCCACCAGTGAAGGTGCCATTTGGCCAATTCTCTAGTTTTACAACATGGGAGGCAATTTTAACTCTTTTCTTGTCTGTCTCCTCCCATTCCAACCATATGACCATATCACATTTATTTCTTCAAAATGGTTTTCAACAACCCCTTGTTGAGGGCCACAAAACTTAAATCAACTTCCTTAAAGACTGCTTGCAATTCTTTGCTTCTCTCAAGTAAATTCTTGCCATCTCCTGCATGCAACATGTCCAGTTCTACTTTTGTGACTGTTTTGCTGATTAACAAAAGAAAAACAAACAAAACAGAACTCCTTCATGTTTTTTTCCTAATTTCCATCAATCCTGTTTCTTCATCCTCTTTAAAACTCAAGCCAAACCAAGCCCCAATTTGCTCTTCCTTCTGTCATGATAATGTATGATTTGCACAAAGCAATATGCTGCATTGTAAGAATGTCTCGTTACGTGCAGGGGCACTTACATTTTGTAGGTGTTTGGTGATTACCACACCACAGACCTGAGCACATGTGGTCTGGGCCAACACCACACAGCAGAAGGCAATAGTAAACCACTGCTGCATTTTCTTTTCTGATTCTTGTTTCTTTTTGTTTTACCTTGAGAACCCTATGATGAGACAGTCCAAAATGAAATATGAGATAGTGCTGAAAGATGAGACTCACAGGTTGGAAAGCACTCAAGCAGTTATGGGGAAGAGCAGAGAACAAGTAAGAATAACAAGGACGAATAACATTTTTGCTAATAACCCAACTAGATCAAAGCCGGAAGGATGTCTAAGTGGCTGATGTGCACAAAAGTGAAAGGAAAGCATGGTGCTGCACAACACATACAATTGGAACACGGAACATAAGAACCATGATCCAAGGTAAACTAGAAATTGTAAGGCAAGAAACAGAACGTCTAAACTTTGCAGTGCTTTGTGTTAGGGAACTAAAATGAACTGGGATGGGACAGTTCCAGTCAGGCAACCACAAAGTATTCTACTCTGGAAACTATAAACTCAGAAGAAATGGACTGGCTTTAATACTGAGGCAAGCTGTAGCACAGGCAGTTACCATGCAAGGTCAGACTGAATAATATCCATCAGACTTCTAGGAAAACCTATTAACATAATCATCATTGCTCTAACTACAGAGTCTGAGGATGATGAAATTCCAACCCTCTTTTTGTCACCGCTTGCCTTTGCCTCTTGCGTATCTCTAACGATTTTTAGTGTTTTTGTAGTCCATCTTGATTTTTTTTTTCCTTGTTACTTCCAGCAGTGTCTTTTTGTGTTTTACCCTAAAATTTCTAGTTTCAGTCCACAGGGTTAGAAAGTTTTTACACAAGTGTTCAAGAAAAAATGGATCCCATGTCAAAACAAGTCGTGTGGATAATTATAAGTGACTGAAACACAAAAAGTAGGAATAAAGCAGAATCAAATGTCATCGGAAAACTTGGACTAGGGATCAGAAACTAAGCAGACTGGCTGGTGGATTTCTGTGAAGCCAACAGCTTGTCCATCTCAAACACATGCTTCAAACAACTGAACAGACAACTATGTAATAATACATGGACATTACCAGATGGCCATATAGAAATTCAGCAGACTATGGAACTGGAAGCAGGAGATGCAGACGCTGTTCTGCCCAAACAAGACCAGGAGCAGATTATGGTACTGACCATGAATTGTTAATATCAAACATTAGAGTAAAGCTGAAGAAGAGCAATAAAAGGACAGTAGTGCCAAAATACAGTGTAAATAACATTTCTGGTGGATTTCAAGTCCACATAAAAAACAGATTGGCACTGTTAAAGTTGATTGAGAATCAGAAGAACTGTGGACTGAAACTAGAAATATTAGGAAAAAAATGTGAAAAGACAATGCTAGAAGTAACAATAACAACCAAAAAATCAAGAAGGAAGACAGAAACACTAAAAATCATTGGAGATAGGCAGGAGGCAAATGCTAAAGGAGACAAGAGGAAGGTTAGAATCCTGAATGCAGTTTTTCAATAACTATCACATAGACATTAAGAGAACTATTACAATAGTAAATAGAAAGGTGATAAAAGATGACAAAAAAGGAAAAACAAGAGATCTCGGGCCGGCCGACTGGCTCAGTTGGTTAAGAGCTTGCTCAAGAGTTTGAGCTCTGAGCAACAGCAGTTCGATGCCCAGCCCGAGCTGAGCAGCCGCTGAGCTGCCAACAGGTAGCAGGATGGCTCAGCTAAAAAACAAAAAAAACAAAAAAACACACACAAAAACACACACACACACACAAAAAACAAGAGATCTCTACCAGGAGATTCAAGAAATAAAAGGGAAATTCAAACCTAGAATAGGAATGCTGGATGACCAACAAGGAAGCACATTATCTGACCAGGAGAAAATAAAAGGAAGGTGGAAACAATGTACTGAAAATCTATACAGAAGAGGCAAAAGGATGACAGATGCCTCTGAAGACGACCCCTATGAGGAAGAACCTGTAAGTCTAGAAAGGGAATGGAAAGCAGCCCTGAAAGTACTGGGAAGAAATAAATCACATAAAATAAAAGGGGTAGATGGGATACCTACAGAATTATTTCAAGCCATGAGATTGAATTTGTCAGAATCCTAACAAGAATATGTCCACAAATATAAAAACCACAACAATGGCCTACAGAATGGAAACATTCAATATACATCCCAGTCTTCAAGAATGGGGATGCCAAGGAATGTAGTCACTATAGGACCAATGCTCTAGTTTCCCACGCAAGTAAAAATGATGCAACAAAGTCTTCTATCTTATGTGGAGCGAGAAATGCTGGATGTTCAAGCTGGATTCAGAAAAGGAAGAGGCACTCGACACCTAATTGTGAACATCTGTTGGATGCTGGAGTGCTCCAGAGAATTTCAGAAGAAAGTTAGTCTATGTTTTATAAGCTACAGCAAAACCTTTGACTGCATCAGTCATGCAAAGCTATGGGTTACTCTGAAAGAAATGGGTGTGCCTCAGCATTTGATCATCCAGATGTGTAACCTGCATTGTGGACAGGAAGCCACTGGCAGGGCAGAATATGGAGAAACAAGATGGTTTACTATAAGCAAAAGTGTCAGACAAGGGTGCATTTTATCTCCTTATTCATTTAATCTGTACACAAACATATCATATAAAAAACCAGGATAGACTCTGGAAGAAGGAGTGAAAATTGGTGGAGAAAATATCAATAACTTAAGATATGCAGGTGACACCATCTTACTGGCAGCAAGTAGCAATGATTTGAAATGACTTCTGATGAAAGTAAAAGAAGAAAGTGCCCTAGCAGGACTGCATTTGAATCTCAAAAAGACAAAAATCATGACCACAGAAGAAATACACAACTTTACCATAGACAATGAAGATATTGAAATTGTTGAAGATTTTGCTTACCTTGCTTTAGTCATCAATTCAAATGGAGCCTGCTGCCAAGAAATCAAAAGAAGGCTGAGACTCGGAAGGGCAGCAAGGAAACACTTATGAAAGATCACCAAGAGCAGTGATGTGTCATTAGAAACCAAGGCTAAGGTCATCCACACCCTCATATTCCCAATTACTATGTCCAGATGCAAAATTTGGACAATAAAGAAGGCTAACAGGGAAAAATTGATTTATTTATAACGTTGTGCTGGAGGAGAACTCTACGGGTACCCTGGACCGCCAGAAAGATGAACAAGTGGGTCCGAGAGGAAATTAAACCTGAAACATCACTAGAGGCAAAAATGACAAAACTGAAGCTGTCCTACCTTGGGCACATCAAGAGAAGGCAGGCTTCTTTGGAAAAGACAATAATCCTGGGAAAATAGAAGGCAGCAGAAAAAGAAGAAGACCAGATATGAGATGGATTGACTCCATAAAAGAAGCCATGGGCATGAGTCCACAGGAGCTGAGCAGGGCTGCTGAGGATGGGGTATTGTGGGCATCACTCATTCATAGAGTCTCTAGGCGTTGGCAACTCAGCAGCATATAACACACACAAGAATGTCTAGCTTATTTATTTTTTGTTTTTCATTTTAGGGAAAGGAAATGGAAAGGCAAATAAAAAAATAGTTATCATAAAAGAGTTCAAATAAATCTGTCTTTCATTTGTCCAGGGCTTCATGAAATTTGGGACCCATACTGGTTACCAGGCACTTGTTAGGAACCAAGCAAGCCATTGTGCTACGTACTTTACATCTATCATCCCATTTCATCTTCACAACAAGCAGATAAATTAGGCAATATTCCTAGTCCTAATTTCTAGGTGAGAAAACTGAGGCTTAGGAAAAGTTCAGACTTAGTCCAGGTCACAGAGCTAGTAAGCAGTGCAGTCTCAAACTCCAGGCTCCTGGTCCGAGCCAGAGATCTTACTCCCTGCCCTCCATGGCTTCCCCGAGTTAAAGAACTTGCTGTACTGAGTGGAGTCTCCTCCTGATGGACTGATGCTAATGCAATGAATGACTAATAAAAGGCTCACTCCCATAATGCCAAAATAAAGGAAGCCCATAACTGCTTCACATTTTTTTTTCCAAATAGGCACAACAGAACTCAAAATTTAATAAAAGAGCTCAATATTAGATCCCAGCTTTCAGGACAGTCTGTGCCACCTAGATCCCCTCAACAATGTCACGGCAGAAAAAGCGATGGCTAAAACTATTTCAACGTTTCAAAGGAAATCACAATAAAATGCACTTTTAGGGAAGTCAGTTTGCTTTTCTGATTTAGTCTTTGTTCTCTTACTATTCATTTTAGTTAGCGAGAGTATTTCCCCCATGATCCTTAGTTCTCCAAGACCTTATTCTGGCTCTTGAGGAGGCCATCCAGAGCCTTCTCACTCATGTCACCATTGCTCACGCCTGCCTTTCAGTCCTCCCTAAAGAACTGAACAGAAAACAGTTCAGGGAGAAGAACTCACTGCTTCCCCCTCCATTTTACAATTTAAGGCTGTTTAAAGTCCATTTAGATTTAGTGTTGTCCTGGTTATATGCTAAGTCCCAGTATAGGCTACTTTATGGGATAAAGCAGGGAAACTGCATGTCAATTTTAGGAAGAAAGAAAAAAAAAAACAAAACAAAACCCCAAGTAACTGAGGGCTGGATGGTTTCCCAAGCCTTCCCGAGTACAGAAAACCAAAACAATGCTGATCTGGTTCCTGTGGCTACTGTACTTAGCTGTAAAAATCCCAGGAAAGGACCTGGGAAATCATTCATTCCAACTTTTGGCCACTGCATCCTTTGTTTAAAAGATACCTTAGGTGGAAACATAAAGTATAAAGCAGATTAAAGTCGAGCTCCTTTGATGAGGAGAGTGATGGGCTTGGAGCCCTGCCCGGCCTTTGCTTCTCTCTCCCTGCCTCTCAAGAGAGGCCTTGAAAGGGGTCTGAGGAGCAGTTACTGGCTTTCAAATGTGTTTTGGCCACCACAGACTGTAAAACACATTTTATTAAGTGACTCAGTGGAGGTGCACTTGGGTGCACACATGCACACACAGCTGAAACAAAAGTTTCACGAAGTAATACTTATTATACATGTGATCACTGACATTTTCCTTTCTCATGTGGTCTATTCCATTTCAGAAACACGATTTCCAGTCTATTAGACTGTCATCCCTACCCATTCGGGGAGTTGAAAAACACTGCATTCAATGACTTCCCCCTCTATAGTGTATAGATAAGGAAACTTTTGCTTATGTCTGTTATTTCCTCCCTCTCTAAGGAACTGATGACGAAAAAGTGCCAGTGAGAAATGGTCAGTAGAGGCGTTAAAATTTAGAGTAGGATTGATTCACTTGATCTAAGAAGGGCAGATTCCCTCTGGAAGGAATGGGAATGCTGACCTAGAGGGATGTCTGGTCTTTTTTTTCTTATGATATATCATGGGACAAGCCAATCTGGTTTCCACTATGTGGACCAGAGAAGCAGGGGATGTCAGAATGAAGGCAACAACAACAACAAAAAGATGGAGAAGGAGAGAGAGCCTGTCTGTGCTTAAGTCCCTGCTTTCAGTTTATGCCCAAGGCCTCTTTTTATTTTTGTCCTTGGTGTCATAAAATATCCTGTATCCTTGTAATTTCCCATTTTATTAAGACAAAAGAAGAAAGGAAAAGAAATCACAGCATAGTCATGACAACAAGTTCCAAAATAAGTTGTCATTAATATACATAAAGTCTATCCATGCTACAAAATTATCACCACCATAAAGGAGGGAAACTCACTCCCTTTAAAAGAACAATACAGAAAATATTTCCAGTGGACTTAAAGAAAGTGAAAGAGAATGCAAATATATATTTGTGGAAAAATTCTACTACTTTTTGTCTACTACCAACGTCTACTACTTTTCCACCCTTAGGACTGTCGACTTACTATATCAATCCAGTGGCAGCCACAGGATTTAAAGGTTGCATTGATCTTTCTTGACTAACTTAAAAGATCATCTCAAATGCCATCTATTTAAATGTGTGTCCCTTTTCACCTTTCATTTTAGCAAGAGGCTGTAAAAAATACACCTTAAAAAAAATCTAGCCATGTTAAACCTATAACAAGGCTTCAAACATATGTACTTCCACACCAAATCACAAAATGGGCTTTTATAAATTTCTTTCTACAAAAATAAATAAGAGAAAGTAATAAAAAAAAAGATAAAGCCTTCATACAGAATTGCAGCAATTATATCCCCACAGCTACACTATAACCCAAAACTTTGCAAAGGCTTTGATTACTGAACCATGGCTGAAGTGAATAATTTGCTTTTCACTAAGAAAACAAGCACATTCATTCTTACCACAATGGAGAGAGGCAGTTTTAATTAAACCTTATCAAAAGATGAATAAAGAATAAGCTCAATACCCATTCCACAGAACTCTATTTTCATCTGTTTAGTTTAAGCTTGGCATGCTCGTGCAATAATTATCCACTGTCCAAGGAATGCTGGAGTTGTGTTAATGTTGGTAAAGATTTAATTAGCTCAATTATCTGGAGAGTATTGAAGTGAGGCTCAGCACAGCACAAATTTCTTCGGGCTTTATACATACCTCTGATCAAAATACATGAAACTGAAATCTAAGTGAACAAAAGACGCTTACTTCAACAATTCTACTATTGAAACAGTTCCATACTTCATAATTTTATTACTCTAATTAAAAAACAACAACAACCCACAACATCAGTTTTCAGAAGTAGAACTCACAAGTGAAGGCTTATCTTGCTATGTGTCTGTGTGTGTGTGTCTGTGTGTGTGTGTGTATGTTTATGTCTGTGTATATGTGTGTCTATGTGTATGTCTGTGTGTATGTGTCTGTGTGTCTGTGTCTGTCTGTGTGTATGTCTGTGTGTATGTTTATGTCTCTGTGTGTATATGTCTGTGTGTGTGTATGTCTGTGTGTGTGTAGTCTGTGTGTGTATGTTTATGTCTGTGTGTATGTGTATATGTCTGTGTGTGCGTCTGTGTATGTGTGTGTCTGTGTATGTCTGTGTGTGTGTGTCTCTGTGTTTGCTGTGTGTGTGTACGTCTGTGTGTGTGTCTGTGTCTGTGTGTCTGTGTGTGTGTGTGCATGTGTGTGTGTGTACACAGTGCATACAGTTAACTTCCTGAATCTGTAAATATCTTCTTAGAAAGCTAATTAAATTTGTCTTTTAGATAAATATTAACACCCAAAGTCCAGTCTTTCTAAAAATTTTATCTTTTTGGCGGAGCCTATACGTATTACCTTTTTCCTGGAAAACAAGGCATTTAATAAACATTGAAAGCACAGGAACACAGACAACTGTTTCAATCTGTCAGACACCAGGGACAGACAGTAGGGTTCATTTCAGAAAACAGATTGGCCCCCAGCGGCCTGACCTCCCTGGTGGGAAAGCACACAACGCTGTGCTTGACAAGCTCAGCAACAAAGAGGTATATTCACGTCCCCCCAACTCAGACATGCTTCTCACAGGGAAAAATGCAAAGTGGGAGAAATAAATGCACCACTTCCAGCAAAGCAGAGTTTACTTAGATCAGAGACAAGCATCTCAACCATAACCAAAATAACGCATTTAGGAAAGTACTAAGCACCATTTTATCCACTCATTTATGACTTCAGAAAGCTCTTGTCTGGCCATAGCCAATGTCTAAGCTTCCAACCTCACCTGTGATCCACAGTCACTGGCATTGTAACATCAGTGAAAACCTCAAAATATGATTACTATGATAAAAATGTTTCCTAATTACCAATGAGGAGGGCATAACTTTTCTCTCAAAAGCTGACTCATACTAATTTCAAAGTAAGTTTTCTCCTTCTTTTTACATGTAACAGGTTTTGCCTTTATTTTGAAACTCAGGTGGACATTTCTTTGTTTTTTAAGCCCTCAGACAAACAGATTTTTCATTACTTATTTTTATTTTGAATTTGTATAGGGTCTTCTATGCAGGTCTCCAAATGAGCCAAAAGTCTAGCAAACAGATCAACAATAATTAAAAAATGGATAAAGCAATTTCCTTAATAAAAAAACTCTCAAACTAAATTAGTTGCTATGTATAAATACATACTTTTTTTTATAACCTCCAAGGACAAGTTTTATTATATATGCTGCTTGATCAGCTACAAGCAATGTTTAGTTTGTATGTTTTGAATCACTTACATAATGTTAAGATGCCATATTTTTTGAAGCATTAAGCCCTAAGCGGAAGATCATAAATGTAAAAGGCACTCATGACTGCCCACATTATCCTCATAAACAAGTACACTGCTCTTTTTAAAACTCAAATTCTGAGTTTTTCGCACATACTTTCCTGAAGTGTAAGGATTACAGGTACTTAGGCCCTAAACAACTAGTGAAGTTGAAACAAATTCTGATTTCCGACCTATAAATATTGTGATGATTTACTGTGTAAGCAGGTATTCACTGCAGACACACATTCCTCACTATAAATGTGTCAATTATTAGAAAAACATATGGTGAAGAGTAGACCATCACAGTTTAGGGAAGAAGGCATAGTTTTGAAAATTGGATGCAGGCCACAGTCATCAGTTGTTCGCACTGCCAGATAGAAGATAAAATTGGTCATGTGGTCAGGAAACTTGTACTGCTTAGTGGTCCAAATAACCTAGCTTCATTTTAGACTTAAGTACTTCAATCTCAGAACATTTTGTAAGGAAATAGGGCAAAAATGATCCAAGCCAATCAAAAAATTATTATTATTTTTTTATCTGCTACATTTTATGGAGCCATCTTTCTCGGGAATTACATTAAGGCCTTCTTTGAGCTGGCAAAGAAAGAGAGAACAGTGGGTTGGTTTTACCTTGTTTTCTAGCCTGCAAACACTTTTATGGTAACGACTCACTCAGTCTGGCTCGGGAAGACATCCTTGTAACTTCAGAGTATTTTGTGCAAGAACAAAAGGTGCATGGGTTCAGTTTGCAACACGAGTCATTTCTACCACACAAACTACCTTCTTTTGTGCTGGCAAAGGGGGGATACTTTGAGTCCTTTGGGTTTAGAAGATCTTCAAACAGACAATAGTGTGCAAACATCCCTCAAGAACATAACTTTAGTAGAACAACCTCAAGGCTGAGACCAAGGCTTTGAGAAAGGCCCCTTCAGCAGATTTCCTTCTGCTCTTCACCCTGAACAAAGCCCGTCTGACAATACAGAAATCTCCTTCTTTCTTTGGATTAAACCCCTTCTGCAGGAAAACTATGCAAATGCTATACATGGCTCCCTTCTCGGAGGCTACTCTTGCCCGGCTATCTTTTCTCTGTCTGGCTCACCCGGCAGACTGTCCACTGCCTGACACAGAGGCCAGCCTTCCAATTCAACATCTTTTACAGCTCTGACAGTCAGCTCCCTGGGCCTGCCACTGCCTCTGAAAGGGGTTCATTTCAGTTGTAATTAATATTCCCTGCATACTTCCTAAGGTATGGCAATTGTGCTGAAAGCCACCAAGTGAAGCATTCATTCTATTTCTCATTTAAATCTCCTCCCCACCCCAGCAGTCTTCCTCTCTCTGCCTTCTTCTCACCTCACACCACTCTCCCCTCACCATACACAAACACTTTTTTAGGGGGGCTCCTTACTGGTAACATTTCAAGTAAAGAGATGGAGTGAAGGTGAAAACTGGAAACTACGGAAAAAGAGTTCAAAGAGCAAAGCTTATGGAATGGTGAACTATTGCAAGGAAAATCACAAAGAAAGCAGAAGAATTAAAAATGAAACAAATTTTTTTTGTCGACACAAATATATAAACACATGAAATGTAAATTTATATATTTGAATAGCATTTATGTAAAATGACCACACAATAAGCTGGCTTTCAGTCTCAAATGTGTTTGTGCTTTCATATATATAATGTGAAAGTCATATAAGTTCCTTTTCTTAACGTGTATTTTCTTTTCAAAATTTATTTTCACCCTGCATTACAAATGCAAGGTACAAAAAGAAAAGTAACGATTTTTTCTCACCAGCCTCTCTTTTTTATCCTTAAGCTGCAGACAATACAGAGATAAGGTTAAGAATCTTAATTTCTGACCTCTTGCAAACATTTCAGGTCCTGGCAGATGGGCAGTGGGCCACTGAAGGTTGTATTATGTTCTTGCACACAGACTAACACCTACTATGATCAGGAGATATTTTGGGAATGAGGTGAAGTAATAAAGAAATTATTTACCGCGAACACTTTCCAGCAGCTCTGAGCTGTTGGAACTATAGTTAAATGGATCAAACTGGAAAACAGTCATGGCTTTCTTGCAATGCATCCATCCTCTCAACCCACAAAACTACATGGTGTGGTTGGTCTTGGCATAGGAAAGGAGGTAATGTTCCAATGAAAAAAGAATTTAAAAAACAGCCTTTGAAAAAGATATTGAGATAAGCGGTAGGTGAAGAATCTGGAGTCCCAAATTCTTATTCTGATGTGATTACTTTAGCTCTTCTATTTGCTTTTGTCTAAATTGTGTTTCTGTGCTGTTCCTTACCCATCTGGACACTGCTATTTCTAGTGTTAATTTACCAGCATTTCTTAGGAGTAATAGAGTGTCATACTTACAGTGCTAAATTTTGAAATGCTCTGTGGTTGTAAATAAGTTTAGCTGGCTTGGTATTTGACTCTTCATCATATACTACTATCTACAGAGAAAAGTCTGGTAATGAGACAACTTCAAAGAGCGCGGACTCATCCAAGGGGGCTCTGAGGTTAGAATTATAGTGAGAAACTACTATGGCTATAAAACTGTAAATTAACTTTCTAAATACACAATAAAATTTGTAAAACCATTTTTTCTCTGCTGAACCAGGGATATACCAGTTTAATGAATTTCCTTTGTTATTTTTCCTTATATATAAATTTTATATGTACAAGAAGAATGTTATAATTTTTTCACATTATCACATGTATTCCTCCTTTTTATTTGTCTTTATGACTGTGGTTCTTAAGACCGCATAATATTCCATCTAGTTTGGTATAATTTAATTTACTTAATAATTAATTCCTTTAAAAGATATTTAAGCCATCTATTCTAAATAATTTATGTTTAATCTGTCACATGTTAGTTGTTTCAACATTTTTTCTTTGTCATTATCATCATCATCATCATCATCTTAAAAGTTATTGAGTTACTAAATCTTAGGTGGTTTTAAGAAATTGGTTAGACACTTTAAGGTCTTCAAATACCTAACAGTTTATTTGTATTTATGCAAAAATGGGCATCAGAACTAGAGTTAACTCTTATAGGAGCTTGAAGTACATAAACACCAGTATGAACTTATTCATGAAAATACTTTTGCACACCTACTAAATGCTGAGCACATTAGAAATAAGACCATGATGATACTAAATTCTTTAACATTTCTTTCAATTTCAAAAATCATCTTACATTTGTATCCCTGGAAAACCAGTCATCTCACGTTTTAGTTTTTGCATTTCCCCTAACGGTGTCATGAAATTCTACCTAGTCACAAAAGTTAAAATAAGGGGATCATTTTTCATTTTACAAAAAGATATGAACAAAGAAGGCATCTTCTTTTAAGTAAAATAAAGAATTCATGCATAACTTTTCAAGAAATGCATTATAGACATGTTGAAAAATGTACAATAGAGGAACTATAGCTATAATAGATGCATAAAATTTCAGGGCTGGAGGATTAATAGGTTTTCAGCCAAAGAGAAGGGTGTTAGTTTAATTTCTAATATTCTAATATCATGTTAGATACAAGTGTGAAAGAAATTTTATGCATTTTCTTTACTCACTTTCAAGACACGACCTACCATAATCAGAAGTTCAAAGGAAATAAAAAAAATACCACATCTTCTTTTAGGGCTGTTATATGATCCTTAACGGGTCTTCCAGCTTTAAGATGTTTTGATTCTACTGTGACCACAAAGTCATATATATTTCCCCATGGGCAATCACATTAAAATCCATACTCTTCAGCATGTCATTCTAGGCCCTTTGCAATATAGCTTCAAATCACTTTTTCAGTCCCACCTCTTCTGAGTCTCCCATTCCATGCCTTTTAGCTTACCAGACCATTCCCTAAGATGCTACGCTTTGTGACATGGCTTTGCTTTCAATGTTTCCTCTGCTTGAAAACACCCTTCTTCTCCGCCTTCAGGCCCATAAAAAAAATCTAATTCCTTCTTTTGCTCAAAATCTCTTCCTTTGTGAAATCTTCTTGAACACCACTGGCAGAATTAGTTTTAGCCTCATTTATTCTCCCATGTAGATTCATGCAAACTTCCTTTTTTTTTTTTTTTTTAGCTAAGCCATCCTGCCACTTGTTGGCAGCTCAGCAGCAGCTCAGCTCGGGCTGGGAATTGAACCGCTGTTGCTCAGAGCTCCAACTCTTGAGCGAGCTCTTAACCAACTGAGCCACTTGGCCAGCCCCATGCAAACTTCTACTGTAGCCTTTATCATCCTGAAATTTAAATGTTCATATCTGTGTCTCTAAATTACGTCTTGAAGCTAAGAAACCATCTTATTTTCACTACTGACTAAAATAACACCAATATAATGGCTACACAAAAATATATTTCACATGCTGTCAGACATCTTGCTAAATTCTACTACTGATCCTCAGTCAGAGGCTGGCACATCTCAGGATTCTTAACTCAGATACTGTGGACGAAAAAGGGCTCACCTACTAAACCTGATAAGCTCAGGGAGGCCAGCATGGCAGGCCCCACAAACTCAGAGACCAAAATTAACCACATAGGATGGTCTGAACATACAATTCCTAACTAAAAGGGACTGTGGTGGGTAGTCACATCTATGCCTGTAGCTTTCTTGACAAAGGTCAATCTTTACCTTAAGTGAGCCTGTCTATTGTCATTTTAGCATTTAAGATAATACACCCTTCGAATGTCAGAGCAATCCCCTTTTCCGGACCTCTCAGGGCACAACCCACCCACACCAGAGCAGGAGACTATAGAACCCCCATTGTAATCTTGTTCCCAGAATACCATCTCTATGTGCTGTAAATGTTAATTAACTATCCTGTACAATGTAACAGAAGTATGTGTCTCTCCATTTTACTTTTTATCCAGTCCCAGAGGTTTCCCTGCTTTGCTTTTTCCCACCTCCTTAATCTACCACCAATGGATTCCATGTAACTCTCCTTACGTCTCCTCCTTTGATTCTAATGTATAAAATAAGCTGCAAAACTGGCATTCTCCAGAGCGTCTCCTTAATCGGCTGAGATTTTGCTCCCCAGCAACTGTCATAAGTTTGGCTTAAATAAACTCATTAAAGCTTTCTATAGGTTTGGACGCTTCTTACGGTGACAACAACTTCCTTTCTTTCCACGACTCCCCTTCTCCATTCCTACTCATTTTCATCCAGGTGTGAGCCTTGAGAGTAATTTCTCTTTCTCCCTTCTGATTCTGACATCAGGCACCCCATCCTCAGTTCATTAACTCTTCTTGAATTCCTTCCATTTGATTGAGAACCTGTCCCAGACTCCCTGCCTCTCTGACTTTACTTTCTGGATATCATACAGCCTTTAAAACGTCACTTGACTTAACCCAGTGATCAAGGTCAACATGACCAGTGATAAGTCATGTGGATATCATGTACTTCCTGACATGATGTGATGAGAAGAGGACTTCATCTTGGTGCTATTCTTCTCCAAAACCCATCACCCCCATCTAATCATGAGAAAACATCTTAAGGAATATTCTATAAAATACCTGAACAGGACTCTTCAAAAGCATGAAGGTCATGAAGAACCAGGGAGGGTTAAGAAACTATCACAGAGGAGGCTAAGGAGACATGGTGTAATGTGGTACCCTGAGTGGGCTCCTGGAACAGAAGAAGGACATGAGTGTGAAAACAGATGAACTACTGATAAAGTTGTAGTTTAATTAGTATGGTACCTATGTTGATTTCTGAAGTAGATAAATGTACCGTGGTTATAAAGGTTGTTAATATTAGAAGTTGGGTAAAGGGTAGAGCTCTTTGCACTGGCTTTACAACTTTTCCATAAATATAAAAGTACAGTAATACCTTGGTTTGTGAGCATAATTTGTTCTGGAAACAAACTACTCGTATTGCAAGACATTGCTCGTTTACCACGTTAAAATGTATTAGAAATGTTTGCTTGCCTTGTGGAACACTTGCAAAACAAGTCACTCGCAATCCAAGGTTTTGCTGTATTTTAAAGTAAAGAATGAAAACAAAACAAACAGCTAGTTCACCTTGCAACTCAAAACCCCACAACTCTCATCTGACTGCTACTCATGCTGAGTAGTTACTCTCAATTCTGAAACCCAAAATGCACCCAGGTTTCCATGAGCTGCTGCCTCATAGGTGGGCAGAGAAAGACCTGAGTCCCTTCTCCTGAAAGAAGTTGTATTCATGCTGAGTCTGATCAGGGTGCTGTATTAAAAGTCCTCCTGAGTCCTATAAACAAGCTATGAAAATGGCCTGATGCATTATTGTTACATAGTCAGAGTCTCTCCATGCAAGGTCAAACTTAGTGCATATAAAAAAGGGGAAGTTACTGCCCCAACAACTAATACATAGCAAAAGTCTTTTTAGACCTGGTCTACTAATCATCAAGGGCATAGTAAATGGCACTCTCCTTTAATTTTCAGATGGTATCTTTGTGAACACAAGAATAGGAATTTTATCCATTGTTCCCTCATAAAAACTGAGATATTCATTAGATGGATAGAAGTAGAATAACTTCATATAGAAAAAAAAAGGGAAAAAAAAGAAAAAGAAATAAGTGAAGAGTAATTTATTCAAAAGGGAAAATACTACCAACATAATTTAGCATGTTAGAGTTAATGCATATGTAGCACTGGTGATAGAGAGCAGTAGCTCTCACAGTTTTTGGTCTTAAGGACCTTTGATACTTTAAAAAATTATAGAGGACCCCAAAAGAGCTTTTGTTTATATGGATTATAGTTATTGATATTTACCATATTTGTAATTGAAATAGATAAAATATTTAATTCATTAAAAAACACATTACCTGTTAACATAAAAATATTATTTTAATAAAAAACCCTATATTTTCCAAAAAGAATAAGCAAGAGGGGTGGCATTGCTTTATAATTATGCAAATCTTTTTAATGTTGGGTTGAATAGAAGACACCTGGATTCTCATATCTGCTTCTGCATTCAATCAGTTCGTGTTGTTTTGGTTGAAGCAACTGAAGAAAATATGGTCTCTCACAGATATGTAGTTGGAAAGGAAAGATGTATTTTAACAGCCCTTTCAAATAATTGTGGCTATATATTTTTCTGTTATAGTATAATAAAGCTCAACAAGTGGTAGTTTCTTAAAGGTTAGTTGCACTGGGAAATCTGAAGCGGTATCAGTAAAATCTTTGTATTCAGTTACTTTAGCACCTATTGATCTTACACTTTTAGTGACTATTTTACCCGTGCAATGATTTTCTAAATCATACATTGGTCATTTGGAAAACACCAATTTGATGAGTCATACAGATCTTTCTAATGTTGACACATTTCACTATATAATATCAAAAAATCCCATTTGCTTGTATCACCACCCAACTCGCTTGGAAAGTGTTTGGGAAATTGTCAATTTCACAGCTCTAATATTCTATTGAAAGCTTTAATTTTATCATTGGCAGCAAATACTATGAGTTGTTTCCCTTGGGTGACAGACTCACTTTTTGTTATTTTTGAGAAAACATCTGCTAAATATCCAAGTTTAAATAACCATATCTCTTTGTCAGTCAGTCATTCTTTCAAGTAGAAACCATATTTCAGAAAAAAAAAGAAGCAGCTAGGTCACCTTGCAACTCAAAGACCTGCACTCAAGCTTTTCCTGGAGGCCACCATAGTAATCAGGTCTACAGTGGAGATGGTTTATGTAAACTTCCCATTAAGTCACACTCAATATTAAAAAGTCATTTACTCAAGGGGAGGGATTTAACCAAATTAATAATTTTTACCTCGTCATTAAGTGAAAACTGACCTTTACAAACAATTCCATTGTGAGGTGGTAAAGAAAGCAGTGCCTAGGAATACAGGAAGGAATCACAGCCCTGATTCATGCTAGCGAGTCAGCAGTTTTACTTAACGCGCATTTAATGCACCATTAGCGCAAATGTCAACACAGCGCAAATGTCAACACAGCGCAAAAGGCAAAGAACGCTTTAGTCTTATTATGAAAACCGTTTTGACCCCACGGAGTCTTTGGGGATCCTTAGGGTTTATGGGCCATACATTGAGAACTGCTCTTCTAGAGGACAATGATAAGGACGTCATTTCTTCAGAACCTAGGGACTTCACCTGAGGGGAACCCACACAGCTGAAGGTGAAACTTTTGATAACAGGATCATCACTCAATCCATACAGCTGTGGAAAGATTCAACACAGGGAATGATAAATATAAGAATGTCAATATGTACCAGATATTATATTAGTTCATGGAGAGGGGAATAGAAGAATGCAAGACAGTGGAGGGTCTATGATGTCCGTGAATGCAGTGCAGATTTTGAAGGCCAAGTTGAGGGCAGGGAATGGAATAAACGGAGGGCAGTGAGACATAGCATGCACATATGGCACCATTCACCTCTGGCTTTGACTACCAGACACCCCTGGCTTGTCCATTTTGAGAGGTAAGAGCGTCTTACTTAAAGCTAGTCTAAAACTGAGAAATCCACTTGGACACAACTAGACCCAATTTTCGTACTTAAAAAAAAAAAATTCTTGACAATGCTTTCTCTCAAAATGGTTGATTTATTCATTTTCTACAAATCTGTCAGTTATCAACAAATTGAGTTACTGTGGAAGAATAAAAAAATCCTAACTTTTGATGAACCATTTCAAATAGTATTTCACGAATTTTTTTTCAAAGGCCAGCTTCGGGACCACACAATAAAACTCCCAAATGAGGGGATGAGTGAATTCACACTGATGTTTAAATTTTTAGATTTGACAAAACTAATGCAGTGTATCTTGACAGCTATATTCAGTAGCTTAATGCTAAGCTTTTTATGCGGAATACAGAACAGAATGAATTTTCCACCAGTGTTTTGACTAGGAGGTTTTAAGATTCCGATTTGCTTAAGACGGCCGTCTGAGGCTGCTTGATAAAACAAGCATTGGCTATTTCATAACTGCCTCATAAAATGTCTCAATATTTAAGAGAAAAGAGAAACTCAAGGAAAAAGCCATTTTGAAAATATATGTTTTAACCCAAACCTGGATGCTAAGTGAACATCCTTTAGTGTTCGGCCAGAAAGACTTGCAGCTGTGGCATCTGTGACTTGAAATAACAAACGAAGATCTCCATGTAAAAGATAAATGATACCATAAAAGTTGTTTTATCAAAAGGAAAAACATTGTCTGATGGACTTTATGTAGAAAAAGGCTGTATGGACACTAAAGCCCGCTTAATACACTGTGAAAATCCTGGAACCTCTAAATCTGAACTTTAGTTTGAGTCCATACCAGGCAATATTATTTTCTGTTTGCCACTACCTTCTGTTTTTACAAACTGCAAATTAATTTTTCCTATAAGGACATCTTGGTAGCTTAGCTTTGTCAGTAAATATGTCTACTGTAAGTTGCTGACTTTAGGGTAAAATACCAAAGTCTCAATGAACTGACAACTAGGCAGTAATGAAATTGGAGAGCTGTCCCTTTAAAAAAGCAGATTAAAATGGTAACATTGTACCAACATATGATACAGTCATATTGTAAAGTATACAAATATATTTTAACATGGATGAGCTCTAGCTCTCCCAAAGGGCAAATACTCTCCTCTATAAATGATATCGAGTAAGAACTGGGAGGCCGGGTTTGGTGTGTGCAGGCCAGCTAACCACAGCCCTGTTATAATTCAGTATGCAACTGAGCTAGTGTTCCACACCAGCAGAGGGGAAAAAAAATCCCTCTTATTTTCTAAAGTTGCCCATCTCTATCCGTTTCTGTGGAATTGCCACAATCACCCAGATAAAACATTTGAGAGTATGTCAGCTTTAATTAATGTAACATGACCCGATCGTTTCCACAGTTAAGAATAAAGAAGTTTGATTTCTTTAAATCCAAAGCTCAACCTGGAGATTATGCTAAGTGGCTTCATTCATAGTCCACACTCCTCGGCTCATGTCAGAAGGACAGCATTTGTCCCCTCTAGTGATAAACAAATTATACATGAAATCAATTCCACTTCACAATCATTTTCCCTATTGGGTATTATCTTTCCTTCTCTGCTCCCTCCAGTTAAGCCCGCATCCTGTAACTTGCTAATGAGCTGGGGGCTTTCTGTTCCAGGTGGCACCCCCTGCCTGGAAGTCATGACATTTCCCATTTCGAATGCTGCTGGCATTTTTCGACAGCTCCTGCTAACTAGCCTTTTTGACCTGCACTAAGAGGAACTCATCTGATCGAATCCTCTAACCTGCCAATCATTCCAGCAAATGATCTTCGCAGTCACTCCCACGGCAGGAATGGAAAAAAAAAAAAAGGCAACGGGAGTGAGAGAATGAGGGAGTAGGCAAGCAGCTGCCTCTGCAGCTACCTAATGAGAATACTTTAAGTCTCTGAGGCAGCTGAAGCACTGAAAAACTGGTGGGAAAATTAGGACACAACTGCATGCCTGGCTCTGTAATTACTGATTTCTTTCCATCCTGAGATCATTTTGCGAGCAACACCTCTGAGATGTGCCAGTTTCGAAAGAACACACGAATAGCCTACCTGACGTAGAGAAAATGGATTTATTTCTCCTGCCACTATCAATATGCAAGTCTCATAATCCCACTCAGTCGAATAGCATCCTTTGCAGAATTAATTATGTGCTATAAGCTTGTTAAGTGTGCATTTGTAAACTAGGGGTGATTATCATGTTTGCCACACTGAAGAAAAGACCTCCCCCCCCACCCCCAGGACTATTTTAAATGTTACCATCATTGAGGGGAGTTGATTTTTACACATTTACATAGCAACAAACAGGTACGGTGGGGGAACTTGGCATTGGGCTCAAGGAAGATTTAACATTGACAACATAAAATAATCTGCGCATTCTTAATTAATGGAGGTAAAAATTTTTTTTTCCTTCTAGATTTTTCTTGCCTGTGCACCATCAGTTTATTTAGTGGGTTCCAGGCCACAAAATAACGTGATAACTTTAAGACGAAAGAGCTGGTACACAGATCTTTGACAACAGGTCACAACTCTAGGTATTTAATATAAAGTAGATTTGTTGACCAAGGAATGATACAATATAATGAATCATTACAGCATTCTATGTAATAACATAAAATAAATACTGTACATGATTTAATTGCACATGATAATCACAGATCTTTCCTCATTTATAGTAATTAGGCCAATAGCCCCATTTACAGTAATTATTATATGTAATTGAGGGCATTTTACTAATTGCATTGAAAATGATAATCCAGAGCTATTAAACATCCAAGGGCACGATACAAAATGCAAACTACAGTACAAGAATGGTGATAATTTAAAGGGAAAAAAACTCACCCAAGTATGGAAGTTAACAGCACAGTATTTGATTCCATGCCTGGCAGACACGGTGATATTGTGAAATAAATTTCCACCAGTTTCTCTAACTCTTGTATTGTTTTTGTTCTAGACTTTGTACATTATTTCCTTACATGAAGAAGTAATCCTTTGACTAATCTATGATGTTATCCTAACAACTCCGGGACTGTTGATAACTTATTCTATTTGGCTGTGTGAGTGCACACACACACATACACACACACACACACACAC
>NW_017731815.1:769559-779418 GCF_001890085.2 Hipposideros armiger | reverse complement strand
TGTGTGTGTGTGTGTGTGTGTGTGTGTGTGTTGAGGAAACAGCTATCCTAAATTCCAAAAGAGACTTGGTAAATTATTCATTTGCACAACTGATTTGATGTTCTTAAAAAGCTTTATTCATAGAAGCATCTCTGAGTATTGCAAACATTTTGTTAAATATACTTGTAATAATTTAGCTAAAATGTTTAACTTTGTTAGACTTGCAATACATTTGGGTTGTGGTTTTCGTTACATTTGCTATCTGTCTAGAATTTTAATGTGTCTAAAGACCTGAATCCCTGGCTTTTGTCCCAGAGCCCCAGTGTCTATCCCTCCCTGATCCCACTCCCATTTCTACCCAGACAAAGCTCCCACGTGAGGAATACCTCAGGAGGACTGATGAGCATCTGTGGGACAATGGGAATAGTTTCAAGTTTCTTTTTTGCCTTCCCTTCTCGACATTGTCATTTAGACATTGTCCTCCATGCATTCAAATGTCATCCCGGACCATCAGCCCACTTCAACTCAAACAGCCTCCTTTTATGCTCAGACACTTCTTAGAGTATCCGCAGACCACAAAGACTGTCTAGTGGGACTCAGCTGCTATCCTGGTATTAATAATACAATACAGTGCACTTAGGGCATAGACGATTCCCTCTGTATCCCAAATTCACAAGAATCAACATTAAATGAAAAGGAAAAATAGAGCACCTGACTGATTATAACTACTTGTTATATGTGACTGCTAACTTCAGAATAGTTTGGCCAAGCATTCCAATAATAGATTATCTTGCTTACTAGCCACATCACATCCTGTGCTCACTATTTATAAGAAAGCTTCACTAATATTATGCTGCTGGCTAAATAGTCCCTAAGAAATTAATTTGGGTTTTAAAAAGACAGAAGATGGAAGTTGTAGCGCTATCCCCCCACACCACCTCCCCCTCCGCCACTTTGAAAGCTCATCTGACCTGGAAACACTGAATCACAAAAATATAGCCAATTTTTGAGCATCCGTGGGCTGATGAATCAATCTGTGGAGCATCAAACGTTTCTTCTCTTTTAGCCATTTTGCTTTTAAAAACTCTCATCCAGAGAAAGAAAAAGGAAAACCAAGGGCAAAAAAAATTATTAATATTAATTTTTTAAAAAATCACTCAATTCTTTTTAAGAAAAACACACAGAAATATTTAAAGTTTAAAGGTAATGGAATGTCATGTGAGTTAAAACAATGGTTTATGAAAATAATGTGTAAATATGTATGTGCATACATTTGTGTGTGACAGAAAGGGGGAGGGAAGGATGGAGGGAGGGAAGGAGGGAGGGATGGACAGAGGGAGAGAGGGAGAGAGAGAGAGAGAGGATATGAATATGATAAAGCAAATGTAAAATGTAAAAATTTGGGGAAGTGGGTAAAGGGTATCAGGAATTCTTTGTACTATTCTTGCACTTTTTCTGCAAATCTGAAATTATGTCACTGTAAAAAAATTAAATAAATACATAAAAAATGCACTCTGGATATAAAGCACTATATATTTAACGTTACTGTCATTCTGCTTTGTGACAACCCCAGGACATAATGAAGCCGATTAGAGAGTAAAGGCCTTAGAGTCCTTTGCTAACCTATTCACAGGGTCGGTGGTGATGGTGCAGGGTACAGATCAAAGGTGACTCAAAGAAAGGGAGACATGGAGAAGCAGAGGAGGGAGAGGGAAGAGAAAAGTGACAAACTTCCTTAGCCTACAAATTTGTATCAGAGTTTAGAGGCGATAACAGACACTCCAGGGTAGAGGGGAAGCTAAGGAAAAAGGGGTGGACGTGTGGTGGGGGAGCTAAACAACATTCCAGCCTCTTCTCAATCAGGTGTTCATAATATACATTATGCATCTGTGGTTTGAAGCACTGTCAATTTCCTGAATAAGACGTATTTTTTAATCTGCAGCAATGTAGGGGTAATGACAAAAACCAGGGATTCTTTCAGATAAAACCTTCCAGGAACACTGTTTGTTTCCCCCTCCGCCTGTTATTTCCAGAATTACTGTTGTCAACTACAGGAGACAACAGAAAGAATACAATTGTAGTTGTCTGATAGGAAAAAAAATTGCAGATCATGCGGAAAATAATGGTTCTTGCAGGAAAAAAAATAAATCAGAAGCCTTCCTGCTACTGAAAGAAAGCTAGATCCAACACTCGAATTTCTTACATTGTGATAAGTGATAATTGGTATTATCTCCTTTTGTGTCTATAGTTGAGAAAATGCAACATGGCTTAAAAAGACCTTTAGTCAAAAATATCACACAATGAGGATGTTGTTACTCCCTTAAAACTGGAGTGTCCCTCTCTACTGGTCTGATGTTTTTCCTTGGTAATATACAAGCAAGGTACCTGCTGGCTATATTGCCTGCTTCATAGAAGCTTCCGAGACTGCTGTGCCCAGAGCCCTCTTCTGAGGGATTTCTTAAGAAGAAAGTTGGCCACCCCGTTCACAGCTAAGCTGACTGGATCAGAGCTCAGGGCCTGATCCAGGCCAGTCAACAGTCAACCAGCAGCTTCTGGGAGTGACAGCCTTGCTCAGTGCCTTGCTCTCTACTTCATGATGATGACTAAACCAATCAGAACTGCTCTCGAGGAGGGTCTGACTCTGAGACAAAAAGCTCAGCAATAGGCTGCCCCAGAAAGAGACACAAAGAGAAATGACAGTAAGCAGGATTCATGACAAAGCAGAAACAAGTCTGCAGAAGCCATGCGGTGAAGAGAAGGTGAGAGCAGTGTTAGCTGTAGGGACAGAAGAGTGAGCTGCCATAATGTCACAACACGGAGGACAGCCATAGGTGGGCGTTTCTCCAGGAGCTGTGACCAGGGATGAGATGGTGGTGAACACGACCGATGAACTGAAGGTCTGGTGGGATTCTGAGGGGTGTTCAGTCTTGCGAGGTCTGCCTGTGCAGCCACTTAACTATCATCCTGCTCCCTTCCTTCCCCGAGCCATCGCAACAAAAACCACCACGAAATGAAGAAACCTGACCATGTCTCCTTCTCCTGAAAGAGCCCAACACCCACTGTCTGTGGTCTCTCCTGTTCCTATGGCATTGCTCTTACCGTCCTTCTCAATGATCTGTGCCTGTCCTTCTCACTTTGCCACTCTCATCTGGGAGTTTTTCTTCCTCAAACATTTTGAATTTCTCTTAAGTGGCTGTAATCCAGAACTGAAACATATTTTTGCTAATTGAGTCCAGTTTAATTTTCCTGATTCCTCTTTTAAAAACCAGGCAGGAGAAAGGCTCTTCTCCAGCACTGTCCGGTGGAATGTTCTAGAACGTCGGAAAGATTCTGTATTTGCCCTGTGCAATATGGCGGCCACGAGTCGTGTGTGGCTAATGAGCACTTGAAATGCGGTGCTGCTACTGAGGAAATAAATGTAATTGTAATCAAATTTAATTAAAAATTAAGTTTAAATAGCCACATGTGGCTAGTGGTCACCTTGTCAGGCAGCATGACTCGATTTTCTCTATTCTTCCTTTAAAAAAAGGGGAAGGGAAGGGAAGAAATGGATTTTCCTAGTTTGTCTTTATCCAGTCCTGACCCAACTAAGTTGATTATTTTACTTCATAAATATACAACTCTTGAATATTTACTGAATATTTCATTATATGTTGTTCAAAGGCTACCTGCATCAACATCCTTTGGGGTTCTTTAAAGTGCAGATTCATGGACCCCAGGAACTTGGATTTTTAAAAACCCCCAAGGGTTTTGGCAGCCCAGGGTGTGAGAACACCACTCTACTGAATGTTCAAATAGTGATGCCAGAGTCTTAAGCACCAATGCAGTGTATTCTGCTGGAGTTTGGTTTTTAAAAGTCTTTACCTTATTTAATTAAAATTCTGGAGCAATTTATGCATTCTATTGTTCACCTGGCAGACCACTTTTAGGAAATTATTTCTTGATGTAAGTCAAGCAGAGAGAATCCATCACATTTTTTTTTTCATTGTCATATAATACTTAAAGAATGTTGATTAGCAAGGAGAATATATTATAAGGCAAGGCGAGTGTCACCAAAATATGCATACATTTAACTTGCACTTGAACCACATACATTTTTTTTCATGCACTAGACAGATAGCTGTATATTTATTACATATTTAATAGGGTCTGAAGACCAGCTGATTCATTGAAAAGAGATGTACCATAGAGAGCACCATTTCAGAAAAATTACAAAACATCTGTCTAAAAGCTTACAGGCCATTCTTATTTCATGTATTCAGCAAAAAGAGAAATACAGCAGCTGTGCACTTCCTGTCTGTTTAGAATAACTGGAAAATTAAGCTCAACTTTGAGGTGTGTTTGGTATCACTGTATGCAAATATAAGTGATACTAATGGATGTGGTACTCAATATAGCTTCTGGTCTTTTCCTTGGGGAAAATTTCTAGGCACATTTAAGTCTCTCTCAGACATTAAGAGTGTCTTACCCATAAATGCTGATAAAAAGAGTGGGGACAATCTATGAAATCTTTAGTCTATTAATATCTTTAGAGGATAACAAAATGCAGGAAGCAGTACTTTGATCACCCAGTGGCACCTATCCCATTTTTAACTTAGGTGTGCATGTTTTCTTTTCATTTAATTTGGTCACAGGACTCTGAAACCAAAATTGCTTTCTGCGCAAAGAAAAATGCTTCTCATTAGCATTTCCACTAAGGCCACTTTATGCAAATCCAGTATTATTAACTAAATAATGAAGTGACCTCTTATGCAAATATGAAGACAATTTGGCATTGAGGTATGGGAGAAAAATTAGGACCTGAAACACTGCTGTCTACTCCATCCTCCATTATTTCAAAGAGAGAAGTGATACAATGCATTTTCCATATTTTCCTGTGTGACTTTCCAGAGAGATGGTTGAAATGTCAGCCTTAGTCTAGTCTTAGCCTCTCTGGGTCCCCAACCTCTTCCTCTTCCCTCTTCTTCCCAATGTTTCTGGGCTTTACAAATAATTGGGACATTTGAGGAAAGTTTAAGATGCTATGTCCTACTCTAAACAATCAATTCATCAAGAACATTACACTCTAGGGAATTCCATGTTTTTCTCTACGACTACCCTTACTAGTAGTCTTTTTGCTCTAAAATGTCTACCATTTGATATTCAACTATTGGTCAGAGTTAAGTCCCATTGCACAGGATGTTTTAGGACAGTCTATAGGCTATATTATTTGATCTCTAGGATGGCTCCATTTGATTAAAATATGACACCCAAAAAGGTGAAAAGTTAATATTTCTTTTTCTGCTGACAGAAAACTCTTAGAATCCAGCTTCCCTGCAGCTTTCCTGACAAAAGAAAAATTTCAATGTTTTCTCAATATAATGTTGAATCAAGCTGAAGTCTTTGGATTTGGAAGAAAACAACAAAAACAATAACAACATTAAAGCTTTAAAAGTTGATGTGAGGGCCGGCCGAGTGGCGCAGTTGGTTAAGAGCTCGCTCAAGAGTTCGAGCTCTGAGCAACAGCGGTTTGAGTCCCTGCCTGAGCTGAGCTGCTGCTGAGCTGCCAACAGGTGGCAGGATGGCTCAGCTAAAAAAAAAAAAGTTGATGTGAAAAAGACAAAAACTCATAGAGAAAACGTTTGTATTATTATCAAATTAATTCTAGAGGAGAAGCTTCTACTGTGCAGATATAACCTTAGTTTAAAAAATATACTGCAAAGAAAATACATTTTTTAAAGGCTTCCAAGTGCTGATGATTACAGTTCTGAGTACCTTTTAAAATCTCCTTTCAATTAATTTTTGAGGCTTGATAGGTAATGCTTCTGTCCCGTGAGCTTGATTTGATTTTACAAGAAGGTGACCTGAGACTTGTTCTAGCAGCTTTGACTGGCCAGGCTCAGGTCACAGAGATCTCAAAAGAGCAGAGAAAAGGATACAGCTAGCCCTACAACCAAACTTCAAACTTGCTTGTGTGCATGTGTGTGTGAGGGAGAACGCAAATGAAGTCCACTTTTTGTTTAGTTCTACTGAATTGGTTAAGTGGTTTATAAAGCCAGGGGCCCTCATTATGGTAATGCAGGCTAAATATTTTAAAAAGCATATGCCGCAACCCTGAATTAAAATCATTCTCAGAACCAAGAGGTAACTGGTCAGAAACTCCACCCCATTCTTTGTCTGACCAATTGCAATTCAGAATGGGAGTACAAACGCTTCCTGGGGGAGTAAAGTTGTGCTTCTAGGTAACTTTAGCCAATAGGAAGACATAACGGGAAGAATGAAGAATCTTACTCTTAAGGATGAAGTGGCAAGTTTAATAGTAAGGCTTCCTGCCTGGCATCCACAGACCATCTTTTACCTGGGACTCTCTGTTCTCCCATCATTCATAAATCACCACCATACTCCTGAGAAGCCAAAATGGCCCCACACCTTGAGAGCGTGCAAAAGCTAAGTCCAGAAATAGTTGAAGCTACAGGCGAATCATCCATAAGACAAGGTGGACAGTTTAATTTGCTTTCTTTGCCAAGCAGCCAACTCAGCCTGTTAATATATTTCAAATTAAAGGAGAGAGGAAGGATACATCAATTGACACACCTGAACAATCACCAATGTCCACGTGAGCAAGGAACACATACGGACAAGCAAATGAAAAGCCTTCCCCACAAAAATCTTCGTTCTCTATTTGCTTCAGAGAGTTATGTTACATTGAATGAAAAGATACGTACAGAGGCCCAAAATTCTAAAAATCCCAGATGCGCCGGCCGAGTGGCTCAATTGGCTAAGAGCATGAGTTCTGAGCAACAGGGTCACTGGTTCAAAACCCACATGGGCCAGTGGGCTGGGACCAAGCTGAGTTGCCAATGAGCTGCCAACAGGTAGCAGGATGACTCAGCTGGTGAGAGCACATGTTCTTAATAACAAGGTTGCCGGTTTGACTCCCACATGGGATGGTGGCTACGCCCACCCGCAACTAAGATTGAACACAGCACCTTGGGCTGAGCTGGGCGGCCAGATGGCTCAGTAGTTAGAGTGTGCACACTTAGCAACAAGGCTTCCGGTTCGACTCCCGCATGGGAATGGTGGCTACACCCACCCACAAAGAAGACTGAACACAGTGCCTTGAGCTGAGCGGCCACAAGCTGTCGACAGGTGGCTGCATGGCGAATGGACTTGGAGCTGATCTAGCTGTGCCCTCCACAGCTAAGACAGAAGGACAACAACTTGGCTGTTCCCCTTCACCAATTCCCCAACACTGTTGCCCTCACCCAATTCCCCAATAAAAAAGATCTTAAAAAAATAAATAAATGAAATAAACATCCCAGATATTTCTATCTGGCACTAAAGAGAAACACAGCCTTTTCAGACGTTGTTGTCCTATGATTATTTCTGGGAAGCACATGTGATGACTGGGACAGGCTCACACGCCTAGGCATTGCTTGTTTAGATTATGCTTCCTATCTGCAGAATAGTAGAGGTCAAAGGTATCTGATAGGAAAAAAAGCAAAGCTTTACCACGATGAGGTCTGTACGAACGGCCTGGCAGGAATCAGAAACGGGTGAAGTGGCCCACATGGCAGCTGAGCAAAACCAGGGAGCACATGTCCTTTCTAAGGGACGCAGCCACCATTCAGTCACACACACAGACTTCTGGCAGGAATGTGAGCACGAGATTGCCAGAGTTGCTGGTTTTTCAAAAAAAGCCTGAAATCTAGACTTTGTGTAAAACCTTCCCATTTAAAAATGAGAGCAACTAATTTAAAAAAAATGCTGTGGTGGCTTGGGACGCCAGAGGGCCCCGGTTCGGATCCCACATATGAGGGCCAGTGACACTGCCCTCTACAAAAAAAAAACAAACCAATAATAAAAAAAATGCTGTGGGCCGAATAAAGCAGGTCTGTGGCTTAAATATAGGCTAAAATTAACCTTTCACCCATCTCAATGAAGAATGTGTGAATAGTTAAACTGATTTGCTTATGACTAAAATGGTTTGCCTCTGACAACAGAAATGAAATACACTTTCAGTTAGAATCCAGTAGTGCCTGAAAATATGGAAATGACTGAGTGGACCCTGCCTCAGTAAAATCTGTGATGAAAGCCATAATGAACACAAGAGGCTCATAAGATCCTGGGGGGAAATGAATCTGAAATATTTCATTTAAAAGTCCTATTTGATATCTATTCAATATTACTTTCCAAGTAAAGTAGGTCATCTTACCTGTGCTCTCTTGAGAACGCTGTGCTCATCAGTGCTTGCTATTCGATAGACATTTGCCATAACTATTGTTTTTCCCAAAGGCCCGCATGCTTTCTCCAGATTCTGGTTGCAATCTCACATTGGGGACGGTAAAAATAGAAGACACTGCGAAGAAAACGAAAAGTTATCATTTATATATGCATTGATGTATTTATAATCTTTTCTTTTTAAAAATGCATATTGAGATGAAACTCTGGATGTCTAGCATATGGAACAGTATGGTATGTGTTGGTCTTTGAAATGTTAAGTGGTCATAGTCACATACACATTTACACAGATTTACACACACATGACAAGACAGTCTGCTTTCCCCTCAGTTCCATGGCTCAGTTCATGAAAACAACATATTTTGACCTTCATTTGTGCCATTCTTTCATCCATTCATTAAAGAAATATTTATTAAGCCCTGTGCTGTTCTAGGATTTTGGAATCCTGCAGTGTATAAATCAGAATGAATAGAAATCTCTGTTCTTGTAGATTTCATTTGGGGCAAACAGCTAAAAACAATGAAACAAATATATCAATTACTAGCAAGTGTTATGACAACAAACAAATCAGGGAAGAGAAACTGGAAGTAGGTCAGGGAAGGCTTCCCTGATAAAGGACGTTTGAGTAGAGACCTGAAGGAGGTGAGAGGACAAGCCATGCCTTTACCCAGAGGAAGTACAAATGTAGAAAGAAGACACAGCAAGAGCTGACTCTAAGGAGGCAAAAAGAGGCAGGCAAAACAGGAGACTATTGTCAAAATACAGGTGAAAGAAGACTGTGAGTGACTTGGTGCATGGTGATAGCAGTAGAGAAGCGAGAAGAAATGAGATTCTGGATATATTTTGAAGGTTATGCCAACAGGGTCTGTGGAAGAACTGGGTATGAGTGTGACAAAAAGAGTCAAAGGCAATTTTCATTAACTGGAAGAATGACGCTGCCATTTATTGACAAGGGAAGACTACAAAAGGAACAAGTCTGAGGGAAAAGATCAAGAGTTCAGTTTTGGTAATAGTACGTTTGAGAGGCCTATGAGATGGCCAAGTGGAGACGCTGAGTAGTCAGTTGGATATGCAGCCTGGAGTCAGGAAAGATGGGACTAGAGATATAAATTTGGAAGCAGTCAATGTATAAATGATATTTAAATCACAAAACTGGATGAGATCATCTAGGCTCTAAGGAATGAATGCAGATAGAAAGATATGAGGAGTAAGCCCTCAGGCTTCTAACAAGGAGAGGTGTGGCAGAGTAGGAGAAATCTACAGAGGAGTCTGAAAAGTAGCGGCAAAAGGTATACCATGGCAAATGGTGGTCAATGATGTTAAATTCTGCTGAAGGAGCAAGGTGAGAGCTGGGACAAGATCCATGGATAGAGAAAATAGCAGTTTTGGAGTCTTGGGCACAAAGGCCTGGTTCAAAAGAATTCATGAGATAATGGAAGCCTAGCAACCTGAAGGCAGCCAAAATATTTGAAACAGGTGTGCTTGTTTTATTTTCAGGAAGATGGCATGAGGCTACATTCATGGTATAAGAGGATAATATTGGGTTGTCGGAAAAGTCATGATGCATGTTTGCAACAGGTGGCACTAGTTCATTTTTGGAAGTACTAGAGTCATTCGCATCTATGTTATTGCTATGTCATTTGACAGCTGACAGTTCTAG